>NC_090277.1:105548505-105859812 GCF_040414725.1 Anabrus simplex | reverse complement strand
ATGTTCTTTCATTCCTTTTATTATGACTAAGGCCCGGATTTTTATGACCTAAAATGTTAGAAATATGCAAGCATTTATGACCTAAAAATGTATTAAAATACGACAATAAATGTGACTTCAAAATTGGTAGAATACATTTTCGAAATCTTCAAAATCTTGCCGTTGTTTAAATTAACATTATATTGAAAATATACTTTTAAAATCTAGAACATTCAATAACAATATATAAGTAATTATATCAATTTTATTATTATATTTTGAATTTATTTTCTTTACTCATTCCAGAGGTAACTCTCGACTCTGGACAGAATGAAATAAACGTCACATTTTGATGGGCGATCAGAAAGAATTACAATAGCAAATTACACATATTTTTTTAAGTTTCCAAATGGGGACGATCTTCCATTTTTACGCAACACTGACTTGTAACGGGAAAGAGACCTCTCATAATCGTAGGATGTTATTGGGTAATATTTGAAACACGTCAAATCATTAGAGTTCAATTCAGGCTCACTATTCTGTCACTTTATACGTGTCTGTCTCTTCTATATATATTTTACCCTCCTGATTCACATAAATATATATTTCTAAGAAATATAATTGTAAGAAATTACAGACAACAATTGGGAGATGTGAAAAGTCAGTACTTGAGACTACTAAAAGCAGATACGCGAAAATGGAATAAATAGATAAGAATATGACAAAAATACGGAAATTCACGGGGAAATATGACCATAGTATGAAAAATTACCGGAAAATGACAAAAAAACGTTAAAAGAGCCAAAATACAACTTTATATGACCTGTGGAAACTGTATAATATTAGTCACCATAGATAAGATTATGTTTGACTTGTATTTTCCATGGAATTAATATAAAGAAATGAAATATGGCATGTCATAAACATTATTATGACTTATGGTTATGATACAAGATTTACATTGTCAACTGCTTTCTAATTTTGACAGTATTAAATAATCAAATTAACGGTATAATCAAAATCAAACTATCAAATTACTTCAGATATTTAAAAATAATGTTATGTGCAGCAAATCTCGGAGTACATTACACAATGTATTGTTGTAGCTAATTTCCTGTTGCCCTCATGTCCTGACAATGAAACCAATAAATGTTACTAAATAAAGTGGAATTCGATTGGTATCGGTAAACACGGGTATCAAGATCATACATTTAGCTTTCGCAAACGACATGGCCTTACTAGCTGAGACGTGGGGGAAAGCCAAGGAGCAGTCTTTCGAACTGCTAAAGCAAGCAGAGAAGATAGGTCTCAAAATCGCATTTGGAAAGACCAAAATAATAACCAACATTAAGAATCCTGTAAAATATTTGAAAGTGGAGGAACAAAAAACAAGAGATCGTCAAGAATTTCTAATACCTTGGTGCAACGACATTAAAGATATATAGACTGCTAAACATACTCGTTACAGCGCCCCTGGTTGAAGCACAGCGGACTAACTTTTGCCTACAACTGTCATGGCGGCTGCCACTTCTTGGTCTTGACAGTTAGCCCTTATCAGTTCAATGAACTGATGAGATTATACGTCATTGCAATTTAAAGATATATTTAAGAATAAACACGACATTTTCAAACATGCTTAATGTTGCATTGATGTTATAATGAAATAAGCGCAGTGAATATGGTGAGCATTTGCTTGGTTAAAACGAGAATTACGTGTGTAGAAGAATGGATAATTCGGCGTCATGCACTAACAATAAAGTCATTCACTACAGAAAGACATGTTATACGTACAGCAGTTCATTGAGGAATTCACACGCGTAGAGAAAGATGACATACCTTCAGTGTCATTCTGGTATAATTTTTGAATTTTGCTTCTTTGTCTGGTTTGTTACGTTTTATGCTTTTTGCTACTTATGGCTACTTTCTAAGAACTGCTGAGCGACATGTAGCACAGACGTCCGTTGGTTGCGGTGTACAATATCTCTACGGCATCCTCTGCCTGTCGTACGGGGCCATTAAATGGGGTAACCCCAGATTCTAAAGTTGAGAACACCTGACCCCTGGTTGAGTGTAGCATTCCTTCCAAATACGGTATCCTACCAGCTTTACCACTTTAATATTTCTACCGGACCTCTCTTGGTCAAACCTCGCCTGACTTCATTCGACTGAATTCATAACCTACATTTATTTATTTATTTATTTATTTATTTATTTATTTATTTATTTATTTATTTATTTATTTATTTATTTATTTATTTATTTATTTTAACCTTGCACACCTTCTCAAAGACCGTACTCCATCACACAACAACTTCTTCAGAGCCTTTCTATGGCAGATTCAGAGGAAATAAGCATATGTTTTGCCTACAAGTGTCATGGCTGCCAGTGGTTCAAGTAGATTCAAAGATGGCCATCAGATTAGCAGTCTATATTTTTAATGTCGTTGCCTTGGTGAATGGATCAGTTGGAATGGTCTTGAGAAGAAAACAATTGAATCTCGACGAACCAAAACAGAAACAGCCTTCCAGCTTACGAAAGACATATATAACAAAAATTCCCCTCCTGGAATTCCAAGATCAGACATAATACGCTAGTCAAGCCTGAAGCCCTTTATGCTGCAGAAACACTGTCTGTAACTGCATAATAGTCCAACGGAAAAGTTGGAGATCAAGGAAAGGAAAATACTACGAAAAATTCTACGCCCCATATTCTATAATAACGAACTTTCACACATCAGCAATAAAACGCTGTATAGGATAACAGAAAGGATTTCCGAAACAATAAGGAAAAGGAGAATTGACTTCTATGGCCACATCCTAAGAATGGACCCAAAAAGGATAACTTCGACTATTTCCGCAAAAAGAAAACCAAGCCGAAGTGGTTTGTGGAAACGATAGTTCCAAATTACAGAAGATGGATCCGCGAAGAAAATAACCAAAGACAACGAGGTTTCAGGACTGGGTGAAGCCCAAATGACTATACAGAACTTCTGAAGAAGAGAGGAAGGCAAGATCTGAAAGAATGAAAAAGTACTGGGAGGACAGGAAAACACGACTCACTAACCATTGATTAATCTATCGTACTCCAAAGAGGGTGAAACGGACAAGAAGAAGAAAGTTCATATAGAATCTGTCTTTAAACCTCTATTAAGTAACACAAATAATACGGTAACTTTTCTTATAGTAGTTCTCCATGGTGCACATTGTAATGTTTCGGCAGTGATCCGATAACATTCTCTTGTTGGCTGAGAAGGACCGTTCAACATCGCAGGAAGTCATCGCTGGATATTTTAAAAGAATGTAGCTGGGTGAATTATCTTCCGGGGGCTCTTCTTGTTCGCCACTAGCGGTCTTACAAATAGGTACAGAGCTTGAATAACCTAGATTTCGTTTTAAGATTGCATGGAGTTTGTTATAAATTCTGACCAATGAAAGGCACCGAGTCATCCCAGATTCTAAAAAAAAGGATTAGTGCTGTTCTATGCTGTTGACGCACTCGGACCTACTGTTTTCACAGACAAAGGACTAGAAATCCCAATTTTAAAGCCAACTTTAGAAACTTAAATATATTCTACGAGGGCACGAGGGTTGTGCTTTTCAATTCACATGGTCCATCATTTCAAAAGGTTTCTGAAACCCTCTGCTAAAAAGTTTCTTTTGGTTGCGCAGCAAGCCACGTATGCACCGTTTCCTTCACCTGTTGATCGGAACTGAATCGACGGGCTCTTAGAACATATTTAAATGTACCAAATAGATGGTAATCCGACGGGCCGAGATCGGGACTGTACGCAGAATGCTCCAACACCTCGAAACGCAGGATATGAAGAGTTTGAGCGGTGTGGGCGGCGGTATGTGGACGCGCATTGTCATGCAACAAAAAAACTCCTTCTGACAATCGACCACGGCGTTCGTTGCGAATTGCAAGTTTCAGCTTGTTTACCAGCATATCACTGTAACATTCACTGTTTACTGTTTCCCCCTATCCTGGCAATGTTCCAGGATTATTGGCCTTTGAGAGTCCCAAAACACTGAGCATCACTTTTCCAGCAGAAAGTTGACTCTTGAATTTCTTTTTGACAGGGGATCCGGGATGGTTCCACTCCATGCTCTGACGTCTGCTCTCTGGTTAGAAGTGGTGAACCCATATTTCATCTCCAGCATTACGGTCCAGTAGGTGCTGCGCTTCTGCTCTTCAGTGAGTTATTTTGGAACCCATCTCGAACAGGCTTTGTGAAGGTGAAGCCATGCATGATTTCATATGCAGAACCATGCCTAATGTGCATATGGTTGCCACGTCATGAACAGTCACTCGTCTATTATTCAGGATCATATCACGCACTTGTTCAGTATTGGCGTCAGTTACCGTTGCACATGGACGCCCCGATCTTTCCTCATCCTTCACGCTCGTGCGTGTCCGACTCGTTGGCTGAATGGTCAGCGTACTGGCCTTCGATTCAGAGGGTCCCGGGTTCGATACCCGGCCGGGTCAAGGATTTTAACCTACATTGGTTAATTCCAATGGCCCGGAGGCTGGGTGTTTGTGCTGTCCCCAACATCCCTGCAACTCACACACCACACATAACACTATCCTCCACCACAATAACACGCAGTTACGTACACATGGCAGATGCCGCCCACACTCATCAGAGTCTGTCTTACAAGGACTGCACTCGGCTAGCAATAGCCACACGGAATTATTATACGCTCGTGCGTAAACACTTCGCTGTGGCAAAACATTGTCCCCGTATTGTGCTGAAAGTCTTCTAAGAATTTCCGTTCCTGCTACACCCTCAGAACACACACAAAAAACCGGATTACTGAACGCTGTTCTTCCTTGGTGCAAACAGAGTGTGGCGCGGCCATATTACGTCGCAACAGCGCAAGCTGTACTGATTTGATAACACTGAAACGTAACACAGACATAGACAACGGTGCAAGTATAGATGAATGTGGTTGAAGTGTATGCGTGCGGGCCTGTGAGTGGTTGTCAATGAGTGTGTATACAGAGGTATGAGTTAGGATTAAATGCCTGGGTCTTCTTACTCTAATATGTATAGCATAAATCATCATCATCATCATCACTAGTGGTTTGGCTATCGGCAGGTCTTCGCATGAATTCTCTTTGTCTTCCAATAGCTTCTATTCACCTTTACACTAACTGATACCTCTTCCTTCCCCTCTTCAGTTTTCCTTGTATCTTCCCTTCCAATGCTTCGGTTATTAAACAGTTTCGTCGCAACCAGTGGCCTAACCAATTCTTCTTCAGTCTTTGAATGCATTCCAATATCGTTCTCCTTCCTTCACCCACTCTTTACAATATTTCCTCATTCCTTACTTTTTTCCTGCCAGCTGATTTTCTCCATCTCCCGCCAGATCCACATTTCAAATGCTTCTAGTCTTCTCTTTCTTCCTCTTTTCTCAACGTCAGCAAAAATCAAGATAATTATTATTTTAAGAGTACAGTGTTTGGAGTGTAATAATATGTAAATTTAAAACTGTCTGTACATATGTAAATATTCCGTAGAGTTCATGTAAACATACATGTGGGAATGGAGCCACCCCTAGATTGTACATGTACAATTTAAGGATAAATAAATAAATAAATAAATAAATAAATAAATAAATAAATAAATAAATAAATAAATAAATAAATAAATAAATAAATAAATAAATAAATAAATAAATAAATAAATAAATAAATAAATAAATAAATAAATAAATAAATAAATAAATAAATAAATAAATAAATAAATAAATAAATAAATAAATAAATAAATAAATAAATAAATAAATAAATAAATAAATAAATAAATAAATAAATAAATAAATAAATAAATAAATAAATAAATAAATAAATAAATAAATAAATAAATAAATAAATAAATAAATAAATAAATAAATACATACATACATACATACATACATACATACATACATACATACATACATACATACATACATACATACATACATACATACATACATACATACATACATACATACATACATACATACATACATACATACATACATACATACATACATACATACATACATACATACATACATACATACATACATACATACATACATACATACATACATAAATAAATAAATAAATAAATAAATAAATAAATAAATAAATAAATAAATAAATAAATAAATAAAACTAACTCTCTCTCTCTCTCTCTCTCTCTCTCTCTTTCTTTCTTTTTTTACTTTGTTTAATTCCCCCATTTATTCTTCCGTTCTACAGACGTGCCAACTTCCAAAAGTCAAACATCAGGAGACCTTTTACGGCATATCACGACATGTTACGACACATCGTTAAATATTTGACACATTATATTACTTTATTACGTACTTTCTCTTATTTGTATCACAAATAGTCAAATACTCCATAAATCTGAGCTTTAGATCACATGACTGACTCTTCAACGTAACTGCCTTAGGTATCTTCAGAAATGCTGAACAAAATTTATGCTCAAAGCATTTGTTTGCTGAACACATTTTAAGATTAAACGTATTTTTTTTCAGTTTTTTTCCGAAAGCACTGATCTGAACTGTGTTTTCTATCTTTGTAAATATGCTAAAAATAGTTTCACAGTCGTAACTGCTATGTGAATATAATAAAATAAAAAGTATTACATGAGATATTCTGTCATATTTAAGATCACCACCAAGTGGTTGTATCTGCCCTGTCAGTGCGCGCTGAACATCAATTCTCTCCAGGTACTTAAAGAACAAGTAAAAACATGAAATTTTCAAACAGCATGGCAATACTAAATCTACCCTGAAAATCGGGAAATACGTCTCTGCGATCAGAAGAGCGGGAATGAGGACCAAAAATCCACAGTCCTAGGCCTTCAAGCGAGCAAATCAATGTTGAAAACATCCCAGGATAAGCTACGGATTTTAGGTAAATAAAATGTAATCAAGTATGAGAATGTACGAGGGAAATATAGAGCATGTACTTATGCCTAGTGCCTGAAGACAAATTATAACTTCAGGAGATTCTGGTAGGAAAGTGACAGAACACAGGCCATTGGTAAACATTGTTTTATTATGGTATAGACAGCAAATACACAAGACTACGTACAAAGGGCAGGTCTCCACTGGTTACAGATCTTCGAAATAATCACCCAAGGTTTCCACTGTGCGTTGCCAGCGGTGGGGCAGGCGCTGAATACCATTCGCTGCATGTGTATCGCTAACGTGTGACACCTCTCTCCGAAATGCTGTTACGATGTCCTCTTTGTTAGCAAACCGTTGTCCACGTAATGGCATGCCCACCTAATGCTTCCCGCAGCTCTGCATGGCATTGGCGTGCATTTCTGCCGCGGAGCACTGCTATTTTAATATACGATCGTTGCTCCTGTTTACTGACTTCCATTTTGTGACACTCTCACTGACACACTGAACTTGGGGGGCATGCTTAGACCCACACTGTTGTTTACATACACCATCTAGTGACATCATACGCAAGTACATATCGTACGTTTCCAAATGCATATCTTAGATTTTCCGAGTTGTCTCCTGTTCGCGAGAAAAAAAAAAATAGTTGCCCTGACATGACTAGACCTCCGTATTATTTATATATTCCTAAAATTACAATCCTTTTTCTTAAACATCGTTATCCGGTCGATTATATTAGCAGTGGGGTGTATGATAGGAGACAGAGATGAAGGATGAAGATATACTCGGCTGACCGAAAGAAGAAGAACCAGAACTGAATGATGCTTAACGTGGTCCATAGTAGACACTAACGTAAACAACAACAACAACAACAACAACAACAACAACAACAACAACAATAATAATAATAATAATAATAATAATAATAATAATAATAATAATAATAATAACTGGTGTCCGGCAAAGAGATGGATTGTTATCTCTCATCTTCAACCTCGTCCTAGATAAGGTGATGAGGGAATGGGAGAAAGAACTGAAAACGCAAAATAGCTGGAACCCAGTAAACATTGGGACAAAAAAAAAAGCTTGAAATTCCATGCTTTACCTTTGCGGATGACCTGGCCGTTTAGTCCAACTATGAAGTCACAGCAATAAAGCAAGTTGAAATTATCCAAGAATGTGCCAAAAAGGTTGGACTTCATATCTCCTTCCAGAAAACTGAATTTTTCTGTTCAAAACAAGACATCCATAGTCTCAATACTAAATACGAACAAATCAACAGAGTCCTACACTTCAAATACCTGGGCGAAATCCTCGAATCCACCGGACAAGAAAAAATAGCCCAAAACAACTGTGTCCAAAAACTCAGAATAGCATACGGGAGAACAAGAGAAATCTTCAACAAAAAATGTATGTCTCTCCACGTTAAGATTAAACATTACAATACGGTAATCAAACCTGAGGCTTTATATGCAGGCGAAACTCTAACGCTTCATAAAAAGGGCGAGCTTTAAAATATCCTAAAAGAAGAGCGAAAAATCATAAGGAAAATGTTAGGACCAAGACACATGGAAGAAGGGTACCTCCTCCGGAAATCCACAGAAAAATTATGTAATATTGCGGCAGACCTCAGGAAAAGAAGGCTAAAATTGTATGGACATGTTAGGAGGTTTCCAGAAACCAGACTAACTCACCGAATTCTTGAAAGAGTTGATAAACTGAAGAATTTCCCTTGGACACAACAAATAAAAGCGGACATGAAGAACGCACAAATTCAACCTGAAGATATTCTGAATAGAAATATATATAGAAAGAAAACTGACAAGTGGGAAGTTACTCCAGAAAATGAAATACCAAAAGGAGCAGGTACCAAGTGGACGGAAGAAAGGAAGAGGATCTTTAGTGAACAGATGAAAGCATCCTGGATCCTCCGCAAACGAAATCATAAATAAAGCTTTGTGTGTTCCGAAAGGGACCATTCACGCATAATAATAATAATAATACAAATAATAATTATACCGGAGGTACACCCGCTCCGTGCATTTAAATTACGCGCCTTTTAGAAGGCCATCTATTACATCAACTATGAAATTCATTTCGGAATAAGTTTGAACATTCATCGACAGATGTCTCTACTATCAACATACAGTATGTGCTCCCTCTGATGAGAGGATGGACAATTAATTTTCAAGAGAAATTTTGTAAATATTGGTTTCCGATTCTGTGATGTTTGTAGATTGTTGTTCTAAGGTTATCAGCACTTCTATCTCTTCCCGCCAGCTTAAAATTGTAGCCAATAGAAAATTTTGTACATTAATTTAAGTAACCAATCAGGGATTTTGATTTTTATTTGATTGTCCAATGGACATTGTGGGTGTGTCAGGGCTTCGGCCCAGATAAATCTGGAACCTTCCTCTCGGCTATAAAAGCTGGGACCGTTTGGGCCATGTTGTCTTTTGATCGCTCCAGTCCGCAGAGAGTGTGTTAGTTGTGGAGGCAGGGGAGGGCTTGCCTCGTCCATCTCCGGAAGTCCACCAGCTCAAGGTAATGGCAGACATATTTTAAGCATGTAGTCGTCTCAGAAAGCTAGTTCGAGGATCGATTAATTAATCTTACGGAATAAAGAGTGGGAACCCTCTTGTATTCCCCTTCAACTTGGTCTTGAAGTGACTATGATTTCGTAAACTTTAAGTTTACCTTTTTCCTTGTAATTTAAACTTTCTCTCCATCTAGTCACCTCCGTAGTCTAGGCTTAGCCTCTGTAACTTAGGGCAATCAGCCCAAATAGGTTTTGAGGTATTTTTCAAGTGTATTTCAGAGGAGTGCAAGAGTTGGCCTCCTAAGATTTTGATTTTAGGCCAGTAACTCTGTAACTTTAACTTTTTCTTTTTTAACTAAAGCCGTGTAGAATGGGCACTTGTTACCCCTGTTAAAGTCAGCTTCCATTAGCCATTTCCGTTTAAATGTAACTATTGAGCAGATAAGACAGTTAATACTGTTTGATTTTGGATAAAATGTAGATTGTGCTTGAACTTGTGAAATTTGGAGAATAATCTCCTAGAGAGTGGTTGTGTGGAGCAAAGACGCCTTTCCTACTGTTGTGAATTTTGGAACTCAGTCTCCTTGTAGGGAGCCATGCTCTTGTTGAAATTGTAACTGGGGAGCTTCAAGCTCAGGTTGTTGAATCATGCTGTGTCATTGTTCTAGACCTTTCTAACATTGTTTCTCGAGCTCACTTTTGTACCTGATTATTTGTTATTGCTTAGCAAGGTGTAAAAACTGAAAAGAAAAAACCTAGGAAAGAAATGTATTCACAATTTTAAAGTTTTAAATTACTATTTAATATTTTCTCTATCCACCCATTCATGCCGGCACATTCTTTCTCCACTCTGTTCCACAAAAACACGGTAACAAAAACAACAACAATAATAGTACTTCTCACTCGTAAATTTTCTTCGCTACACAGAAAAGCATAAAATCATAGATATGTTGCGCTTAGAACACGAGAGAGCGAGAGAAGATTCTTTGATTGTTCCCCTTTTAGTAGCCTCTTACTACATGCACGGGAGATAAAATGTTTTTTCCGATAAATCGAAAGAAAAATATGAGTGTATTTAAGCACCACTACGAGCGCTAATGTGCACCAGTGCGTTGTTTAATTTAAGCACCACTACGAGCGCTAATGTGCGTCAGTGCGTTGTTTCACTTGAGCACCACTACGAGTGCTAATGTGCGTCAGTGTGTTGTTTCACTTAAGCACCACTACGAGCGCTAATGTGCGTCAGTGGGTTGTTTCATTTAAGCACCACTACGAGCGCTAATGTGTGAGTCAGTGCGTTTGTTTCACTTAAGCACTACTACGAGCGCTAATGCGCGTCGGTGCGTCGTTTCACTTAAGCACCACTACGAGCGCTAATGTGAGTCAGTGCGTTGTTTCACTTAAGCACCACTACGAGCGCTCACCTGAGTCAATGCAGAGTTTCACCTATGCCCTTAGAACTACATTCGGTGAAAGCCTCCTTGGCACAGGCGGCAGCGCGTCGACCTTTCACCACTGGGTTCCGTGGTTCAAATCCCGGTCACTCCATGTGAGATTTGTGCTGGGCAAATCGGAGGCGAGACAGGTTTGTCTCCGGGTATTCCGGCTTTCCCTGTCATCTTTCATTGCAACAACACTCACAAATGTATTTTCATTTCGTCTGTCAGTCATTAATCATTGCCCGAGAAGAGTGCGACAGGCACAATTCCTAGCCTCATCGCAAGGCGGGGACTTCATTCATTCCATCCCTGACCCGGTCAATGACTGGAAAACAGGTTGTAGGGTTTTATTCAACTACATTCGGTGTGGACATTTTTCAGAAAATAAAAAGATGGCTTGAAGGTATTCAACCAAGGAACACATTACAGGACTTGAATTAAAAAAAAGGCGATTTTAGGCTGTTTTTCCGGAACTGCATTTAGGCCGGAAGTCTTCTGTCCTTCTTTATCTGTTTATCCTCCAGCGTTGTTTTCTCCCTCGGACTCAGCGAGGGATCCCACCTCTACCGCCTCAATGGCAGTGTCCTGGAGCTTCAGACTCTGGGTTGGGGGATACAGCTGGGGAGAATGACCAGTACCTAGCCCAGGCTGCCTCACCTGCTATGCTGAAAAGGGGCCTTGGTGGGGGATGGGAAGATTGGAAGGGATAGACAAGGAAGAGGGAAGGAAGCGGCCGTGGCGTTCAGTTAGGTATCATCCCGGCATTTGCCTGGAGGAGAAGTAGGAAACCACGGAAAACCACTTCGAGGATGGCTGAGGAGTGGATCGAACCCCTCTACTCAGTTGATGTCCAGAGGCTGAGTGGACCCCGTTCCAACCCTCGTACCACTTTTCAAATTTCGTGGCAGAGCTAGGAATCGAACCCGGGCCTTCGGAGGTGGCAGCTAATCACACTTACCACTACACCACAGAGGTGGGCATTTAGGTCGGAAGTCGTTTTCGAATTTTTAAAAAAAAGTTTGATAGAGCTATTCAAGACTTACAATTTGAATCCTTTCCGGGCCCTTTAGCCCTTCATCTTTCGCCACAAGTGAGAAAATGGTTTAATTTTATGTTTTCCGCAGTATGAGGACCCCTACTTTGTCTGCTAAGAAATGGAGGAGTTTCCCACGGAGTTGGCACGCCTGCTGTTATATTTTCCGCGCAGGTAGAGGACTGTGTTGGTGACTAATCGGCAATGGAAATACGGGCACCAACATGAACGCGCTGAATAACTTATGCAGGTCAGAGCAGCGAGAAGAATATCAGCGTGTCAGGAGCTATAAATGTTTCACGCCATCATCTGAACGTGATACATGGCTGCAAACAAAAGAAAGCTAGACATTCTTTCATTAATGTATGTCTGGCTTTAACCTGGTTCCGTGTGGCGTGTGCAGCAGGTCTGTACCCAAACGAGACAGGTACGGCTGCATCATTGATGGTGACAATGCACCCGCACACTCCCACACTTTAAATATTTTCTTACGACCCTAATAGTTAATCTACAACTAGCTAACCACGCTTACGAAACAAACTCAGGAAACATCTCCGTAAATTATTATTATTATTATTATTATTATTATTATTATTATTATTATTATTATTATTATTATTATTATTATTATTGTACCGGGCGGTACACCTCCACGCCGCTTATTTAAAATTTGCGCCAGTTGAAGCTCCTCTGCTGGAGGAAGTCTGAACTTTATTTACGGTATTGATTTTTAAGTTTCTCAGAAGATGTCACTACGTGGAAATTTTTGAGTTTTTGAACTGTGTCATTTTCGACGTATTTTTGTTTTGCTTGTAGTAAGAAGTGTGAACTTTCTCTTCTAGAGGACACTACTGAAGACCAACAATAGTGCACCCTAGTGCGAAGTGAAAGAACTGTTTTTTTGGAGAAAATTTAATTTCAAAAGTTTGTTCTTTGCTAAATTTCTTCCAGTCATTGTTTAAGTTGGCAATATGTACCCCTTCTTTCCCCTTGTTTTGAATTTAGCCAATCCCGAATTTCTTAAATTAATTTTCCACCAATAGTGTGTTTCTTCTTCATCTTGTGTAGGGGTTCTCTTTATTCACCAATAAAGTGATTGTGGGCGGGTGTTTTCTTACCTGAAACGCCTCGAACTTTCCGCGAGAGTATATAAACTGCTGATTTTAGGGTCTCTGCGCCACTTCTGTTCCATCTCTTCGTGTGTAAAGTACATAGCAGGGGGCGGGAAGCGCCTCTTTCTTCGGCGGCAGTCAACAACCAGGTAATGGCCGATTAATAACTTCTTTTCTTGCTTGCTCAGCAGTTTAACTCTCGGGGCGGGTCCGAAGTTTCCATTATGTAACTTTCCTTAAAATGTAAGAAACTAGTATCTATTCTATCTTTTAAACTACATATTGGGATAGAGAGTGCTTAACCCTCTCGAGCTCCCACTCATATTGTTTTGAGGTGAACTTATTTTTCACAACCAATTCTTCCTTAATGTAATGTAAATTGTTCTTTTCGAAAGTCACCTCTGTAGTATGGGATTAGCCCTTGCATTAGCGGCCTGGAGCCAGATTAGGTTGTAAACAAGTGTATTAGGAGTGCAGGTCGCCTCCTCTCAAATTGTTATTTTGGAGGTCATGTAATTAACCTTTTTCTCACTTAATAGACCTCAGTAGGTTGGGTATTTTACCCCTGTGTATATGTCCTTAGAGGGCAGCTTGAAGGTAGAATTAGGAGTGGCCTATGGTAGGCTTGGATTTTAAGGGCAAGTTACCCTTTCTTGAAAATTGTGCTGCCTGCGCGCCTCAAGGAGGCTTTTCGGTGTAATTGGAAGCAAGTGCTTCTGGCATGATTGGGGTTTTCGGCCCCTTTGTTGAATGGTGTACATTGTAAAGTTGGGCTCATTGCTCAAGGATTATGTATCAGACTCTAGGAGCCCCAAATCGTGGAACTGTGTAATTGTGCTACTCTGTACCTGCCTTGCTTGTTTTTTCTGGATTTTGAAAAGAAAATATAACCTTGTTAAATTTTACATTAACCTTAATTTCGTAGTTTGAGACCCGTTCATGCCCGCACCTTCTTTCTCCTCTAACTACCACCATAACACGGTAACAATTATTATTGTACCGGTTGGTACACCTATACGCCGCACATTTGAATTTTCCGCCTTAAAGTTCTCCCCTTCAGCTGAAACTCTGAACTTTAAAACTAAATTAATTCAACCGTTTATCAGAAGATGTCACTGTGTTAATTTCGAATTGTTTTTGTTTACTATTACCAAGAAGTGTGGACATTCTCTCACAGATGTCTCTACCAAAAACGATGATCATGCACCCTGGTGCGAAGTGATGGAACTTTTCTTGAAGATATTTTCTACTCATACGTTTTCCTATAACTAAATTTCGTTCTTTCATTTGTGGGTTGGCAATATAAATCTTTTCTTTCCGCCAGTTTTGAAGTTAGCCAATCAATGATTTCTGTCATTAATTTTCAGCCAATGGTATCTTTCTTCCCCAATTTTTGATGTGTAAATTTTAGTTATCCAATAAAAGACTGTGGGCGTGTCTTAATCATTCATGAAAGGTCTCGAATCTTCCACGAGGGTATAAAAGCTGCTGATTTTCTGGTCTCTCGGCCACTCGTACAACATCTAGCTTAGTGTATGGAAGTATAGCAGGAGGCGGGAAGCGCCTCTTTCATCCGCCAGCAGTTCTTCTACAAGGTAATGGCCTTTTAACATCTTTATTTCTTGCTAGCTCCGCAGTTTAGCCCTCGGGGAAGGTCCGAATCCTTTTCAATGTAACCTGCCTTTCTAAAAATGTAACTTAGTGCCGGCTTATGTAAAAGTTTCTTATTACTTTAACTGTAAATCGGGGAGAGAGAGTGCTTTACCCTCTCGAGCTCCCCTTCATTTTGACTTGAGGTGACTACGTTTTCATAACCGATTTTTTTCTCTTAATGTATTGAAATTTTCTTATACGAGTCAGTTTGGGAATAGCCCCTGTATCAGCGGCCTAGTGCCCGATAGGTTTTATAAGGTTTCATGTAGGAGCGCAAGCAACGCCTCCATTCATATTGGTATTTTGGGCCATTTAATTAACCTATTATTTATCCTTTAAGGCCCTGTAGGCTGGGTACAAGATACCCCTGTTTAATTCTTGTAAGTTGCGTCTCGATGGCAAGTGATTGTAAAGCATTGTATTGCCTCTAATAGGCTTGAAGGATTGAGAGCGGGTCAGCTCTTTATGGTGTTTTGAAAGGTGCCTCTAGGAGGCTTGACATTACTAGGTGGGAGTAAGTACTCCATGTAATTAGGGGTTTTCTGCCCTTTGGTAATTTGTGGTTGTGAGCTGAGAGCTCAGGATTGTGATATTGGGGCTCGAAGCCCAGGATTTGTAAGGACCCCTTAACTTGTGCTTTCGTTTGTAAAGTTATAATTGTACCTGATTTTCTTCATTGTTATTTCACCTAGTGAAAATTTGTTAAATCTTGTTGTCTATTGAAAATATAACCTTTATTTAAATTTTTAATTCATCTTTCGGACTTGTAGTTAGACCCATTCCAGCCCGCACCTTCTTTCACCTCTGCTGTTCCACAGATACCTCGGAACAATTATTATTATTATTATTATTATTATTATTATTATTATTATTATTATTATTATTATTATTATTATTATTATTATTATTATTATTATTATTATTATTATTATTATTAGATCTTCATTTACAAAGTATGAATGCCAGAAACTTAATCATTATTGGGGACATGAACATAGATATTCTGAAAGGCAGCAGAGTCGCATCCTTGTACAATAATGTGTTAGCAGATCATCAGTTAGTTCATTGCATTAACAGGTTCACAAGGGAAGAGAATGTAAATGGAAAAGTAACACAATCCTGCATCGACCATGCATTGATTAGGAATGGGAAAAATGTAAGAGATTGTGCTGTAATTCAGACTAAAGTTTCTGATCATTATATAATAACTGTACAGATATTACATGATACCAGGTGTAATAAATATGTTCCAAGTGAAAAAGTTATAGATAACATACAGGAAAGGGTGAGTAAATCCATGTTAAGAACAGAAATAGAAATTATTGGAAAAGAAATAAATGAGAATATGAGTTCAGATGATATATGCATGAAGATTTGCAATGCAGTTAACAAGGCAACTAATGAGACGAAGGATACAAAAAACCAGAAGAGAAGGAAAGACACTCAACCGTGGCTGACGGGTGCTATAATAGAAAAAAAATCAAAGAAAGGGACAGACTTTTCAAAAGATGGAAAAATGCATCAAATTTAAATCCAGAAAATAAGGAAAATTTAAGAAGGTTATATAAAAGAATGAGGAATGATATAATAGCTGATATTCATAAAGCAAGAAGAAAGTATTACAGATTGCAGTTTGAAAGTTGTAGAGGGGACATGAAGAAAACTTGGGAAGTATTAAATGATGTGCTAAAGACTAAAAAGAAATGGACAATAGAAGAAACGGTAAGATATTATTTAGGAAGGCAAGACTCACTAGAAAATATTGATAACTTTTCAAAAACATTTTCAGAACAGTTAGAAAAGGTAGTACATGAATGTAGGGTACAACGAAGACCATTACCTAATACATAGAGACTTTCATCATTTTACCTACCACTAGCAAGTACAGCAGATATAGCAAACATAATTGAAGGAATGGACATAAATAAATCACCAGGCATGCATAAATTAACAGTTAAACATCTGAAAGATAACATAGACATAATAACATCAGTAATACAGAAGCTAATCAATAAAATAATAGAGACAGGTATTCTCCCAAAGGATCTGAAGACTGCCATAGTGAGACCTATTTACAAGCAAGGTTCACATTTACAGTATGAAAACTATAGACAGATATCTATTCTTCAAACTATAGGTAAAGCAGCTGAAAGATACATTGCTGATCACCTAATCTCATATTTAGAATAATTTAAAATTATTGATGAACATCAATTTGCTTATCAAAAACACAAGGGTACAAGTAATCTTCTTGATGAATTCTCCGATTTGATCAATGGGAAGCTAAATCAAGGTATGCACATTTTAGCTACGTTTACTGATTTCTCAAAGGCATTTGATTCAATTTCCCATGAAAAAATTATTGCAGCCTTCAGCAAAATTGGGGTAAGAGGAACACCACTAAAAGTTTTTGAAAGTTATCTGACTGACCGAACGTATAAGGTAAAAATTGATAATATATATGAAGAAATAACTTCTATTAAAAGAGGTGTTCCACAAGGAAATATACATGGAGAAATAACTTCTATTAAAAGAGGTGTTCCACAAGGAAATATCCTGGGACCCATTTTGTATATTACTTTGTCAATGATATAAGCTCATTTTTTAAAAACTGTAAATATTTCATGTATGCAGATGATAAACTAATTATATCAGTATATAAAAACCCCAAAGTAGCAGAGAAACATTTACAAACGGAGTACAACTACTTTCAAGAATGGTGCCATGATAAGGGTCTAATAATTAACATTTTAAAAACAAAAGTCTTGTACATTACTACCCCAAAAATGCAGAGAGAAAACATTAAAATAACAGGCATTTTGTTCAGTTCAGTGCATTCATGATGGTGAACAAAAATCATGAAATTGTGACTATGTAATAGAGGAAGTTGATAACATGAAATATTTAGATATAATAATAGATAGATATTTTTCATGGAAGCAACATATTAATAAGTTGTGTGAAAGACTGAGGCTAATCTTGTTCAAAATACAAATGGTTAAGTATATAGCCTAATACCTCATGATAGCTTAAAAATTATTGTTGAGTCACTGTCCGGCTCCATGGCTAAATGGTTAGCGTGCTGACCTTTGGTCACAGGGGTCCCGGGTTCGATTCCCGGCAGGGTCGGGAATTTTAACCTTAATTGGTTAATTTCGTTGGCACAGGGGCTGGGTGTATGTGTCGTCTTCATCATCATTGCATACTCATCACGACGCGCAGGTCGCCTACGGGAGTCAAATCAAAAGACCTGCATCTGACGAGCCGAACTTGTCCTTGTACACTCCCGGCACTAAAAGCGATACGCCATTTCATTTCATTTTGTTGATTCACTTATATCATATGGTGTAAGTGTATGGGGATCAGCTTCTGTTACAGATATAAACATGGTACAAATGTTACAAAATCGTATTGTCAAATCATTCTTTTGGTATGAAAACAGAGGAATACTTAGCTTAAGTGAGAATATGTCAACAGGGATGTACCAGAAGGAAAGGTTCTTGAGAATTAAACAACTTTATATGTACAACATATGTGTATGTTCAGTCTTCAGCCCTAAGGCTGGTTGGATCCTCAACAGCTCTGCCATCAGCTGTCATAGATGGCCTAGGCATCACTGAAGAGGCGTACTAGGGAAATGAGGAGTGAGGTAGTTTCCCGTTGCTTTCCTCACCGAGCCAGATGTTGCTATTACAATCAGTCTGCCAAGCCCACTGAAATGCATGCACCAACCGACCCTATGAGCAACATTTTCACACCATTCATAGCAGGGACTGGCTGCATAAGGAATGGCATTACTAGCATCGCTCATACCTCAGTCACTTTCACATTGTCAAAGTCAAGGATAAGACAGAAACAGATCAATGAAAGTAACAAAATTGCTCTAGCCCATACCAGAAGACATAGTGCACTGTAAACACTAGGTCCTGCCAGCAAAGGCATATGTACAACATAATTAAATCAAAATCAAAAGACCTGCATCTGACGAGCCGAACTTATGTACAACATAATTAAATAAAATTACTGGAAGCCACAATATAGAATTGTAAATGAACATACACATGGAACAAGACTGAGGCATATAGGTTATTTTCAGGTCATGAGGTATTACAACAAATATGGATCCAGAACACTGCAAGTTGTAGTTCCTAAATTTTTGAACAAGTTGCCCTCAGAATTGACACACTTGAAAACCAACCAACTTTAAAAAAAAAAAAGTGAAACTGTGTATCATAGATAATAAAATTACAGTTCAAATATTTGTTAATGAATGAAATATGTACCAAAGACTTGGCTATTTTGAATGATACTTTTAGTGATTAAGAAAAACTCACACCACAGGACAAAATTACAATGCTAATGTAAAAATACAAACCTTATTAATGTTGTAAACAGTAAGGATTGCAACAATGTATACAAATGTGAAACAACTACACCGGCAGATAAGCACATCAAGTGCTTTGCAGGTGTAAATAATTGCAAAGATAATGCATAATATCCTACTGCATATCTGCAAATGTATTTTAGATAAGTTATAAATAAATAAATAAATAAATAAATAAATAAATAAATAAATAAATAAATAATAATAATAATAATAATATAATTATTAATTATATTATTATTATTATTTATTATTATTATTATTATTATTATTATTATTATTATTATTATTATTATTATTATTATTATTACGGAGTTATCCGTGGAAGGCAGAGGTGAAAGAAGGTGCGGGCTGGAATGGGTCTAACTACAAGGCCGAAAGATTAATTAAAATTTAAATAAAGGTTATATTTTCAATAGACAACAAGATTTAACAATTTTCACTAGGTGAAATAACAAAGAAAAATCAGGTACAATGTAACTTTAAGTTAAGGGGTCTTTACAAATTCTGGGCTTCGAGCCCCAAAGTTTATAATCCCTGAGCTCTCAGCTCACAACCACAAATTACCGAAGAACAGAAAACCCCTCATAACATGGAGCACTTGCTCCCACCTTCACATCTCAAGCCTCTCTGAGGCACTTTTACCACGACACCATAAAGAGCTGACCCGCTCTCAATCTTTCAAGCCTATTAAAGGCAATGCAAAGCTTTACAATCACTTGCTATCGAGGAGTAACTTACATGAATTAAACAGGGGTATCTCGTACCCAGCCTACCGGGCCTTAAAAGAAAAATAATAGCTTCATGAAATGGCCCAAAATACCCATATGAATGGAGGCGTTGCTTGCATTCCTACATGCAACTTGTTAAAACCTAAGGGGCACTAGGCCGATTACACAGGGGCTATTCCCACACTAGGGAGGTGACTCGTATAAGAAAAATAATTTAACACATTCATGAAGAGAAGAAAATCGGTTATGAAAACGTAGTCACCTCAAATCCAAATTGAACGGGAGCTCGAGAGGGTAAACCACTCTCTATCCCCGATTTACAGTTAAAGTAATAAGAAAATATTTACATAAGCCGGCACTAAGTTACATTTTTAAACAGGTAGGATACTTTGAAAAGGTTTCGAACCTTCCCGGGGGTTAAACTGCTGAGCAAGAAAGAAATAAAGATATTAAAAGGCCATTACCTTTGCTGAAGAGCTGCTGCTCGAAGGAAGAGGCGCAACCCGCCCCCTGCTATACTTCCATACACTAAGCTAGATGTTGTTGAAGTGGCGACGAGCCATGAAAATCGGCAGTTTTTAAACCCTCATGGAAGATTCGAGACCTTTCATGAATAATTAAGACACACCCACAGGCGTTTATTGGTTGACCAAAATTTACACATTAAAATTGGAGAAGAAGGACACTATTGGCTGAAAATTAATGACAGAAATTTATGATTGGCTAACTTCAAAACTGGCGGAAAGAAAAGATTTATATTGCCAACCCACAAATGAAAGAACGAAATTTAGTTATAGGAAAACTTATGAGTACAACATATCTTCAAAAAAAAGTTCCTTCACTTCGCACCAGGGTGCATGATCATAGTTTTTGGTAAAGACATCTGTGAGAGAATGTCCACACTTCTTGATAATTAGTAAACAAAAACAATCGAAATTAACACAGTGACATCTTCTGATAAACGGTTGAATTAATTCAGTTTTAAAGTTCAGAGTTTCAGCTGTAGAGGAGTACAAGGCGGAAAATTCAAATGTGCGGCGTAGAGGTGTACCAACCGATACAATATTATTATTATTATTATTATTATTATTATTATTATTATTATTATTATTATTATTATTATTATTATTATTAACAAATACATCGCAATTGGGAAATATTCCAGCGGCAATGGTCACTTACAGTAGTGTGATAATAAAGTAAAGTGAAAACTTAAATTACCCAACAACAACAACAACAACAACAACAACAACAATACAAGACAATTTCATGGAAAGAAAATATTACAAGAAATACTACTAGTTTAACATTGCAAATCCAGCATCATAGTATATTAGTATTATGTCCGGCTGCATGGCTAAATGGTTAGCGAGCTGGCCTCTGGTCACAGGGGTCCCGGGTTCGGTTCTGGACAGGGTCGGGAATTTTAACCATAAATGGTTAATTCCACTGGCACCGGGGCTGGGTGTCTGTGTCGTCTTCATCACCATTTCATCCTCATCACGACGGGCGTCAAATCAAAAGACCTGCACCTGGCGAGCCGAAATTGCGCTCGGACACTCCCAGCACTGAGAGCCATACGCCATTTCATTTCATCTTCCCTGTGGGTGGAGTCAAAGGATGAAATATGTGTACCCCCTGCATGTCGTAAAAGGCTACTAAGAGGGTAACAACCAACGTATATGTACTCGCTCTCTCGTCTTCTAAGCCCAGAAACAAATCCATGTTTTTTCGCGTAACGGAGAAGATGTACAATTTGGAAATTTGTTTTTATTATTATTATTATTATATTATTATTATTATTATTATTATTATTATTATTATTATTATTATTATTATTATTATTATTATATGTTTTGTTTGTTTCCGTTACGGTCTACTATGGAGCATGTTAAGCATCATTCATTTCTGGTTCTTCCTCTTTCGGTCTGCCCAGTATGTCTTCGACCTTTCGGAATAGACTTCTTTACGTTTCGCACCGAACATTATCTCTGTCTCCGGCCATCATACACCCCACTTCCCCTCCCTCCCGTTCAGCATAGCAGCGGGCTGCGCTCCGGCATAGCAAATACGGCGAGCTCGTCAATTTGAATCGCGCGTCTAGATGTAAAAAAGCAACGTCATTCTCTCGAAAAGAAAACATTTTCTTCGGCAATCCGATTGCGGCATCATTATTTGTATAACCACGGCCGACTGGATCCCTCGCTGTGCTCCTGGAGCTAGCTAGAGCGACGCATCAAGTCGGCCTTGATATAACACGAACAGCATCCTGGATTTTTTCGGTATAATTTAGATACACTTGTGTAAACAATATACGTTTACCAAATTTAATCTAGAGATCTCCAGGACAAATTCTCTCGACGGTGAAAAAACAAAATTGATTCGCAGATATATTTACTGTATCTGACCATCAGAATTACATTACTCGATGTACATTTATGCCACGACCGTGAAAATAAACCGTAATCCGCTGTCGCTCTTTTGAATACAAATAAAAACAAGAAGCATTGTGTAATTAAAGCAGATTGATATAATAATTATGAGAGGAGGAGATATTAATTCGCTTAGTATATTTGTTTTTATTCGCAGTTAATTAATTTCAAATGCCGCTTTCAGAGGAATGATTTCCCGGACAGAGAACTTTCAGTGATTTAAACCGTAAGGTAAGAACACTTCACAAGTGCAGTGGCGTAGCTAAACATTTCCAAAGGTGGGTCATGATCAGCAACACCCGCCCCCCCCCCCCGCGCTAGTGAAATAGCACCGGTAGAAAATGTACAGATTACGACATTAGCATGCGCTGCAGACATTTTGATGATGATGATGATGATGATGCTTGGTGTTTAAAGGGGCCTAACATCTAGGTCATCGGCCCCTAATGGTACGAAATGTAATGACAACTTAAAACTTCAAAATCATCCACTGACCAGAATTTTTAAAATGTGATGAAGAATGAACGGATGGATATGAATTTAAAACAATCAGTGGATACTACCCAGAAAGTATTATAATCAATAGTATTACTGATCAAGGGACTGCTTCTAAAGCACAATCCTGAATCGATGATGCTTGTGGTCTAAAGGGGTCCTACCGGGCGAGTTGGCCGTGTGGTTAGGAGCGTGCAGCTGTGAGTTCGCATCCGGGAGATAGTGGGTTCCAACCCCACTGTCGGCAGCCTTGAAGATGGTTTTCCGTGGTTTCCCATTTTCACACCACGCAAATGCTAGATGGGGCTGTACCTTAATTAAGGCCACGGCCACTTCCTTCCCATTCCAAAGCCTTTTTTGTCCCATCGTCGCCATAAGGCCTATCTGTGTCGGTGCGACGTAAAGCAAATAGCAATAAATAAATAAATAAATAAATAAATAAATAAATAAATAAATAAATAAATAAATAAATAAATAAATAAATAAATAAATAAATAAATAAATAAATAAATAAATAAATAAATAAATAAATAAATACATTAGGGGTCCATAATCCAGGTCAACAGCCCTCGTATTGATACTTATCGCTAGTAAAGTAGAACCGTAAGGTAGACTCACGGTAATCCGAGTATATGTGTTCCACACATTATGATACTACTCACAAGAATTGTACGTCGCACAGGTGACGAAAATGTATGGCGTTTCTCACATAATGGCGCCACTCATAGGCAACGCGAACCCATGGTGTTCCTCATAAAGTGTGTACTAATGACAGGCAACGCAGACCCACGGTGTCGCTCATATAGTGGTACTAATCAGGGGTACTGGAAACCCACAGTGAACCACTCGCTGGTGCTACTAATCATAAACCTATTGTTTACCTAACTGAGTGGTACTACTCGCAAGTAAAGGCGACCCATGGTGTTCCCCGCGTGATTGTTCTAATCACAAGTAGTTTCATGGTTGTAGTTCAATCATCCCTTGGTCGCCCCTTTTAGTCGCCTCTTACGACACGCAGGGGATACCCTGGGTGTATTCTTCGTTTGCGTCCCCCACCCACAGGGCGTGCAGACATTTTGGCATCCATGGTCACTGATATTTAATAATATTAATATCTCTTAATTAACACATTTACAAATAAATTAAAGATTTTTAGACTTTGAAACAGGTTATCTGAAATCAATAAGCCATCTCCGATATTTCATTGCCAGTTTGTTCAACACTATTCCATTTGTGTGTGGATTTCGCAAAATACTGAAATTTACCTATGATAAAGAAAAAAGATACAAGGGTTGAACACCAGAAAAGTAGCTGGAATTTTTTTCAATTTGCTTTACGTCCCACCGACACAGGTTTTATGGTGACGATGGGATCGGAAAGGGCTAGGAGTGGGAGGGAAGCGTGGTGATCGTGGTGGTGGTGATAATTGTTTTAAGAGGAAGTACAACCTGGCAATCATTCTCTATTAGCACTAATCAGACACAAAAAGTGGAAGTGATAAGACACTTTGAAAAATGAACATATCAGCCAAAGAAAGATAAGGGCCACGAGGGGCGGGAAAAGGAAAGACTCTCCAGGCCTCGAATGCTCTAATACGATCAGGGTAGGAAAAGAACAAGAGTTTACCAAGGGAGGTCAGATAGGATAGATTAAACTGAGGAGCCGGGCACAAGTAAGTGGAAGCAATGCCATGACTCAGCTGAGGACCCCGTGGTCTCCAACCTACATTCCCAAGTTAAGAGCCCTGAGGCCCATTTTAGTCGCTTCTTAGGAGAGGCAGTGGATACCGTGGGTGTTGTTCTACCGCCTCCAACCACAGATACACATCCCCCCAGCACTTGCCTGGTGTGAAGACGGGAAACCACGGAAAACCATCTTCAGGGCTGTGGACAGTGGGGTTCGAACCCACTATCTCCCGATTACAAGCTCACAGCTGCGCGACCCTTACCGCAAGGCCAACTCGCTCGGTGCAGCTGGAATTGATGCGATTTCTGGCGATATGCTAAACGGTAGAGATATAGTTGCACGAAGGAGCTATACCAGAATGAATGGGAAGTTGCTATAGTAGCACCTGTGTACAAAAGAAACCATGATAAACATAAAGCCAATGTAAATTCTGGGAAGGCGTCCTTTCTGATTAGGCCTATATCAGACACGTTTGCCAAGTCACTGATTTCATACGAGGCAGTTCGGATGTAGGAAGTGTTCCAGCAAGACTCAACTTGTAGGACTGCAGCAAGACATAGCAGATATTTTAGATTCAAGAGATGCATCACTATTGATACAAGCAACGCTTCTGATAGGGAAGATCACAGAAGACTTGACAAAAATGAGGGGTAATGGTCTAGACCAGGGCCTCTCAGGGTGCTTGCGCTTGGTGCATGCACTGTGCACGGTGCAAAAGACGACTTCGCTTGGTTGACCAGAGTGCAACTCCTCGATTTGGAGCAATAGCGCTGTCTCTCTCTTTCTCCACGCCTGTCTCGCTCGCTCCCCCTGTCTCACTCTTCCTCAGTTGCTGCGTAGCGCTCCAAATCCGAGCCGAATTGAGCCGAGTTGAGCCGAGCTTAGCCGAGTAGCCCAGAGACGAAGCGTTGGTCCGAGCCGTACCGAGCGGGAGCGATGCACAGTGCACGGACCTCTTGCGCCTCGATTTGCACGCGTGAGATTTTGGGCGTTTGAGAGACCCTGGTCTAGACAAAACAGTGATGAATGGGTTGGTATATTTCTTGAGAACTCGACAATTAGAGTAGGTGAAGCATTAACTGATTCTGCAATGATTAAGAGGGGGAAGAGGTCCCAAAAGGCAGTAATATTGGACCTTTATGTTTTCTTATAAATGATACGAGTAAAGAACTCGAATTACGACTTTTTGCGGCTGATGTTATACTGTGTAAAGTAAGAAACAAAAAGACCTCGACAATGTTGTGAGATGGACAGTAAGAAAGAAAATAGAAGCTTTTGAAATGTGGTGTTACAGTTGAATGCTGAAGGTGAGATGAGCAGATCGAAACACGAATGAAGGAATACCGAATCGATTTGGCGAGAAAGAATCGATTTGGCTAAATTTGACAAGAAAAGATAGAATGATAGGACACATCTTAAGACACCCAGGACTTGTTCAGTTTGGTTTTTAAGGGAAATGTAGGCGGTAAGAGCGGTAGGGGTAGACCAAGGTATGAATATACAAGCAGATTAGAGCAGATGTAGGATGTGGTAGGTACGCAGAAATGAGAAGGTTAGCACAGGCTAGGGTGGCATGGAGGGCTGCATCAAACCAGTCTATGGACTGATGACTCAAACACCACCACCACTCATCAAAATTCTGTTTTCTTCAATCCTGGCTCAGTCCTTTGGTATCTGAAGATGGTCAAATACTTCAGCCTCGTGCCGGTAGATTTACTGGCACGTGAAAGAACTGCTATGGGACAAAATTCCGGTACCTCGGCGCCTCCGAAAACTGTAAAAGTAGTTAGCGGGACGTAAAAATAAATATCATTATTTATTCTATTTTCTTCGGGTCTGCGGTGTGTCTTCCTACGAGTCTATCAATAAACCCACACACAGCCTGTTTCCAGTCATTCAACCGGATCAGGAATGGATGAATGAAGCTCCCCCATCTTGCGGCGAGGATAGGAATTGTGCCGGCTGCCGACGCCTGTCGCACTTCGCTGGGGGCAATGAACACAGCGGTGAGGGGCCGATCCGTTGCCGCCTTAGTCATGGAGGCACGATGATGATGATGATGATGGTGATGTTTATTGTTTAAAGAGGCCTAACAGCTGGGTCATGGGCCTCTAATGGCACGAGGTGCATCGAAATGAACAGTAAAACCTCAAAATGTATCCACGGACTAGAATCTAAGATGACAGTCGCTTAAGTACGGCCAATATCCAGTATTCGGGAGATAGTAGGTTCGAACCCCACTGTCGGCAGCCCTGAAAATGGTTTTCCGTGGTTTCCCATTTTCACACCAGGCAAATGCTGGGGCTGTACCTTAATTAAGGCCACGGCCGCTTCCTTCCCTGTCCCATCGTCGCCGTAAGACCTATCTGTGTCTGTGCGACGTAAAGCAACTAGCAAAAAAAAAAAAAAAAAAAAAAAAGAATCTAAAATGAAATGAAATGAAGAAATGATCGCGAAACAAAAAAGTTGAATCAAAATCATAATGCCTTAATTCCTGGGATGATGCTTATTATCTGAAGGGGTCCAAAATCCAGGTCACCGGCCCTTCACAATGGTACATCACTAGTAAATCAGAACCATGGTGCTCCTCCTACAGTGGTACTAACCACAGGTAATGCGGACCCATGCTATGTCACACACAATGGCTCCACTCTAGGTTACACAAGCCCATGGTGTTCCGCACGCCATGGCACTAATCACATGTATTCTCATCCCTTGGTCACCCCTTTTAGTCGCCTCTTACCACAGGCAGAGGATGCCGTGGGTGTATTCTTAGTCTGCATCCTCCATCCACAGTGGGTACCACGGAGGCACTCCTACGAGTGTACACAAGGGGAAATATAATATATTGTGAAAGACATTATGTGGGTTTTGACTCCTGCAAAATCCGTAAATCTATGATAACACTGCTATCAGAAGAGCCGGCCGGCATGACTGGCATTTGAGATCTCACACAAACAAACAGTCAGAGGTAAATCGCACGGAGGTAATGAAGCGAACAGTTGAGAGCGTTATGTGGAACAGATAACAGAGCGCAATGATTGATGCAGAATTAATTACAACATAGCTAACTTACACACAGACAATGCATAATTGAAATAGCACTTCTCCCTAATGTGTTGTTCATCTACTTCAAATGTAATGACATTCTAAATATTACTTTTACAAACAACATATGCCTCGAAATATGTGGTAGGGGAAGTCCGTGAAATTTGGACCTGCATGTAATTTGGACAGATAATACTTAGATATTTGCAAGTTTGGTCACCCCCTGTCAGAGGCAAGGCCAGCAAGAGAGCCGAGGGTAGCTTTCTACCTGGAAGACCGGGCGAGTTGGCCGTGCGGTTAGGAGCGCGCAGCTGTGAGCTCGTATAGTGGGTTCGAACCCCACTGTTAGCAGCCCTAAAGATGGTTTTCCGTGGTTTCTCATTTTCCCGTCCCATCGTCGCCATAAGACCTATCTGTGTCGGTGCGACGTAAAGCAACTAGCAAAAAAAAAAAAAAAATCTTCCTGGAAGTTGTTTTGCTAATGGGCTTACGGTTGAAGAGGAAAATATATTAATACCCGCATTCCTTGTAAGCTTATACAGTAATAAATAAGTGTACTGTGAAGTACTTATTTCACCCAATAGGGTGTTTAGCTTTTTTAAGTTCTGATCAAATATCTAGGTAAGTTTTGACGTAGTTCCATTCATACATTTTTAAATAGTTTGCATATTATTTAGTTGTGGATTAAATCGTTGCATGTCGTCTAATTTGGACTGCTCGAGAGTGTAATATGGGCCGTTTAAACAAGTGTAATAATTATGTTTCTTCGTAGTTTTACTGGTGATTCTAAAACAACTTGTTTTATAATTTCAGTCCGACCCTGCAGTGTAGGGATAGCGTGCCTGCCTCAGACCTGGGATCTAATCCCGGCCAGGTCAGGTTTTTTTACCTGAATCTGTGGCCTGGTTCGAGGTCCACTCAGCCTACGTGATTGCAATTGGGGAGCTATCTGACGGCATTGTATGTGACAAGTATTGTGATGACAGTGCAATAGTGTTTGCAGAAAGTGGGCTCATGAAAAGTGCTCCAAAAATTCAGGATGAATTGCTTTATCATTGTCCTACATGCCAAAAGTAACAACCACAATTCATAGGGTCATATTTAATTGCTTAGTATTTCATAATAAGTACAATAATATAAATTATAAGTGTTTATATTTAACCGTCCAAATTACACGATCACCTGATTCAAATTACACGATAACAAATTTTAAAATAAACATTACTTTTAAACAAACACTAAAGATAATATTAACATTTATTTTCACCAAATTATTTGATACATTGTACTAATTATCATGTATAAAATTTGAGAAATTTTTAATGCGATCAATAGAGTTATGGACGTTTAAAGTTAAGCGGTCCAATTTACACGGACTTCCCCTCCAGGCATCGTTAGCGTGAACAAAGCGAGAGTCCTTCTCAATACATGAGCTGGAAGGTTAGCTGAGGCGTCTACCACAGTCATCATCATCATCATCATCATTTTGCAGCTTCCCGGGTGTGGTGTACAAGCGCTCGCCACTTCTTCTTGTCAAAGTATAGTTTCTGTTCCTCTATATCCTCCCACTTGGCATTCCTCTTCCTGACCTCAGATTTCCCTGTGTCTATCCATCTATTCCTTGGTCTCCCAACTGGCCTCTCCCCTATCACTTCTCTGTCAGAGTAATTTCTTGCTGTTCTTGTTCTGTCCATTCTCATAACATGTCCAAACCATTGTGGCCTGCGTCTTCCTAACAGGTATGTTGATGCCAGCCTCCTTCCTGGACTCTTGGTTCATTGTTCTGATGAATTTCATTTCTGTTGACTGCATTTTACTATTTGCCTTGGTATGCAGGGTACATGTGTCAAGTCCATGGGTGAGAACTGGAATGAAGTAGGTATAAAACATGGTCAATTTTGCTTTCTGGGGTATTTTATCATCCCACCCAGAGTAGATTTCTCACTTGAAAATAAAATTGAGAAGCTTTCTATTAACCATTTCTTGATTTTGTTATCTTATGAAATGATACTTCCAAGGTATTTGAAGTTAGAAACAGACTGCAATAGAGCTCCCTCCAGGAAAATGTTCCAATCTGTCCCTTTCCTGTTGATAGTCATTTCAATAGTTTTTGTTTTACTGATGTTTAGTCCATATGCTTTAAGCTTGCCGTTCCAGTGAAAGTTTCTCCTGTACTTCTGCTTCATTTTCTCCCCAGATCAGAACATCATCTGCAAATATTAGAGTGTTAGGCTCCTTGCAATGTTTTTGATGGAGTGGAGTTTATGATCCGATCCATAACAATGATGAACAGGAGTGGTGACAAGGCACTTCCCTGTTGGACTCCTGTTTTGGTTTCAAACTAATCTGATCTTCCATACCCTACTTGGACACAGCTTAAACTCTTTATATAGAGCATCTTTATCAATCAGGAATTTTGGCACACCTATATCTTCTAGTCATTCCCAGATTATCTCCCTAGGCACACTGTCGTAGGCTTTCTCGATGCCCATAAAAACCATCACTAAGTTCTTGCCATATTCCAACTGCTTCTCTGTTAGCATTCTGACGGCAAACATCAGGTCTGTAGTGCAGTGGGGGCAGGATATTAAGATGTTTAAGTGTGCAAGTTAATTTATAATTAAACGTGCAACACGTTCACATACAATTTGTTTTAAACATACATACATACATACATACATACATACATACATACATACATACATACATACATACATACATACATACATACATTATCATTATAGACTGTTATGCCTTTCAGCGTTCAGTCTGCAAGCCTCTGAGAATTTACTAAACGTCGCCACAATCCTCGATTTGCAACTAGTGTTGTGGCCTCATTTAGTTCTATACCTCTTATCTTTAAATCGTTAGAAACCGAGTCTAACCATCGTCGTCTTGGTATACCTCTACTTCTCTTACCCTCCATAACAGGGTCCATTATTCTCCTAGGTAACCTATCCTCCTCCATTCGCTTCACATGACCCCACCACCGAAGCCGGTTTATGCGTACAGCTTCATCCATCGAGTTCATTCCTAAATTAGCCTTTATCTCCTCATTCCGAGTACCCTCCTGCCATTGTTCCCACCTGTTTGTACCAGCAATCATTCTTGCTACTTTCATGTCTGTTACTTCTAACTTATGAATAAGATATCCTGAGTCCACCCAGCTTTCGCTCCCGTAAAGCAAAGTTGGTCTGAAAACCGACCGATGTGAAGATATTTTCGTGTGGGAGCTGACTTCCTTCTTACAGAATACTGCTGATCGCAACTGCGAACTAACTGCATTAGCTTTACTACACCTTGATTCAATCTCACTTACTATATTACCATCCTGGGAGAACACACAACCTAAATACTTGAAATTATCCACCTGTTCTAGCTTTGTATCACCAATCTGACATTCAATTCTGTTGAATTTCTTACCTACTGACATCAATTTAGTCTTCGAGAGGCTAATTTTCATACCATACTCATTGCACCTATTTTCAAGTTCCAAGATATTAGACTGCAGGCTTTCGGCACAGTCTGCCAATAAGACCAAGTCGTCAGCATAGGCCAAACTGCTTACTACATTTCCACCTAACTGAATCCCTCCCTGCCATTTTATACCTTTCAGCAGATGATCCATGTAAACTACGAACAGCAAAGGTGAAAGATTACAGCCTTGTCTAACTCCTGTAAGTACCCTGAACCAAGAACTCATTCTACCATCAATTCTCACTGAAGCCCAATTGTCAACATAAATGCCTTTGATTGATTTTAATAATCTCCCTTTAATTCCATAGTCCTTCAGTATGGCGAACATCTTTTCCCACGGTACCCTGTCATATGCTTTCACAAATCTATGTGGTGGGTGCGTCCGCCATTTCGTGTTAAAATCGAGATTGTCACGACGTATAGTTGACCACTCCGTGGTGGTAGAGTGTTGCGAGTGGTCTTCTTACATTACCATAGGTTATGTTTTTGGGCTGGGGGGGGGGGGGGAGGGGATTAGCGTCCTCAGTTTCCCCGACCATTGTAACCATGGCAACCACTGTTCGTCTATGTACACTAGGCCAGTAGCGTGATCTTCTCATTGTGCGCTTTCTTCCAGTAACTAAGAGCTTGAGTGGTGGTGGTGATTATTGTTTTGTACGGAAGCAGTAGCGTAGCCTGGACTGACCAATGTGGGGGAGGGTTATAATTACAAAATGATGACATGAAATGAAATGGGATATGGCTTTTACTGCCAGGAGTGTCCGAGGAAAAGTTCGGCTCGCTAGTTGCAGGTCTTTTGATTTGACTCCCGTAGGCAACCTGCGCGTCGTGATGACGATGAAATAATGAAGAAGACAACACATACACCCAGTCCCCGTGCCAGCGAAATTAACCAATGATGGTTAAAATTCCCGACCCTGCCGGGAATCGAACCCGGGACCCCTGTGCCCAACGGCCAGCACGTTAGCCATTTAGTCATGGAGCCGGACTACAAAATGATGATAGAACATAATGAGGGGTGCTTGTACGTGTTTGGTGCGCGCATGAATATTTATAAGGACACTGATACAAGTAAATTATGCTGACATTCAGATTGCAGTAGACAACAAAATCTTACATTGAAATACAGAACAAGAACAACACGATCAAGGTGAATAGTTTTACGGCAAATGGTATGTTCAGATTACAATTTAAAATCCAACTTTCGAGGTTTCGTAAAAAAAAAAAATAGATTCAAGGGATCTGTTAGTTTTACAATTGTCTCTCTATAAATGTTCAAAAGAGCGAACTTATTGAGTCGACTTTCACTTGTTTGTTGTCAGTTTCTTCTTCTTCTTCTTCTTCTACTTAATCTGTTTACCATCCAGGGTTGGTATTTCCCTCGGACTCAGCGAGGGATCCCACCTCTACCACCTCAATGGCAGTGTCCTGGAGTGTAAGACGTCAATTCCGAGGATACAATTGGGGAGGAGGACCAGTACCTCGTCCAGGCGTCCTCACCTGCTATGCTGAACAGGGGCCTTGTGGGGGATGGGAACATTGGAAGGAATAGACAAGGAAGAGGGAAGGAAGCGGTCGTGGCCTTAAGTGAGTAGCATCCCGGCATTTGCTTGGAGGAGAAGTGGGAAAGCACGGAAAACCACTTCGAGGATGGCTGAGGTGGGAATCGAACCCCCCTCCTTTACTCAGTTGACCTCCCGAGGCTGAGTGGACACCGTTCCTGCCCCCGTACCACTTTTCAAATTTCGTGGCAGAGCCGGGAATCAAACCCGGGCTTCCGGCGGTGGCAGCTAATCACGCTAACCACTAAACCACAAAGGCGGACATTTGCCAGTTTCTGTTTATTTTATTTTGTAAAAATTCCATGGCGGGTTGGAGGCGGTACAGAGCCGACTAAAAGGGGACCCAGGGGCTCTGAACATGGGAGCGTGGTTTGGCAACCACTGGACCCTTAGCTGAGTCCTGACATTGCTTCCACTGACTTGTTTCAGCTCCTCACTTTCATCTATCCTATCCGACCTCCTTTGGCTAACTCTTGTTCTTTTCCGACCCCGACGAGATTAGGATTCCGTAGCTTCCTCTTAAAACGCCATCGGCCGTAGCCGTGTTGAAACACCGCATCCCGTGAGATCTCCGAAGTTAAGCAACATTGAGCGTGGTCAAGATTTGGATGGATTGCCACGCGCTGTTGGTGGGGGATACGGGAATGGAGGAGCGGAAAGGAACTGGCCATACGTACGTAAACTCCGGCTCAGGCACTAGGCACTAGGCAACCATGCTCTCTCTATTAATATTAATCAGAGGGGGAAAAAATGGAACTTCGAAACCTGCTGGTATCAGCCATGAAGGGCGTGAAAATGAAAGACTCCCTAGCCCTCGTAACTTTCACCGGGGTCGGATAAGACAAGAGTTGGCCAAGGGAGATCGGATAGGATAGGATAGGATAGATGAGGGCCTGGTACAAGTAAGTGTAAGCAATGCCAGGACTCAGCTAAGGGCCCCGTAGTCACCAATACACACTCCGAAGTTAAGAGCCCCTGCGACTATTTTTAGTCGCCTCTTACGACAGGGAGGAGACACCGTGGGTGTTGTTTTAACGCTCCCAGCCACAGACTGAGAAAATCTCGTATTAATTTAACTCCGTTCTACTCGTAAGTTCAGAATTAAAGTATTTGAATTGGCACAACCCAGGACATTGGAATAAGAGACAGGCACGGTTTCTCTACTCCACACGGCTGGGTAATAATAATAATAATAATAATAATAATAATAATAATAATAATAATAATAATAATAATAATAATAATAATAATAATAATAATAATAATAATAATAATAATAATAACCGTTAGCGGTTACGGCCGCGCAGCTGTGAGCTTGCATCCGGGAGATAGTGGGTTCGAACCCCACTGTCTGCAGCCCTGAAGATGGTTTTCCGTGGTTTCCCATTTTCACACCAGGAAAATGCTGGGCTGTCCCTTAATTAAGGCCACGGCCGCTTCCTTCCCACTCCTTGGCTTTTTCTATTCCATCGTCACCGTAAGACCTATCTGTGTCGGTGCGACGTAAAGCAAATAATAATAATAACAATAAAATAAACAGGGGAAACTGCAAGAAGTTGAGAAGAAGGAAAGGAAGATTATAACGAAAATTCTGGGACCGCAGAAGACTACTGATGGAATTTGGAAGAACATGAGAAATCAGGAGCTCTACAAATACATTGAAAAGATCACGAACACAATGCAGAAACGAAGGCTAGAATTCTATGAACACCTAGTAAGAATGGATAACAAACGACTGACCAAAAAGATCTTCAAATATATCATGGGATTGAAGGCCACCTCAAAGTAGATAGAACAGATCAAGAGTGATGCAGAAAAAGTTGGAATTACACTAGAGATGGTCCACAATAGAAGAGAGTTCAGAACAAGAAGAAACAATAGTTTAAAATCATTTGAAGAGAAACCACTGAAAAGGAGACCAAAACGAAAACATTTCCGAAGAGGAGAGGAGAGAAGAGAAGAGAAGAGAAGAGAAGAGAAGAGAAGAAATACCAAGAAACCTTATGTTTTATGCTGCCCATAGTTGGAAACAAAATAATAATAATAATAATAATAATAATAATAATAATAATAATAATAATAATAATTAATAATTTCGTGTGGCTATTTCTAGCCGAGTGCAGCCCTTGTAAGGCAGACCCTCCGATGAGGGTGGGCGGCATCTGCCATGTGTAGGTAACTGCGTGTTATTGTAGTGGAGGATCGTGTTATGTGTGGTGTGTGAGTTGCAGGGATGTTGGGGACAGCACAAACACCCAGCCCCCGGGTCATTGGAATTAACCAATGAAGGTTAAAATCCCCGACCCGGCCGGGAATCGAACCCGGGACCCTCTGAACCGAAGGCCAGTACGCTGACCATTCAGCCAACAAGTCGGACATAATAATAATAATAATAATAATAATAATAATAATAATAATAATAACAATAATAATCTCTCTATATAAAAATGAATGTTTCTTTGTGTGTCCTTTATAGACTCAAAAACTACTGGACTAATTTCGCTGAAAATTTCACAATTTGTTTAGGAACTGGTTTGCACGAAATCCGATCGATCGTTTGGCAAAGAGTGTGAGAAGGGGTGTAAACGAACATAGGGGAAGGCACGCAAACAACAAGACAAGTCGACTCAGCGGGTTGCCTAACCAAAAGGATGTAAAGATTATGACGTGTTTCTTAAAGCTAATCTCCTTCTTCTTCTACTATATATAAGGGCACAATAAGTGAAAAAAAAAAGAAAATGCCGAATATGATCGAGATTATGGGTGAATGTATGTTCATAATCTTTACACCCTTTTGGTTAGACAACCCGCTGATCCGACTTGTCTTGCTGTTTGCTTGCCTTCTCAACCATACTTAGTGGGGGGGGGGGGGGACTGAAAATGACCCATATTGGTGGCGAATCCATAGTCTTTCGGGTAGCTGAGATGAACTGTCACAGTCTCGATGCCGTTTAAGTCAAAGTTCATTCTCAGTCAGTATGGGGGTTAGGAGGAGTGAAAAGGAATGTCCAAAACGAGCAAGATTATGTATATACGTGTGTATGTCCCAGCACAGCTCGCAACCAAACATGATACACATAATATGACTTACTGTGTGGTAAGACACCCCTAGGGGCGAGGGGTAGGAAGGGGGTGAAATGTTAAAATAATAGAAAACGACTACCTTTTTTTTTCTTCTTTGCTAGTTGCTTTACGTCGCACCGACACAGATAGGTCTTATGGCGACGTTGGGACAGGGAAAGGCTGGGAGTGGGAAGGAAGCGGCCGTGGCCTCAAGTAAGGTACAGCCCCAGCATTTGCCTGGTGTGAACATGGGAAACCACGGAAAACCATCTTCAGCACTGTCGACAGTGGGACTCGAACCTACTATCTCCCGAATACTGGATACTGGCCGCACTTAAGCGACTGCAGCTATCGAGCTCGGTGAAAAAAAACGACGAAAAATATTAAATGTGAAAACGATGCATGCTAATAAGAGTATTTTTATTTTGCTTTTAAATAAACGGTTTGCAAACATCTAACGCGGTAGAATTAATAAACGCGCGCGAAGCCGCGGGTATCTGCTGCTGCTGCTGCTGCTAATAATAATAATAATAATAATAATAATAATAATAATAATAATAATAATAATAATAATAATAATAATAAAAAACGAACGTTCCTGAGATTCATTCCATTAAAATATTACGAAGTAGATTGTTTTTAGACAGCTGTCCGGGCACTATAATCCATACACCCTATTAGCATTATTATCAATTAATAATACCTATAAATTAACAAACGCTGTAAGTCCATTAATCATTCCCCCTGGGCGAATTTAAAGCAGCCACCTGGCAGACGCGTGTCACAGCTGACACCGGCTGTAGTTTCTGTTGCTGAAATTACACCTGGCGTTCTCTCTGGTTGTATAATTTACCTCGAAGGTATATTTTATAGAGTGGCGAAGTATTCTCAACTTTTGCACGCTGAGTAATGAGTGAAATATATGCATCAATTTTCAAGTGTGTGCGCGTGTAGATAGCAAGAACGACTTGACGGCTCCTAGAATGGCAAAATACTGTATTCACTCGAATATAACGGGCATCCCAAGCTTTAAAGTCCTAAAATCCAGAAAAATAGGGTTATAGGATTATTTACATTTTTCTTTTTACGATCTGCTTTACGTCGCACCGACACGGGTTTTGCGGCGAAGATGGGATAGGAAAGGTCTAGGAGTGGGAGGGAAGCGGCCATCGCATTAATTAAGGAAGTATGAAAATGGGAAACCATGGAAATCCATCTTCAGGGCTGTCGACAGTGGGGTTCGAACCTACTGTAGTAGAAAACAGGAAAACGATGTGAAGCAATACCTGAAGTAGCAGAGAGGGAGATCCTATATGCTTGCCAAAGATCCACCAAGCGACCTCTACAAGTGTTCTTGTTGTTATTTTGCGCCATCACTCCATAGATTGGTTTGATACAGCTCACAATGCTATCCTGTCTAAGATGCCACGGTCTACTCCTAAAGTTCTTACCGCCTACAGTTCCCTCAGAAGTTAACTGAACAAGTCCTGGGTATCTTAAAATGTGTCCTATCATTCTATCTCTTTTGCCGGTCAAATTTCGCCTCTCTGACCAATTCGATTCGGTATATCTTTATTCGTGATATGATCTCTCGATTTCAACTTCAGGAGTCTTCTGTAACGCCACATTGCAAAAGCTTCTATTCTCTTTCTTTCTGATCTAATTATCGTCCATGTTTCGCTGCTATATACTGCTACGCTCCACGCGAAAGTCTTAAAAACACGTTTCTACTTCCTATATCAATGTTCGAAGTGAGAACATTTATTTTCTTAAGAAAGACCTCCTTTGCTTGTGCCAATCTGCATTTTATGTCCTCCTTACTTCTGCCATCGTTAGTTACTATTAGAGCCCGGATTTCCATGCGCTATCAAATCTCAAAATATGCATGCATTCATGCACTATCATATGGCAAAACATGCACAATAAACCGGAAAATATGCACTATCAAAATTCAGTTCCTTTTGGAACATGAACAAAAACTACCCTAATTTCTCCAAATTGTCTTGATTTAAGCTCATCCGTTTATCATTCAGCACATACTTAAGTACAGAAAATTATCTTTTTACGTCACGAGAAGTGATAGATGCATAATTCAATGAAGACATTTGGACAAAGTGAGGTCAAATTGTACGTCTTTTGCATTTTCACCACAATACCTCTTTTATAAGCCTAACGAATTCAAAATCAGAATTTGAACGAATTAGTTTGTTCAACTCATCTCTATCTGCGGCAGCTGCTTCTCCATGCGATGATTGCAGACACATTTGAATGGTCTCTAAGTGGTAACGATTGCTTGCTGCGACAACACAGACGTGTGACGATTGAGAGTTCCGGGTAGGACATTCCAGGATAACAACGGTAGAGGGTTCAATGAAAAGCCAGAATTTGTAAGCTACTATCCCAGTAACGCGGCGCCACAGAAGTGCGATACAAGGTTTCTTTTGTTCGTCTAACAGACGAAAAATGAGCCGTCAATGATTAATGCACAATTTACGGTTCAATTTATAGCAATGTACAACCGTAAAACTGGGACACCTTATTCCTAAGAATTAGATTTCGACGTGGGGCCTTCCGACTTACGTCATTGTTTACTCAAGCAACAGATAAGAAAGTGTTTGGTTAATTGCATTATACTGTAGGACCTGTACCGTATGTAGGCTACTAACCATGGTTGTCACATAAGATGCCAGGAATACATTCTCTCCGTCTCTCAGTAAAAGACATACTGTAGCCTACAACGTGAAAAATTGTCCCAAATTCTGCAAACTAACATTCAGAAAATGCACTATGATGCAAGTTAACAATATATATGCGTCAAAGTCAGAATAAAAGTCATATTATGCAATATTAAACGTCCAAATATGCGCTATTAAATCCAAAATCTTCCAAATATGCATTATGCATGAATTTTCTCCGAAAAATGCCAAAACATGCAAACATGCACGGAAAAAGAACGGTTATTTGGAATTGTTAAGCCGTAAAACGAATATTTGCAAAGTTCGAGAAGTGTAGCTAGCTTATTTAAAAACATGCATTTGCATGGAAATCCGGGCTCTAGTTATTATATTACCAAAGTTACAGTATTCATACCTATTATTTCGGAAACTGACCCATAAGATACAGTATTGTATAATTTTTATGTCTTGGCATATGAACGGTTCCTTTAAAAGAAGCACGGCCGCACACACAGCTGCCTCGGCAATCGTTGCTAAGTAGCTTTCCTTGAATACAAACCTCTTCCACAACTCGGCCGTCATCCTCGGTATGGTACTTCTTGCACCCACTGAGGTAAAGGTACTATGGCAAGATGAGAACTCTGCTTACACAAAATGCAATGAACAAGAAACTAACTTATGTGGTTTTAGTTTTCCATTTTCTTCATTCAAATATCGACAATTAAATTTATCTTCACGTCTACCATTACTCCCTATAGGTGACACCGCTCAAGTCAAGATTCCCAATAGATGACAGATTTTAAGACACAGAAGAACATTTAATCTTGATCACTGTTACAACGATGTTACAAGGATGAACATTTCTAATAGTGCTAGTCAAGGAAAACAATTGCTAGTACTAAAAAATATAAAAGTCAGTCTCAAAAGTAAAAATAAATCAATGAAATCAGACTTTAAAGTTAAAAGGGCGATGGAATCAGTCTTCGAAGTTTTAAAAATTCGAGCCACATAATGAAATCAAATGACTTAATACATTAGTGCTAGTTGTTTTACGCCGCACCGACACAGATAGGTCTTACGGCAACGATGGGACAGGAAAGGGCTAGGAGTGGGAAGGAAGCGGCCGTGGCCTTTATTAAGGTACAGCCCCAGCATTTGCCTGGTGTGAAAATGGGAAACCACGAAAACCATTTTCAGGGCTGCCGACAGTGGGGTATACATTAGTGTCACCCTAGGAACTCCCTTGGCAGCTGCCATCATAGATCTCTCATTTCTCACTTCTATGGCATCAGCCATGGTTTGTGAATATATATATATATATATTACATTTTGAATCTACGGATAAAAGAGAGGAAGGAAATTGTAAAACGAATCAACGAGCCAATGCCTGACACTCCCTGTCAACTACTGGTTCTGGAAGTCAAATTATAATGAAATTAACACGGTTTACCATGTATGTAACTCCCTGGTAGAACAAAATCCCAATGCCCGACAGACCTGTCAACCATTGGGCCAATGGGGTTCAGTAAGACCAATAGATGACACCCGTAATAACATACGCAATTTAGGATTAATCTTTTTAACTAAAGCAAATAAATAGAGCCTAGAACCCTGCAACCCATTTTACAGCAAGAAACTTCACCTTGCTACATAAAACAAGGACAATAAACTTTAACCTACCTTAAGGAATGTTTCTAGAAGAAGGGAAATAATTGAGTCATACATTCACAAGTCTTTCAAAGATCTCTTTCGCATGAAGACACACACACCACTGATCCTAGGGATCAGTTCAGGTAGTCAAGTAAGTGTCACCAACGTTGCCAGTACTTGCACTACCCCCTAGGGATGTAAAAGTGACGGAGTTTACATATTTGTGCACGATGTAATTGGATACTGGAACGTATATTGCCTGCATCTCATAGAGCACATCGTGCGGCTATTATTCGCCTGATTCTAGACATACTGTTGAGTACTCCTTCTCCAACACTGTGTCCATACCATTCAGCAATTTCTCCAGATCTTCTGCAATCTCGGATAAAAATAATATCATCGGCAAATCTCAAAATTTTTATCATCCCTCCTTGAATTTTGATTTCTTTTCCCACATTCCTCTTTGATTTCTTTTCCCACATTCCTCTTTGATTTCTTTTCCCACATTCCTCTTTGATTTCTTTTCCTGCCTGTTGTGCACACATATTGGAAAGGTTAGAGGACAAACTACAGTCTTGCCTCACTCCTTTCTGGATTGCTGCTTCTTGCAGTGGTGGCTGGTGGTATCTGAAGCTGGATGTTGCACCAACATTTTCAGTATCACATTTTTATAGCTTACAGAAATAATAAGAAACTCTATTATCGTTAAGTAATGAACTACATTCCTACTAAAACTGTAACATATCTGGCAATTACAACCCAGGAAATAAGAGGCTATTTATACACTGTAACTACAGTTACTCTTAATAATAACGTTATTGGCTTTACGTTCCGCTAACGACTTTTTACGGTTTTCGGAGACGCAGAGGTGCTGGAGTTCTTTTACATGCCAGTAAATCTACTGACACAGGGTGACGTATTTGAGCACCTTCAAATACCACCGGACCGAGTCAGGATCGAACCTGCCACGTTGGGGTCAGAAGGCCAGCGCCACAACCGTCTGAGCCATTCAGCCTGGCACAGTTACTTTTGCCTCACTTGAATTGAAAATTTGCCGTCCAGTTTTTCATTGAAGCATTATGTTGGTAATATTGTGGGTGGTCTGGTATGGCGTGGGAAAGAAATTACCCAGCAAGTTGGCCGTGCAGTTAGGGTCGCGTAGCTGTGAGCTTGCATTCGGGGGATAGTGGGTTCGAACACTACTATCGGAAGCCCTGACGATGGTTTCCCGCGGTTTCCCATTTTCACACCAGGCTGTGCCTTAATTAAAGCTACGGTCGCTTCCTTCCAACTCCTACCCTTTCCTATCCGATCGTCGCCGAAAGACCTATCTGCGTCGGTGCAACGTAAATGAAATTTGTAAATTTAAAAAAAATTGGAAATGAATTACCTTTGCAAGAGGTGAGTAGGAATGAAGTGATCTCCGCAGAGTGGCGCGATCTAACGGGGAAATTGGGAACTCTTTCTCGGTAGGGGACTTGCTAGCCTCGCGCAACTCCCTGACACTGATACTGGTGAGCATGCTACCTGATGCAATACAGGCTTAGGCTCTTCCCTGCTGAGGTACATTGCGCCGCGCTGTCCGCTAGGGAGTTGCCGTAGGAAAGCAAACCCCCCCTGAGTTTGATTCGAAGCAAGCCGCGTTTGCTGGTCCGTTACGAAGCATTAGTACAGCGAACGACCGAAGATGGTTGGTTTTAACATGTTTTCGGATACCTACATGTTACGTTTATTAACAAAAACATGAGAAGAAAAGACAAGAAATGAAGTGAAAAATTATTGGGAGTTGTGCAACCCTGCAACAATACCACGCACCGCCCCTGGGTTCTTGTAGACAGCCATCGATTCTTATCACTGCAGACTGAATTTTGTACAGTTTATAGATAATCCTTCTTCCCGATCACCTTCAGAATCTCAAGCAGCTTAGTCTGATCAACATTATCAAATGAAAATGAATATTCACAGCCTGTTTCCAGTCATTCGACGGCGTCAGGAATGGGATGAATGAAGCTCCCAATTTAGCGGCGAGGACAGGAATCGTGCCGGCTGCCGAAACCTGTCGCACTCCTCTGCGGCAATGATTAATGACTGACAGGTGAAATGAAATGTTAGTGGAGAGTGTTTCTGGAATGAAAGATGACAGGCAAAACCGGAGTATGCGGAAAAAATCCTGTCCTGCCTCCGCTTTGTCCAGCACAAATCTCACATGGAGTAACCGGGATTTGAACCACGGAACCCAGCGGTGAGAGCCCGACGCGCTGCCACCTGAGCCACGGAGGCTTGAATCAACATCATCAAATGCCTTTTCTACATCTATCTATACCTATGTTTTAATTTGGATGAATTTGGTATCTGTATTTTCATTTTTTTGAATGGTTAGTTTAATATTTTAATATTATAAAAATGTAGTTAGTGTATTCATAAACCTGTACTGTATTATACGAAGACGCTTCATAAAGGGGCTTTTCAGCCTCAGTGGCATGTAAATCATCAATAAATTCAATTCAATTCAATTCAACGCCATGCAAGTGGGCTTATCTTTCTTAATTCGATCCTTTAAGATCAGACACAAATTCAGGTTTACTTCATATGTTTCTGCATGTCTTCTGAAGTCAGATTCACCTTCCCCCAACTTAGTTTTGGTTTGTCTTTCCATTCTTCTGTAAATAATGTTAACATTTTGCAAACGTCAGACAAAACTAATGGTGCGATAGTTTTCACACTTTCCAAAATCTGCTTTCCTGAATATACGTAGAGCAACATTCTGGCTAAAATCGGATGGGACTTCTCCTTAGATAACTAACCCCGGGGCACTACAGCCCTGGAAGGGCCTTGGCCTACCAAGCGACCGCTGCTCAGCCCGAAGGCCTGCAGATTACGAGGTGTCGTGTGGTTAGTACGACGAATTCTCCCGGCCGTTATTCTTGGCTTTGTAGACCGGGGCCGCTATATCACCATCAGATAGCTCCACAATTCTAATCACGTAGGCTGAGTAGACCTCGAACCAGCCCTCAGATCCAGGTAAATATCCCTGACCTGGCCGGGAATGGAATCCGGGGTCTCCGAGTAAGAGGCAGGCAACGTACCCCTACACCACCCTCCTTACATACTAAATGAAATACTCTCGCCATGGAGGATTCTCCTAAGACAGTCGGTAATTCTGAGGGTATGTCATCTATTCCGGGTGTCTTGTTCCTATTTAGGCCTCTGAAAGCTCTATCGAATTCTGACCCCAAGATTGGGTGTCCCATTATATCAAGAGTTATCCACAAATTCTTAGTTGATCTTCCCTTTCTTCCTAACTTTTCATCAGCAGTCTTACTGGTCTTTATGGTTCATGTTTGTGGGTTACTGTAGTTACGTCCTAGTTCGTGAACCATGGGCAACGGCTGAGTGGCTTAGTAAGTGGTCCTGAGAGTCGGGATACCAGTTGCTATGGAATGGGAGTGGGCATCTCGGACATATTCTGAGTCATGGCCCTCCTTGTGCTCAGGCGGCTAGGACTATACAATTCACCGGTGGTCTATAACCCGTTAGAGGAGAGATCCTCTTGGACTATGTGCAAGTAGGGTAGCATCTTGCTTCATGAATTTACCGAGCTCAGAACATTTTAAGCAAGCCTCGGACCTATGGGAGTAATGGAGTCCCATTCCCATTTGACAGGCGAGAGACTCCTTGGAAACAACTTGGCGAACGAAATGGAATTCGATGGGGAGCTATCAATATTAATGGGGCTTATGGAAGAAAGAAGGTAGAACTGGCTGAGTCAGCAAAGAGGATGCGTCTGGATGTGCTAGGAGTAAGTGATATTCGGGTAAGGGGAGATAACGAGGAAGAGATAGGAGATTATAAAGTGTAGGCCTACTTGACGGTTGTTAGAAAGGGAAGGGCAGAGTCTGGGGTAGGGCTCTTTATCAGGAATACCATTGCACGCAACATAGTTTCTGTTAGGCACGTAAATGAGCGAATGATGTGGGTAGATTTGTCAGTTGGAGGAATTAGGACAAGAATTGTGTCGGTGTATTCACCATGTGAGGGTGCAGATGAGGATGAAGTTGACAAGTTTTATGAAGCACTGAGTGACATCGTGGTCAGGGTCAACAGCAAGGATAGAATAGTGCTAATGGGCGATTTTAATGCGAGAGTTGGGAATAATAATAATAATGTTATTTGCTTTACGTCCCACTAACTACTCTTTTACGGTTTTCGGAGACGCCGAGGTGCCGGAATGTAGTCCAGCGGGAGTTCTTTTACGTGCCAGTAAATGTACCGACATGGGGCTGACGTATTTGAGAGTTGGGAATAGAACTGAAGGATACGAAAAGGTGATTGGTAAATGTGGGGAAGATATGGAAGCTAATGGGAATGGGAAGCGTTTGCTGGAATTCTGTGCTAGTATGGGTTTAGCTGTTACGAATACATTCTTCAAGCATAAGGCTATTCACCGCTACACATGGGAGGCTAGGGGTACCAGATCCATAATAGATTATATCTTAACAGATTTTGAATTCAGGAAATCTGTTAGGAATGTACGAGTTTTTCGCGGATTTTTCGATGATACAGATCACGATCTGATCTGTAGTGAACTAAGTATCTGTACGCCTACTGTAGGGTAGAGAGAGTGAAATCTGTCTGCAAACGAATAAGGGTAGAAAATCTCCAGGACGAGGAAATTAGACAGAAGTACATGGATGTGATTAGTGAGAAGTTTCGAACAGTAGACAGTAAGCAGGTTCAGGATATAGAAAGTGAATGGGTGGCATACAGGGATGCTGTAGTAGAAACAGCAAGGGAATGCCTAGGAACAACTGTGTGTAAAGATGGGAAAAGGCGAACATCTTGGTGGAATGATAAAGTGAGAGCAGCCTGTAAACGTAAAAAGAAGGCTTATCAGAAATGGCTCCAAACAAGGGCCGAGGCAGACAGGGATTTGTACGTAGATGAAAGAGACAGAGCGAAATAAATAGTTGTTGAATCCAAAAAGAAGTCATGGGAAGATTTTGGTAACAACCTGGAAAGGCTAGGTCAAGCAGCAGGGAAACCTTTCTGGACAGTAATAGAGAATCTTAGGAACGAAGGAAAAAAAGGAAATGAACAGTGTTTTGAGAAATTCAGGTGTACTCATAACAGATCCCAGGGAATCACTGGAGAGGTGGAGGGAATATTTTGAACATCATCTCAATGTAAAAGGAAATCATCATGGTGATGTTGCAGACAGCCAAGCTTATGGGGAGGAGGAATATGATGTTGGTGAAATTATGCTTGAGGAAGTGGAAAGGATGATAAATAAACTCCATTGTCATAAGGCAGCAGGAACAGATGAAATCAGACCTGAAATGGTGAAGTATAGTGGGAAGGCAGGGATGAAATGGCTTCATAGAGTAGTAAAATTAGCATGGAGTGTTGGTAAGGTACCTTCAGATTGGACAGAAGCAGTAATTGCACCTATCTATAAGCGAGGGAACAGGAAGGATTGCAACAACTATCGAGGTATCTCATTGATTAGTATACCAGGCAAAGTATTCACTGGTATCTTGGAAGGGAGGGTGCGATCAGTGGTTGAGAAGAAGTTGGATGAAAACCAGTGTGGTTTCAGACCACAGAGAGGCTGTCAGGATCAGATTTTCAGTATGCGCCAGGTAATTGAAAAATGCTACGAGAGGAATAGGCAGTTGTGTTTATGTTTCGTAGATCTAGAGATAGCATATGACAAGGTACCGAGGGAAATCATGTTCACTATACTGGGGGACTATGGAATTAAAGATAGATTATTAAAATCAATCAAAGGCATTTATGTTGACAATTGGGCTTCAGTGAGAATTGATGGTAGAATGAGTTCTTGGTTCAGGGTACTTACAGGGGTTAGATAAGGCTGTAATCCTTCACCTTTGCTGTTCGTAGTTTACATGGATGATCTGCTGAAAGGTATAAAATGGCAGGGAGGGATTCAGTTAGGTGGAAATGTAAGCAGTCTGGCCTATGCTGACGACTTGGTCTTAATGGCAGACTGTGCCGAAAGCCTGCAGTCTAATATCTTGGAACTTGAAAATAGGTGAAATGAGTATGTTATGAAAGTTATCCTCTCGAAGACTAAATTGATGTCAGTAGGTAAGAAATTCAGCAGAATTGAATGTCAGATTGGTGATACCAAGCTGGAACAGGTCGATAATTTCAAGTATTTAGGTTGTGTGTTCTCCCAGGATGGTAATATAGTAAGTGAGATTGAGTCAAGGTGTAGTAAAGCTAATGCAGTTAGCTCGCAGTTGCGATCAGCAGTATTCTGTAAGAAGGAAGTCAGCTCCCACACGAAAATATCTTTACATCGGTCTGTTTTCAGACCAACTTTGCTTTACGGGGGCGAAAGCTGGGTGGACTCAGGATATCTTATTCATAAGTTAGAAGTAACAGACATGAAAGTAGCAAGAATGATTGCTGGTACAAATAGGTGGGAACAATGGAAGGAGGGTACTCGGAGTGAGGAGGTAAAGGCTAATTTAGGAATAAATTCGATGGATGAAGCTGTACGCATAAACCGGCTTCGGTGGTGGAGTCATGTGAGGCGAATGGAGGAGGATAGGTTACCTAGGAGAATAATGGACTCTGCTGTGGAGGGTAAGAGAAGTAGAGGGAGACCAAGACGACGATGGTTAGACTCGGTTTCTAAGGATTTAAAGATTTGAGGTATAGAACTAAATGTGGCCACAACACTAGTTGCAAATCGAGGACTGTGGCGACGTTTAGTAAATTCACAGAGGCTTGCAGACTGAACGCTGAAAGGCAAAACAGTCTATAATGATAATGTATGTATGTATGTATGTATGTATGTATGTATGTATGTATGTATGTATGTATGTATGTATGTATGTATGTATGTATGTATGTCTTACTGATATCGTTCTTCACGACTGTCCATTATTCCTCTACTGTGTTTCCTTCAATCTTTCCAGTTAGTCCTTGTGCAACGTGTTCCTTGAAACGATCCCTCACACTATTTTCCTTCAAATTATCTGGACCCATCTCCTTGTATTCCTTCCTTTTTTCAATTCCTTCAACTTCAGATAGCATTTCATGACCGAAAAGTTGTGGTCAGAGTCCCCGTCTGCTTCTGGGAAAGTTTTGCAATCCAACACCTGGTTTCTGAATCCCTGGCTAATCGTAACGAAGTCTATTTGATACCTTCCAGAATCTCGAGGTCTCGTCTATGTATACAGCCGTCGTATATGGTGTTGACACCAAGCATTAGCAAGGACTATATTATGATCGGCGCCGAATACAACCAACCGACTTTCTCTTTGATTCTATTGTTGCGATCCGATTCCTACATTGGCCTACCACTGCATTCCTATTTCCCATAACAATTAAATTATCATCTACTTTTACATAGTGTTTTAAATCTTCTATCTCTTCATATATTCTTACGATTTCATCATCATCTCCTGAAGTAGTGGGCATATAAACCTGCACTATTATGATGGGTATTGGCTTGGTGTCTATTCACTGTGCTGGTCGTAATAGCTTACCCACTGCCATATTTTCTTATTCATTACTAAACCAACTCCTGCATTTCTCCTGTTTGGTAATGTGTTGATATTTCTGTAGTTGCCTGACAAAAAATCCTGTTCTTCTTCGAAATGTACTTCATTTATACCAACTATGTCTAAATTTAGTCTACTATTCCCCTTTTCTGAGTCTGTAACTTACTACAACGATTCAGACTTTCAACATTCTACAATCCGAGTCACAAAATATCAGTATTCGTCTTCCCGTTAATTTCCAACTCACGAAATTGCCCCCTCTTTTGTAGTCCCCTCCCGAAGATTCGAATGGAAGAGGGGGGCATTCTACCTCCAGAATATATTATCCGGGAGGGAGTCACCATCAGTACAGAGAGATCTGCATGTCCACGGCAGTTAGTTACGGTTGTAGATTCCCGTTGATTTCAGCCGTGTAGCAGTATCAACACAGCTAAGTAATGTTGAGTATTATTACAAGTCTATGTCAGTCAATCATCTAGACTGCCGCCCATATAACTTTCGAAAGGCTGCTACCCTCCTTTCGATGAACCATTCGTTGGTTTGGTCTCGCGACAGATAGGCCTACCCATCCGATATGGTTGCACCTGCGGCACGGCCAACTGCTTCACCGGGACGCAGAAGCTTTCCCACCGCAGCAAGGTTACATGGTTCACATGGTTTTTATGTCTAAAGAAGGATTCAAACAGAGACTCTGTGAATGTGCTCAATGAGATCATTTTCTGCGTTGGTATTGGCCAGTTGTGATGAAGAAACGTTTTCTAATATCCATGATACATCTCGCATCACGATCACTATATATTCAATCACGAACATTGGAGGTCCTATAGACATGATCATGATATCAACAGTCGTGTACAACTGGCTATGATCACGATATCAACAGTCGCGTACAACTGGCTATGATCACGATATCAACAGTCGCGTACAACTGGCTATGATCACGATATCAACAGTCGTGTACAACTGGCTATGATCACGATATCAACAGTCGTGTACAACTGGCTATGATCACGATATCAACAGTCGTGTACAACTGGCTATGATCACGATATCAACAGTCGCGTACAACTGGCTATGATCACGATATCAACAGTCGCGTACAACTGGCTATGATCACGATATCAACAGTCGTGTACAACTGGCTATGATCACGATATCAACAGTCGTGTACAACTGGCTATGATCACGATATCAACAGTCGCGTACAACTGGCTATGATCACGATATCAACAGTCGCGTACAACTGGCTATGATCACGATATCAACAGTCGTGTAAACCTGATGGTCCTGTGGCTATGATCACGATATCAACAGTCGTGTAAACCTGATGGTCCTGTGGCTATGATCACGATATCAACAGTCGTGTACAACTGGCTATGATCACGATATCAACAGTCGTGTAAACCTGATGGTCCTGTGGCTATGATCACGATATCAACAGTCGTGTACAACTGGCTATGATCACGATATCAACAGTCGTGTACAACTGGCTATGATCACGATATCAACAGTCGTGTAAACCTGGCTATGATCACGATATCAACAGTCGTGTAAACCTGATGGTCCTGTGGCTATGGTCACGATATCGACAGTCGTGTACAACTGGCTATGATCACGATATCAACAGTCGTGTAAACCTGATGGTCCTGTGGCTATGATCACGATATCAACAGTCGTGTACAACTGGCTATGATCACGATATCAACAGTCGTGTAAACCTGATGGTCCTGTGGCTATGGTCACGATATCGACAGTCGTGTACAACTGGCTATGATCACGATATCAACAGTCGTGTAAACCTGATGGTCCTGTGGCTATGATCACGATATCAACAGTCGTGTACAACTGGCTATGATCACGATATCAACAGTCGTGTAAACCTGATGGTCCTGTGGCTATGGTCACGATATCGACAGTCGTGTACAACTGGCTATGATCACGATATCAACAGTCGTGTAAACCTGATGGTCCTGTGGCTATGATCACGATATCAACAGTCGTGTACAACTGGCTATGATCACGATATCAACAGTCGTGTAAACCTGATGGTCCTGTGGCTATGGTCACGATATCGACAGTCGTGTACAACTGGCTATGATCACGATATCAACAGTCGTGTACAACTGGCTATGATCACGATATCAACAGTCGTATAAACCTGATGGTCCTGTGGCTATGATCACGATATCAACAGTCGTGTAAACCTGATGGTCCTGTGGCTATGATCACGATATCAACAGTCGTGTACAACTGGCTATGATCACGATATCAACAGTCGTGTAAACCTGGCTATGATCACGATATCAACAGTCGTGTAAACCTGATGGTCCTGTGGCTATGATCACGATATCAACAGTCGTGTACAACTGGCTATGATCACGATATCAACAGTCGTGTAAACCTGATGGTCCTGTGGCTATGATCACGATATCAACAGTCGTGTACAACTGGCTATGATCACGATATCAACAGTCGTGTAAACCTGGCTATGATCACGATATCAACAGTCGTGTAAACCTGATGGTCCTGTGGCTATGGTCACGATATCAACAGTCGTGTACAACTGGCTATGATCACGATATCAACAGTCGTGTAAACCTGATGGTCCTGTGGCTATGATCACGACATCAACAGTCGTGTAAACCTGATGGTCCTGTGGCTATGATCACGACATCAACAGTCGTGTAAACCTGATGGTCCTGTGGCTATGATCACGACATCAACAGTCGTGTAAACCTGATGGTCCTGTGGCTATGATCACGATATCAACAGTCGTGTAAACCTGATGGTCCTGTGGCTATGGTCACGATATCAACAGTCGTGTACAACTGGCTATGATCACGACATCAACAGTCGTGTAAACCTGATGGTCCTGTGGCTATGATCACGATATCAACAGTCGTGTACAACTGGCTATGATCACGATATCAACAGTCGTGTAAACCTGATGGTCCTGTGGCTATGGTCACGATATCGACAGTCGTGTACAACTGGCTATGATCACGACATCAACAGTCGTGTAAACCTGATGGTCCTGTGGCTATGATCACGATATCAACAGTCGTGTAAACCTGATGGTCCTGTGGCTATGATCACGACATCAACAGTCGTGTAAACCTGATGGTCCTGTGGCTATGATCACGACATCAACAGTCGTGTAAACCTGATGGTCCTGTGGCTATGGTCACGATATCAACAGTCGTGTACAACTGGCTATGATCACGATATCAACAGTCGTGTAAACCTGATGGTCCTGTGGCTATGATCACGACATCAACAGAAACGTAAAACTGATGTTGCATGGACCCCCAACACTCTCTCCGCCTCTCTCTTTCTCTCTCTCTCTCTTCCTCCCGCCTTCTTTTTTTTTGCTAGGGGCTTTATGTCGCACCGACACAGATAGGTCTTATGGCGACGATGGGATAGGAAAGGCCTAGGAGTTGGAAGGAAGCGGCCGTGGCCTTAATTAAGGTACAGCCCCAGCATTTGCCTAGTGTGAAAATGGGAAACCACGGAAAACCATCTTCAGGGCTGCCGATGGTGGGATTCGAACCTACTATCTCCCGGATGCAAGCTCACAGCCGCGCGCCTCTACGCCCACGGCCAACTCGTCCGGTCCTCCCGCCTTCTCTCTCTCTCGCTCTCTATACTCCAAGAGTGTGAATGTTTAACAATGGTTACAATATCTCGAGCATTTATTGACGGGAAATTCACTCTCCCATTAACTCAAATTTCACGGGGCTGTGATATTCCCAAGTAGGACAAAGATATTCGAAGTGTACATAGGAACAAGTGAGAATAAAGGAACAATCAAATCCGATTCATTTCCTGCACTACCAGCTCCAGTGACTGGAAGGCAGACAACCCAGACAACGGCCGCGTCGTGTGGGAGGCATATAAAGCAGGCGGCTGGCGGGAGTTAAAAGCCAGCGTTACCAATGGAAAGGAGAATGAGGTGAATCTCGAGGGATTTAAAGATTAGATCGGGCTTTTCAAATCACATTAGTGAGTTAATATATACATTAGATATAACTGCGATTTCTCAGTTATGGAAACTATTCTACATGTAGTTTCTTCGCCGTATACCGGAAGGACTGTATGCACACTGCACTTGGTTTGGGGTGAGGGGAGGGGGGAGGTGGAGTTGCAGCGACGACCCCGGGGATCTTACCGGAGTCCAAACATTCCAGATTAATAACCTTTAGCTTTACTATCTCACATAACTTGATCATCTCTGGTTCTTTTTTATGATTGCGCTGCGTTGCAAGGATATTCATGTATGTACTGTAGTTTTCCCATCAGCCCACTTCAAAAACGCCGTAACGATAAGAGAGACACACTTCCTCATAAGAAGGACATTGCTTATACATTTCCGCAATCAGCTATTAGAAGGTTATAAACATAATTGAAACTTAAATATTTTGAAATTTCTAAAGAATAATCATCAATTCATTATATGTAATTTAAACAAATTAAAACTGTGATTTGATAGAATATGAATATAGCCTGGATTTTTAGGCGGTAATAGGTCAGAATAATTTGAAGTTGTAAAACAATATTGTGACAAAACCACAACACAATAGCTATGTATTATACATCAAAAGAAAGGTATCTTTCGCTTTCTTTTTTTGTTTTTTACAATTTGGTTTAGGTCTTAAGGCGACGTTGGGATAGGAAAGGTCTGGGAGTGGTAAGGAAGTGGCCGTGGCCGTAATTAAGGTACAGCCCCAGCATTTGCCTGGTGTGAAAATTGGAAACCGCGGAGAACCATCTTCGGAGCTGCCGACAGTGGGATTCGAACCCACTATCTCCCGAATGCAAGCTCACAGCTGCACGCCTCTAACCGCATGGCCAACTCACCCGGTAAGGAAGGTCTCCATCTCAGGATTACTAGAAAAATAGTCACTTATTCGAATAATACAATGGTTAGGTCGTTGCAGTTAACTGTATTCGCCGGTAGATGGCTCTATGAAAGTTGTCTCCGTTGATCATTCTATGTTGGTCCAACAGATGGCTATATTACAAAAAGTCCTTCATTACGAAACTTTCATTGAATTATTCAATGGAGGGTTATTAAATGAGATCTATATGCACTGCCAAGCACGACATTTCATGGACATTTTAATTCGTGTTGCCATAATGGTTTGGTTTATTTTCCACAACCTCAAGTAAACGACGTATTTAAAGGTATGATGCCACATTATAATAATTTCATAAACCATGTGAGGCAGTATAATAATACAATGTCCTTTACACCCTTCTTTGCTAACCGTAGCCACATTCCAGGATTAGGTCCTTACTGTTTTAAGATTCAGGGAACGATTCACAGGTACCTTTCAGATTCACTGCCTACTGAAACTTGCCGAGCATTATACGGCCAGCTTTCTGTGACAGATTCAAGCCTTGCGAACAGAATTTGTTGTGAACATTCTATAAATTGCCAAGGTTCAAAAATTCCATGTGTATAGTCACAATGGAACTGTAAGTTTAAAGGCATATAAATGGTCTTCCGGAGTTCAGGATGTTTTCCTGTTTCTTTTCTCACGCTTCCTTTATCATCAGTTTCATCTTTAGTCTTTGTCCAAGCCACTAGTATGTTATAAAGTAAGCTTAGTGAAGCGAGTAACACGTATAGTCTATCCTGCAAAACGGCTATGCGATGAGTGCTGCATAAAGATTAGGGATACGGGCCATCAAAACCCCCTAGCATTTATGTTACTCTCGCTACACTACAGAATTTCTATGCAACACTTACTAATAACCAAATTAATGTGCATTCTAACCCATTAGTGCCCCCCCCCCGAAAAAACCGGGGTCTAGGGATCATGTTCTTTCAAGAACAAAATCTGTTATTCTAATTGTCAGATTCACGCTTAAACATTAATGTTAAGAAGGCCACGGTATTAGTTGTGAGTAAACATCCTGAAGGAATTCATACCAACATCGAGCTTACTGACAAAACAGTGGAGCAAGCTACCAGCTTCCGTTATCTAGGGCTCGGAAGTTCCTCCAGTGTCCGAAGACTAGGCCCTTGTGGGTCATGGTAGGCCAGAAAATAGTGGGGCTTATTTGCCTTTTTTTTGTCTTTTTCGGCCTTTTTTAAGATCTTAACGGCGTTTGTTGGAACTTCCCCTTCTATCGGCTATATTCTCAATTGGAATCATCATTAGTTCATCCATCACCTCTTCATCATTTCTGTAGTACGAGAGAAAACGAAATGACAAAAACTATTGATTAAAACACATAGGTATCAAATTATGTGCAAGATAAGTGAAATATTGAAAGGAGAAAATTTTGATGCCAAGTGTTTTTGAAGAGGAAGATCTCACTTGCTTCAAGTATGAATCCTTATCATCCGCTGATGTGGAGATAAGTTTCTCGATGTTTCACAACGTGCTCTCTGAAAATCGACGTTCCTTTACACCTAAGAACCTGGAGATGACTACTGTAATATACTGCAGAGCAAACTGAGGTAATCTTTCCGAATTCCAATTTCTGTAACCCTAATGTGGTTAACCCAAATATGATTCCGGTAATACTAATTTCAATTTCTTCCTGCTGGATGTCCATTGTTTGACCGCTGAATTCACTGTAGGTGCAAAATAAACATTTCACTCTAAATTTTGCAAGTACATTTTAAACAAAAACGGAATTCTTTTTTAAAATTATGTTCATCTAAAAGTAAATACTGTCTGAAAGAAGAAGTACAGTATTTCACTCATACATTTCTGCACTGTATGTTGCATACCACCAGAACTTTGCATTGTGAAACATTATATTCTTACATTAATTAAAACTAAAATTATGAATAAATTTGGATCGCATGTTTATGTCTTTTTCCAGTTTTAAGTATTTTTACAGGGTTTTTAAACCAATGTATATGTCTTCAACTTCCGAGTCCTACTGATCACCAATGATAACAGGTGCAGCGAAGAGATAACAAAGGTGAATAGCGCTTGCCAAACAGGCGTTTAGTAATAAGATAATTCTTTTAATCAGTGCAAATTTAGATTTTGGAATTAGGAAGACATTCGTGATTTCTTTTGTATGAAGTGTGCTATTGTATGGCTGTGAATCTTGGACAATCAGAGATCAGGATTGCAAACGACTGGAAGCGTTTGAGATGTGGATCTGGAGACGACTGCTTAGGATTAAATGGATTGAAAGGAGAACAAACAAAAGCGCTCTGCAAGAAATTCAAGGGAAGAGAGAACTGATGCTTACGATACATAGAAGAAGAGCTAAATTCACTGGCCACATATTAGGACTTTTTTTGTTTCGATATTCAGATTTGAACACTAGTTTGTAACAAAGCGTGAAATACAAACCTCAACATTTTTCCCTTAACATTGCGTTTAAGAGTAAATATTAAATGAGAAAAGCTGTATAGAATTTTATTTGCAGTTAATTTCGGCCATATGCTACTTAGTATTGTTTGGGTCTGAAAAAGGAATGTGAAACTTTTTGTTCAGCCCTTGTTCTTGGGTCTCTCTCAGGCAGTAAGTTTTTAAATCCCCCCAATGTGTACCAGGAAAAGAGTCGCGCTGTGTAAGTGGATTATTCTACCGCCCCCACCCACAGGGGGTACACCAGGTAAATGCTGGGGCTGTATGTTAATTAAAGCCACGGCGGTTTCCTTCCAACTCTTAGCCCTCTTCGCCATAAGACCTATCAGTGTCAATGCGACGTAAAAAAACGTAGCGGTGCGGCGTATACAGAGCAAACGTACGCCCCTTCCTCTCACGCTGTCAGACAACACTGGCTTCAAAGTTACTTCGGACTACTCTTTCAGCAATCTTGCTGGAATATATTTACCTTGTAGTAGAACTAAGCTGTCCCATAAGAGGAGACAGAAGTCTTGAACTTACAGTCCGGAGCAGTTTTTATGCAAGTATGTTTCTTAAAACTTTCAATTGTATTTTTCTAGCTTAAAATATTATCAGTTCATTGCCATGTATGAAATGATCCTTGAGACAGAGTTCTTATCAGATTCACCTGAAATTTTCTGATAAATTTTCAATATGTACAGTAGTTCTGCATTCTATTATCAGTTGACTATTAACTTCAAATTTTAGTTCCTGAAGTAGCACCAAAGTAGAGTTCTGTCTATTGAAATGAATAACGAAAAGTTAAAAAACTTATATCTCCAATACTTTATACTTGACTGCAAAGCCCAGAGTAATGATTAAGTATAAGAGTATTTTTGACAAGTCTGTCAAATTGTAACCCAAAAATAATTGAAAATGTGCCGCAAGGGGCATTTTCCATGCAACACATACAAAATAAACATTATTTGTTAGTAACTTTGCAACAATTTAACCAATCAACTCCAAACATTGTGTGGTGCTCTATGATATTAATATATGCTTGTGTTTTTAAATTTGGTTGTGATAAGTGGTGAATTGTACAAGTTTCAAAATTCAGTCATAAGTCCCATTAAGGAGACGAAGAAGGCAGTACCAGCAGTTTAATGAGTTTGATGTACATGAAAGGGCTTATAAGCCACTGGTAAGACCCCGATTACAGTATGGTTCAAGTGCCTAGGACCCACGCCAGGGTTACTTGATTCGAAAAGTGAAAAAAGTCCAAAGGAAAACAGCACGATTTGTTCTGGGTGATTTCCAACAAAAGAGACGAAAATGTTCCAGCAAAGTTTGGGCTGGAAAGACTTGAGAGTAAGGAGACGAGCTGCTCGACTAAGTGGTATGTTCCGAGCTATCAGTGGAATGACATTAGTAGACGAATACGCTTGAGTGGTGTCTTTAAAAGCAGGAAAGATCATAATATGAAGATCAAAATTGAAATTCAAAAGGACAAATTAGGGAAAATATTCGTTTATATGAAGAGGAGTTAGACACTGGAATTATTTGTCAAGCGAGATATTCGAGTAAATATCAAACTATTCTGAAATCATTTAAGAAAAGACCAGGTAAACAAATTGTACGGAATCCACCACTTGGACGACTGCCTTAAATGCAAATCAGTGATAAATATGTTTTGCTATTTGCTTTACGTCGCACCGACACAGATATGTCTTACGGCGACGATGGGATAGGAAAGGCCTAGGAATTGGAAGGAAGCGGCCGTGGCCGCAATTAAGGTACAGCCCCAGCATTTGCCTGGTGTGAAAATGGGAAACCACGGAAAACCATCTTCAGGGCTGCCGACAGTGGGGCTCGAACCCACTATCTCCCGATTACTGGATACTGGCCGCACTTAAGCGACTGCAGCTATCGAGCTCGGTGAGTGATAAAAAAGACAAAGAGAAATGAAATAATGGGTAGAAGGATTAAAAATCGGGAGTCTCCTGCTTGAATCAACGGAGTTGGTACGCCTGCTTTTTTGTTAAGCTTTTTTATGCTCAACAAATTGTTTCACAAATATTTGAGGTAGAAAGTGCTCGTTTTTAATGGTGAAAGTATTTCTTAGCAGACAACGTAGGGGTCACCAAACTACGAAAAACATAAAATTAAGTAATTTCCTCAGTTGTCCCGAAAGTTGAAGGGTTAAAGCCTTATATGCTGAAGTGCTGCATTTGGAAAACAAATTACTTTAAAAATATTATCTCAATCATTGAAAAAAAACCGTCAGCCAAAGAATAGGAAATTATTTAACTCTCCTCATAACCAAGTGTTCTCCACGCCGCGCCGGGTGGCTGTGCTGGGCTGTGCGATCATAGCTCAGCGAGAACTTCTAAGCTTTTTCTCTCAGAAAGCAAGAACTCTGCCTTTTGCGCATGCGTGCCCAACTTTTCCGATAGGCTGTGGAAACGACAGCCAAGACCACCGAGACATCACTTCACAGCGGTTCTTCGTTCGAGTACAGAGAGGCAACACTGGTCACACTTGCATTTCGACCGATATGAGAACGTGGCAGCTGGCACCCTCTTGACTCAGCGGTAGTATTTAAGAAGGAATCGCTCATAGCAAACGGGAAAACAAAATACTGTAGAGCTGTTCCCGTCCGGTCTTTTAATATCAAAGAGGACAGAATACTTCCGACTTGCCTATTCCATAGCCACATTTGTAAATCGAACTATAAAAATTGTACTTTTTATGTTGTCAAAATGAGGACATGATACTGTGATTTTCTTGAATTTAAAATGTCTAGTTTATAAATGTCACTATAAAAACATAACATGTAATTTTGCAGTACGACGTTGCTGGTTTTATTCCAATGATTTTGGTAACATTGCGAAGTTCCGTTCTTTCGCGCTCACACCAAGTGTTTTAAGTTCGTGAATATTTTGCCATTGCAGGTGTTATTGCGTGTTTAATTATATAGGTTTATAGTTATTTATGATGGATGTGTATGTGTGTTGGGGTTGCTTGCGTGTTTGTTCAGTGTGAAAATCTCAGTGGAGAGCCTCTTGAAAACCGCATACCGGTATGTTTCTAATTTTTTTTTTTTTCGAGTGGGGATGGGTTACAGCACACCAGTGATTTTCTGCACCAGCCGCCACTGGCTAAAGGGGCCGAAAGGTTACAAATTGTGAGTCTTGGATGGCTCTATCAAACTAAAAAAAATTGTCGAAAATCACTTCCGGCCTAAATGCAGTTCCGGAAAAACAACCTAAAATCGCTTATTTCTCTACTCGTTTTTTTAATGCCATTAACTTATTTACATAATTCTCTGTGTAATGAGTTCCTTGGTTCAATACCGTCAGCCGTTTTTTGATTTTTTTAGGAAAAATGTCCACACACCGAATGCAGTTATAAGGGCTTAAGTGAAACTCTGCAATGACTCACATTAGCGCTCTTAGTGCTAAAAAATATGGCAAACTGCTAATCTAATCGACCGGATAACGATGAGTGAGAAAAGGAGAGTAATGTCAGGAATAAATAAAGAATATATTCTCATACTATGTTACATTTTATTTACATAAAATTCGTACCTCATATCCCTAGGATGTTTTTAATATTTACTTGGTTGCCTAGGACTGTGAATTTTTCTTTGACTCCCTTCACTAAATCCGCCACTGCTCAGCTCCCCTATGTCGCAAATAAATGTTTATTACACACAAACCTTCTTCAATAAATGCTATATACACCCGTGAAACTGCATCAGAATCCTTTCAGTGGTTTTCGAGATTAGCTCTCACGAACACAGACACCGACCGGAGAATTCATGTTACGATAGTTGTAAACTTTGTTACAGTTGTTCCCCCTGTGGTGGTGGTCGGGGGGAGAGCCAGTAGAGTAATATCCTCGGCATCCCCTGCCTGTAGTAAGAGACGACTAAAATGGGCACCAGGGGCACTTAATTTCGGAGCCTTGGTTGGCGACCACGGGGCCTTTAGCTGCGTCCTGGCATTCCTTCCACTTACTTGTGCCAGGCTCGTCACTTTCATCTATTCTATCCGACCTCCCTTGGCCAACTCTTGCTATTTTCCGACCGCGACGGTATTAGGTTCCCAAGGCCTGTGGAGTCTTTAATTTTCACGCCCTTCGTGGCCCTGGACTTTCTTTGGCTGATATCTTGATATTTCGAAGCGTCGGACCCCTTCCATTTTTCTCTCTGATTAGTGTTAATAGAGAATGGTTGCCTAGTTGTACCTTCTCTTAAAACAATAATCGCCGGGCTGAGTGGCTCAGTCGTTTGAGGCGCTGCCCTTCTGACCCCAACTCGGCAGGTTCGATCCTCGTTCAGTCCGCTGATATTTCAAGGTGCTCAAATACGTCAGCCTCGTGTCGTTTGATTTACTGGCACGTTAGAGAACTCCTGCGTGGCTAAATTACGGCACATCGCCGTATCCGAAAACCGAAAAAGTAGTTAGTGGGATGTAAAGCAATTATTATTATAATTATTATTTACAATGATGCTTCCGTTGTTTTCCATTTTCACACCAGGCAAATGCTGGGGCTGTACTTTAATTAACGCCACGACCGCTTCCTTCCGAGTCCTAGGCCTTTCCTATCCCATCACCGCCATAAGACCTATCTGTACCGGTGCGACGTAAAGCCAATTCTTTAAAAAAAAAAATACATCGAGCCCTTCTAGGGACAACATGCGTTTCAGTTATCCTTTCTTGCTGTTTACTCTTCGGTTCTTTCCAGTATTCCGTTATCATTGCACTATGCTTTATTTTTCTCTCCTCAGATTACTTTGGACCGGTTTTCTTTCCGTTCTTCCTTTGAATCCTTCCATTCTTAATACCTTATTTTTATAATAATAATAATAATAATAATAATAATAATAATAATAATAATAATAATGTTATTAGCTTTACGTCCCACTGACTACTTTTACGGTTATCGGAGACGCCGAGGTGCAGGAATTTAGTCCCACAGGAGTTCTTTTACGTGCCAGTAAATCTACCGACACGAGGCTGTCACATTTGAGCACCTTCAAATACCATCGGACTGAGCCAGGATTGAACCTGCCAAGTTAGAGTCAGAAGGCCAGTTTCCTTTCTTTCAATTTTTTTCTGTTATATTTCCTATGTTCTTCGATTAAGGGCCTCTCAAACGCCCAGAATCTCACCGAGGCGCAGAGGTTCTGTGCACGATGCATCGGTCCGACTCGGCTCTGTTCGGACCAACGTTTTGTCTCGGGGCGACGCGGTTAAGCTCGGCTCGGGTGGTGGACTGCTGCGGACCAAGTGAGGAAGAGGGAGACAGGTGGAGCGAGCGAGATCGGCGTAGGGAAAGAGAGACACAGCGCTATTGCTCAAAATCGAGGAGTGGGGGTCTGCACTCTGGTCAACCAAGCGAAGTCGTCTTTTGCACCTTGCGCCGCGCAATGCACCGGCGCATGCACCCTGAGAAGCCCTGCTTTAGATAAAGGGAAACAACTGATTTGAGTGATTAGTTCTTTTTTCTTCTCCCCAGAACGTTATCTCTGACCAGAAGATAAACTTGAAATTCAAGAGGACATATTATGGAAAATATTCATTTATAGGGCGAGGAGTAAGGGGTTGGAACAATCTATCAAGGAAAATGTTGGATAAATTTCCAAGTTCTTTGAAAAAGGGCTAGGTAAACAGTTGATAGAGAATCTTCCACTTAGGCGACAGCGCTAAAATTGATTTCACAAAACTACGTGCTTGGATTTATTGAAGAAAATTTGGCAAGCGTTAAAAACACCACCTCGTTCCCTCAACTAATTATTTATCAGTATGACCAACCCTCTAACGCTGATATACACGGTTCACGTTGTTTCCTTCCACCCTTAATAAGCACACTTATACTACGCCGGATTACGATCTAGAAATACACGACATCAAGTTGAACTTTTGTTATCTAGCTTCGAGTTTTATGTGACAATCGGTATCATCATTGTACAACAGAACTTCTAGGTTTTTCTAGAATCTGAATTGCACGCAGACAATGTTTATTTTAAAAATGTATCAGCTCTAACTGGGATTCGAACCCGAGGCGCCGTGGATGGAAACAAGTGAAAATGTCACACACCAATCTGGATTTGAACAGGTCTCCCTTGTAGTCCTGCCCGTGGTATCTACATGTACTGACAGCTAATTTTCCGAACTCCCACTCTGACAGGCTTTTTTCAGACGATTAATTTCATAGACTGTCTTAAAGTGCACCAGAACTTCCACTTTTTCCAACCCTCAAATCAAATTCGAAGAATCAATGCGAAAGTCAAGCATCTTTTCCACTGAACTGGCAGGCCAATAATCAAACGTGTCGCCAACTCGCGGAGCAGCCTGTGTTTGGTCGTCTGTACAGGCGCTGACAGGAGTTAGTGCACCCCACGAAAAACACTGTCAAGAATTAATTAATCTATAACCGATGACTGAATATTTCTATACCTCCATGTTATAATACAATTCTCAGTCTCTACGAGACCACGAATGTCTGTTTATTATTTTAAACGCTTAATTATTATAGTTTTTGATTTGATGAGCGAAGTACCACAATGCATTTCAACTGTTCCAGCAACCCGCGTTTCTTTGAATGGTTCCTGCCAAGTCGTTCACGCATAAAGGAATGCTGTTCGTCCTCTTATCGAATACCACTCTGATTCAGAAGGCCATGGAAACTACATTTTTTAAATTTTTATTTTATCGTGGGCACATTGTATGCAGTAATGAACAGAAAGATGGCTGTGTGATCGACTAAGCGGAGGTTAACATGTTAGTCTTAGGTAAATACATGGCACATTAATTGTGTTTTAAAGTCTAAGACTGCAGGATTTTCTCCTTTTTTTTTCTTTTCGAAAGCACGCTATAATGGTGAAAGGGAGAATAGGTCCGAGCGCGGTATTTCTTTGATAACCAATTGAAGGTCGGCTTAACTGTTAAGATGTCTTTAAAGATACTGAATCAAATCTGTCTACATCAGAGTGATCCGCTTGGCAGGTGAATAAATTAACGTGCCTTCGCTATTTGAGATGGTAGCTTCGATGCTGGCGTTCAGTAGGTTTTTAAAAAAAAGGGGGGGGGGGGCATACAAAAGCTAATCTAGCTCGACAAGGTTGTACGCAGTAAGAACCAACAACCATGGCTGGGCTGAGCAGAGCTGACCTTCGGAGTCTATGTTGTGAGGTTCGATCCCTGCTCAATCCAGTGTTATTTGAAGGTGTTCGATTTTTCGGCACGTATAAGGACTCCTGCAGGACAAAATTCGGGTGTCAGTAAAAGTAGTTACACGTAAAAACATTATTATTATTATTATTATTATTATTATTATTATTATTATTATTATTATTATTATTATTATTATTATAGCCTAGCAACTGTTTCACAAAACTACGTGCTTGGATTTCTTGAAGAAAATTTGGCAAGCGTTAAAAACACCACCTCGTTCCCTCAACTAAGATGGAAATTAATTAGTAAAAACATTTTCTGATAAATTTGCAGCGCGAGAGCAAGCTACGTGCCGGTACGTGTTTTACAATATTGTCTGCAACAGACAAGCGAAAGAGGAGGGGGGTTACATTGTTACCCCCTCCCCCCTTAAAAAAACACGACGAGTGCCGTCCCCCCTAGCAGATTGAAAGGTGGAACACGCCGGTGAAGTTGCAGTCGGGTCGATGCGACTCGGATGGACCAATGAGGAGACAGGCCAGGTCTTGGTGGTGGGGAGGGTTGTTGAGAAGCGCTGGTGCTCTGGCCAGCAGTCTCGTTCTGGGAGTGTTGGTTGGGAGGTGATGTGCTGAGGACGCGAAATCCGGCTACTGTTTTAGTGTTCCCAGCATGTGGCAGAAGGTCGCTCTTCTGGCTGTTGTGCTTTGGCAACTCGGCCGCCCTACAGGTGAGCCTTAATAGACAGTACAGTCCGCTCCAGCATGCAATACACCCCACCACTACTACTCTAGTTTTTTCCAGCTTTTTTAAAATGCCATCGAGAATATCAAAAGTGCTCTAAATTAAAAATAATGTACGAACCACAAATATTTAACACCAGGAAACATTAGAAAGGATGTATTTTGAAATGAAACTAGGAAGGAGAAATGCGCCTTTGCGATTCTACATTCAAGTACTGAACAAAAATAGTGCTTCGATCATGACATACTTTCTCAAAATTGTTTTGTCTCTGGTTCTAATTAAACATTCAAACAGTAAGTGTTCTTGGGCATTCGATACTAGAGTAATGTGTTCTATTTCGGATGAAATGTTTTTTTAAATTTTGGCGGGCTTCTCTATGTCATTGTTTTAAACTTGTAGTTTCATTCCTCAAACTATGTTTCTTGCTTAATCCTGACAGATATTCAGCTATAATGTTGTGTATGATCAGGAAGGAAGCCTACTCTTTACACTGCCATTTTTTTTAAGAGCTGAAACTTGATAAAATTCAATATTTGTCTTAATCAGTTTTTCTGACGTTGTTTGGGTCATCAGTCCATAGACTATCGTGATACAGCCTTCCATGTCAATGTATGCTGTGCTAACTTCGTCATTTCTACGTCTAAAACTAATCTCACCTGTTTGTTATGCCAATTCATTGATCTAACCCTACTCGATTAAAAGTCGTGTCCTATCATTCTATCCCTTCTCCTCGTCAAATTTCGCTTAATCCGACCCACCTTCCACCTTCAACAGTCTTCTGTAACACCACTTTTGAAAAATTCTTTTTTTTTTTCGAGCTAAACGTCTTCAAAACTTTTCCCTAACATGTATATCTTTTTATTTATTTATGTAAACATATTTATTTTCTTAAGAAGTGCCTTGGAAAGCATCCGTGATTCAGGCGAAAGCCACCAGCCTTTCACCGCTGGGTTCCGTGGTTCAAATCCCGGTCACTCCATGTGAGATTTGTGCTGGGCAAAGCGGAGGTGGAACAGGATTTTCTCCGGGTACTCCGGATTTCCCTGCCATCTTCCATTCCAGCAACACTCTACAATATCGTTTAATTTCATCTGTTAGTCATTAATCATTGCCCCAGAGGAATGCGATAGGCTTCGGAAGCCAGCACAATTCCTATTCTCGCCGCTAGATGGGGGCTTCATTCATTCCATTCCTGACCCGGTCGAAAGACTGGAAACAGGCTGAGGATTTCCATTTTCAAGAAAGGCCTCCCTTCTACTTTGTACTAGGCTGCACTGTATGTCCTCGTCACTTCTTCCATCGTTAGTTGTTCCGTTACCCAAGTAACAGTTTTCATCAACTTCTAAAATTGAATTTCCTGTTCTATTATTCCCTACATCACCTGAGTTTGTTCGACTGAATTTCTTTACTTTCGTTTTGGATGTATTTATTCCTATCTTGAACCCATTCTCCAAACAAAACTGTGTCCATACTATTCAGCAATTTTTACATATACACAGTATTCTGTAGATTCGGATAAAATAACAATGTCATCAGGAAATCTCAGAGTAGTGATTCCTTCTCCAAATTCATTTTTGATTTCGTTTACTGCTTGTTGTATACAAACATATTTTTAATAACCTGAAAAAGAAAGGCAGACAGACTGCAGACTTGCCTCGCTCCTACCTGAAGCATTTTAAATAATGTATTTTCAAATGAAACCTGGAGAGGAAAATGTGCCATATCGGTTCTACACTCCATGATTAAAACAACTGTATAAAAATATTGCTGCGATTTCTTTAAACATAATTCATTTCTGTCAAAAGTTCTGTCTCTAATAATACATTTAGAGTGCACGTCACATTGTGTGGCCAACGGCCGTAGCCGTGTTGAAACACCAGATCCCGTGAGATCTCCGAAGTTAAGCAACATTGGGCGTGGTCAGGAGTTGGATAGGTTGCCACGCGCTGTTGGTGGGGGTAAGGGAATGGAGGAGCGGAAAGGAACTGGCCACCCTACCGCTCGTAAACTCCGGCTCAGGAACACCTCTGCGGAGATTCGGACCTGCCTTCGGGCAGAATAACCCTTCACATTGTGTAGGTAGGGCTTTCGAAATCAGGGATGTTGTATCTGGGCTAAAACATTTGAAGATTCTGATGGGCTTTTCTACGTCGTTTTGTTAAAACTTTTAAGTTGTATTCCTTAAACTACCTTTGACGGCTTTCGGTGCCGGAATTTTGTCCCACAGAGTTCGTTTACGTACCAGTAAATGTATCGAAGTGAGCAAATTTTCTTAACAAAGTCCTTCCTTTTTTTGGTGCTAGTCTGCATTTTATGTCCTCTTTACTTCTGCCATCATTAGTTATTTTACTACCGAAGTAACATTTAAACTTAATTTCCTATTCTAATATTTCCTGCATCACCTGACTTCATTACTTTTGATTTGGACTTATATATTTTCATCTTGCACTCCTTGCACCATTCAACAATTTCTCCAGATCTTGTGCAGACACAGATAAAATAAGAATATTATCGGCAAATCTCAGGGTTTTGATTTCCTCTCCTTGGATTGGCATTACCTTTTTCCTAATAATAATAATAATAATAATAATAATAATAATAATAATAATAATAATAATAATTGTGTTACGTCGCACTAAGTCCTCTAACGGTTTACGGAGATGCCTCTGCCGTCTACCCGCTCTTCCGTAGTGTAGCGAGAGTAACATAAGTATTGTTGTCCGGGGAGAGTATACCTGTTATTTGCTTCAGTATGTTTGCATTCTAACGTAGAGCCAAAACATCCGGGTTCTAATTTCATGATATTCTGTTTTTGATCGCAAAACATTTCTGTTTTTCACACTTCCCAGCTTAGAAAAAACTCAATACTAGCGCTAGAACCGATTTGATTAACGTTTCGCCTTAGTTTCATTGATACTGTTTGAATCATCTTTTATATATATATAAGTTGCTTTACGTCACACCGACACAGATAGGTCTTATGGCGACGATGGGACAGGAAGGGACTAGGACTGAGGAGGAAGTGGCCGTGGCCTTAATTAAGGTACAGCCCCAGAATTTGCTTGATGTGAAAATGGGAAACCACGGAAAACCATCTTCGAACCCACTAACTCCCGAATACCGGATACTGACCGCACTTGAGCGACTGCAGCTATCGAGCTCGGAGTTTGAATCATCAGTCGACAGACTGACACTGCACGGCTCCTTTGAAAGTGCGTTAAGTACGCCAGTCTCCTGTCGGTACATTTAGTGGCACGTAAAAGTGGCACCTAGGAGCCTCCAAAAACGGTAAAAGTAGATAGTGGGATGTAAAAACAAATAAAATTATTATTACTCTTTCTCAAATGTAACTTCCTCGACAATTTAAAGTGCTCCATAACCAGTGTTGACCTTATGAGAATTCTGCACTTAACTTGTTAGTCACAGCAATTACGCCATTAAATAGGAACGTACAAAACAATATAGTGTTGTTGTTGTTGTTAGTCTTGTAACTAATATAAACATGTCCCTAATAGTTTCTCAATAATTAGTCTCCAAGATGACTAACTACGATGTCAAAGACTGCTCTTCCAAGTACACATAGTTCCTTGCTTTGTAATTTACGCTTAACTTGAGTCGCAACATTGAAAAAGTCAGCCATGTTTTCAGACGTTACGTTTATTTGCTATACAACCAACTCAGTTACATTTAATACTACAAAGTAAAACACACTGAAAATAAACAGAACAAATACATAATACATAAAATGAACACGATAAGTTCTTGTCGTTGACGAGGTAATGTGAAAAACGCCCATGGAGTGTGTTATAAACAGAGGCCAGTATTCTTCAAAAAAATTCTGTATAGCGAAATTCACTGAGGCGCAATTTGCAGCGAGCAAAGTCGACATTTTGATTGGTAGCGGTTCGTCTAATTCTTCTATTGTTTTTAGAAATGTTTGTTGCTGGGTTGCACTGCAAAACTACATGTTCTGGATTCTTCAACGACTTTCTGTCACATGTACATTATGGAGTGACAACACGAATGCGAAATTTAATGACTGCGGAAGATACCATCATTGAATCTAATTCTAATGATATATCGCCTGTACGAATTCCATTTAGAGGACCAGGGCTTCGACGGTAGATGAGGATGTTCCTGAAAATAATAATACTGTCCACTCTTTATTCCACATGTCATATGCTCGTCGTTTAGCCCTAGAAATGACGTCACCGAGCTCGATAGCTGCAGTCGCTTAAGTGCGGCCAGTATCCAGTATTCGGGAGATAGTAGGTTCGAACCCCACTGTCGGCAGCCCTGAAAATGGTTTTCCGTGGTTTCCCATTTTCACACCAGGCAAATGCTGGGGCTGTACCTTAATTAAGGCCACGGCCGCTTCCTTCCCACTCCTAGCCCTTTCCTGTCTCATCGTCGCCATAAGACCTATCTGTGTCGGTGCGACGTAAAGCAACTAGCAAAAAAAAAAAAAAAAAAAAAAACATGACGTCCGGACATGAATATCCTTTCCTCGCTTTGGCCGGCTGGGAGGTGCTGCACCCTGCTGCCTTAGGATGGAAGAATGTTTCGCCCCGACGTCATTAGCCTCGAAGTTTCGACAAAAGCCTGCCTATAGTCTATGTTGTTCATGTATTGTAGAATCCATTTTTTTAAAAAAAATGGTTGAACAATGTCAGACATACACCTACCCCAAGTCGCCACATGAAAAAACAACAGTTTTTAGCAGTCTTCATGGCTGCCCATAATGGGGTTCGAACACAGTCTCTAGAATACAAGCTTCATAATCCGAAGCCCGAAGCCAACTTGGCGGTAGGAGCTGATAAATTCGACCATAAAGTCAGTACCGCTACCACCTATAAGAAAACAGCATACATGTTCAGTACCAATTCCTTTCAAAGACATCAACGAGCGAGTTGACTACGCGGTTTGGGTTACGTAACTGTCTGCTTTCATTCAGTAGACAGCGGGTTCGAACCTCACTTTTGACAGCCCTAAAGGCTTTTTTCTATTGTTTCCCACTTTCAAGCTGTACCTTAATTAAGGCCACGGCCGCTTCCTTCCCACTCCTAGGTCTTTCCTATCCCAACGTAGCCATAAGACCTATCTGTGTCTGTGCCACGCAAACCAAATAGCAAAGACTTGACTAGGAAAGTTTTTGTCAAAATGGGAAACTACGGAAAACCATCCTCAGGGCTGCCGACATTGGGGTTCGAACCTACAATCTCCCTGATGCAAGTTGACAGAAAGTGTTTAAGATATTTATTTAGGCATATTAGTGCAATTATTTCATCACCTACTGTATTTTTCAAATTTTAAAATTGATACGTTTCTGGGCTGGGTTTCTATCTACCTATAATGGGTGTCATCAATTTGTCTTGACATCATTGTAACCATGGCAACCAGTGTTTGTCTATGTACACTCGGTCAGTAGCGTCATCTTCTCACTGTACGCTTTCTTCCTCTAACTAAGAGCTTGAGGAAATGTAGTATCAAGTGAACCCTCCTCAGCCCTAATTTATTATCCTTCAATATTGGCTGGAAAACGAACCCAGGACTTTGGAATAAGAGACAGGCATGTAACTTCTACACCACACGGCTGGCTAATAATAATAATAATTTATAATTAATAATCGCTCATAAAACATAAAACAGCAAGAAAGAAAAATTTTACGGAAAATTTTCGGTCCAGTCTGCACAGAGGGAGTATGGATGTAAAGGAAATCTCATGAAATTTATTGCCATGCTGAAAAAATCTCAGACACTATCAGAAAAATGAGGTTGAAATTCTATGGTCACATTCTCAGAATGAACAATGATAGACTAATGAAAAGAAATCCTAAATCATGCCCTCACACTGAAAGTCAAGAACAACTGGCTAAATGAAATAGAATCAGACCTTCAGAAAATCAATATCAACCAGGAAACTATGAAGAACCGATCTGCTTTCAGAACACTGATTAATAACCATTGTTTCGCGGAGTCAAAAGCTAGAACTAATAAAACCTGGACAAAAGAACGTAAAAAGAATTTCAGTGAGAGGATGAAGAGATTTTCGGAAGAGAAAGCAAAATCATCAACTAAATAAGTTCAAGCGAGCTCCTCAGTCGGACATAATAATAATAATAATAATAATAATAATACATTCATGCCGTATCGACCAACTTTGGACGACGTCATTTCAACTGGCTCCTTCTGACTTTGATGTCTGCCCAATACTTCCGCATGCCCCGCAGTGTAAAGGTAGCGTGCCTGCCTCTTACTCGGAGGCCCCAGGTTCCATTCCCGACCAGCTCAAGGATTTTTACCTGGATCTGAAGGCTTGTTCGAGGTTCACTCAGCCTACGTGATTACAACTGAGGAGCTATCTGACGACGAGATGACAGCTCTGGTCTAGAAAATCAAGAATAACGGCCGAGAGGATTCGTCGTGCTGACCACATGACACCTCATAATCAGCAGGCCTTCGGGCTGAGCAGCGGTCGCTTGGTAGGCCATAGCCCTTGGTTCGGTTTGGAACAATCGATAGGTAATCTGCCACCTGGGTGACAGTCCTAAATGTAGATGATTGGCTGGCTGACTGACTGACTGGAGAAGGCTTTGTTGAACTAGTATAACTTGTAACTAACAAATTAGAGTGACGAGATTCACAGGAGACTGATATTCTTCAATGCGCCATGGCCTTACAAAGAACACAAACTAAACTAAAGACAGGTACGTCGGAGCCTTCTAGACGTAGCCAGTCTCGCGGGTTACGTGAGAACTTCCAGGTGAACTGGGGCGCACAACCTCAGTACATTAATAAATTCTGCTTGTCTACGAGCGGGCAAGAAATATTGGGAGGTAGCAATTCATTAAGGAGTTGATTAGCCCAATTACTGGGCAGGAGATCTCATCCCATCAGATCGTTATACTCTGCGCCGCGCCGGTGAATGCAGGTTTCTTCAGTGTTGACAGAACAAAGGAGGATGTAGTGTGGAAATTACGTTGTTTAACTTTCAATGTACTTTGGTGAAAACATTTTTTAAGACGGATGTTTGGACGTGAATACCGAGGGAATGTATCTTAGCCGTACCGGGGGGATTACGGGAATAAGGCTAGAGCAGGGATGGCGAACCTATGACACGCGTGCCACTAGGTGACACGCGAACACGACTTCAGTGGCACGTCAGACAACATACTAACATGTTTTAATGTTTTTAACATGCAATAAATAGGTCTAAAATCTACCAACATAGCGTTACGCTTTAATAAAGAAGTATGTCACAATTAATTTTATGGCCATATTTTGTACACATTTTATTCGGTTAAAGCAATAAAAATATACCTTATTAAAATTTTTCGGTTAAGAAAATGTAATTTTCAGTGACGTTTGCACAAGTCCGACTCGTTGGCTAAATGGTCAGCGTACTGGCCTTCGGTTCAGAAGGTCCCGGGTTCGATTCCCGGCCGGATTGGGGTTTTTAATCGCTTCTGATTAATTATTCTGACTCGGACTGGGTGTATCTGTCCGTCCAAACACTCTTCTCATCATATTCAGACAACACACTACACTACCAACCAAACACGCAATGGTGATTACATCCCTCCATATAGAGTTGGCGCCAGGAAGGGCATCCGGCCGTAAAATAGGACCAAATCCACATGTGCGACGCAGTTCGCACCCGCGACCCCACAGGTGTAGGAAAAACAGGTAGCAAAAGAAGTGATGTTTGCACAAAATCATGAAATATTCTGTCGAATGGATTTTGTTCGTAATGCAATATAATACCCAAATTAAGTCAGATGATGGGTTTCATGATGATTTTAAAGGAAAATAACTGCTGGCACACTGGACAGTAAAAAGTAATAGCCAAGACCTTAATTGACACGCTAGTCGATAAAGGTTTGCCATCCCTGGGCTAGAGCATTACAAGCAATCAAAGGCATTTACAATATGTTAACAATTAAGTTGCAGTGAGCTGGGATAATGAGTTCTTAGTTCAAGGTACTTACAGGGGTTATTATTATTATTATTATTATTATTATTATTATTATTATTATTATTATTATTATTATTATTATTATTATTTGCTAGGGGCTTTACGTCGCACCGACACAGATAGGTCTTATGGCGACGATGGGATGGGAAAGGCCTAGGAGTTGGAAGGAAGCGGCCGTGGCCTTAATTAAGGTACAGCCCCAGCATTTGCCTACAGGGGTTAGACAAGGCTGTAATCTTTCTCCTTTGTTGTCCATAGTTCACACGAATCATCTACTGAAAGTTATGCCCGAATCCTTGGCTGAATGGTCAGCGTTGAGGCCTTCGGTTCAGAGGGTCCCGGGTTCGTTTGCCTGTCAGACGGGCATTTTAATTGCGTCTGAATAATTCTTCTGGATCGGAGAATAGGTGTTTGTGTTTGTTCCAACACTCTTCTCTTCACACGCAGACAGAAAAATCAGAAAAACGCAAGTGATAGATAGGTAGATAATTTCAAGTATTTAGGTTGTGTGTTCTCCCAGAATGGTAATATAGTAAGTGAGATTGAATCAAGGTGCCTCAAAGCGAATGCAGTGAGCTCACAGTTGCGATCAACAGTGTTCTGTAAGAAGGAAGTCAGTTCCCGGGCGAAACTAAACTATCTTTACACCAGTTTGTTTTCAGACCAACTTTGCTGTACATGAATGGAAGCTGGATGGACTCACGATGTCGTATAAATAAGTTGGAAGTAACAGGCGTGAAAGTAGCGCAATGATCGCTGGTACAAACATGTGGGAACAATGGAGGAGGGTAATTTAAATTAGGAGATAAAAGCTAAGTGAGGAATGAACTTGATTGATTAAGGTGTATGCATAGATTATGGCGAACTTATACAAGCGGACACTAGAAATAGAAAAAGGACCTGGTCATGGTGATTCCAAAGAGGTGTCAGTTGTCTGTGCCGAGCGGAGAAGACGCTACAGGGAGAAGAAGAAATGTAAACGGGACGATACCAGCCAGTCTCGTACCATAGCAAGCATTACTGACAGTTATTCGCCACTTGTATAGAAATCCATATGAGTTCCAGAGCTGAGTCCATGGAGGAAATCAAACCTCCATTCACACCAGGTATACACGTTACAAATAAATATTTTTTAAAAACTGGCGGCTGTATATCGACACATCCTGCAGGTTAACTACTGAGAATTTAAACGACATAAAACCAGTCGTGAGATGATTGCCAACGCTATCCCAATTAAGGGACTAGATGTGCATGAAGTGGAACAATGCACTGCTGATAATGCTAGCGCTAGGTTTAGAAGTTTCTTTCTCACTTTGTTGCTATCCATTCTGTGTAGATGTCCGTAGAATTTTAATCGCCTTTTTCTAATTGTATCTGTGATTTTTCTGTGCCTTGATCAATTTCCTGTACTTACTTATTCAAACTCAATTTTCGTATTTTGGTCCAATCAGTTTTGTGCGAAAGTTCCTCTTCTTGTCTTTCAATTATGATGATGATGATGCTTGTAGTTTAAAGGGGCCTAACATCGAGGTCATCGGCCCACTCTTTCAATTGTTTTACTGTTGAAATCATTTCTTGGCAGATGGTGTTGGGGGGCCCACACCACGAAAAACGTAAAATTAAGCTATTTCCTCAGTTGTACTGAAAGCTGAAGGGCTTAAGGCGAGTGTTAGTCTTGGATAGCGCTATCAAACTAAAAACACAAATTTCACTTTCGACCTAAATCGTTTTCTTTTTTACTCAAATCCTAGCCAAATTAACATATTTACATAATTATATCTGTAATGTGTTCCTTGGTTCAATATCCTCAGGCGTTCTGTGATTTAAAAAAAAAATTCTCTCCGAACGTAGTCACAAGAGCTTTAGTGAAACTCTGTGTTGACTCACATGAGCGCTCGTAGTGGTAGAAAAAGGTGATGATGATGCTTGTTGTTTAAAGGGGCCTAACATCTAGGTCATCGGCCTCTAATGAGACGAAATGTGATGACAAATTAAAAGTATCAAATCCACTACTGACCAGAATTCAAAACGTGAGGACGAAGAATGAATGGTGGATATGAATTTAAAACAATCCGTGGATCCGACACGAAATGCCTCACATTCACAGAAACTGACGTAAAACAGTAGTATTACTGACCAAGGGACTGCTTCGATAGCATAATACTGAATCGATGATGATTGCAGTCTAACGGGGTCCAAAATCCAAGTCATCGGCCCCTCATAATGGTACTTATCGCTAGGAAAGTAGAACCATGGTACTTGTCATGTTGCGGTACTGATCCAAAGTAGCGTGGACTCGCGGTATTCCACACAGTATGGTGCTACTCACAGGTAATGAAATTCGCACATGTAATACAGACCTATGGTGTTTCGCACCTTGCGGCGCCATTTACAGGCAACGCAAACCTATGGTGTTCATCACATAATGTACTAACCACAGGGACCCCGCACTATCCCGTGGTGTTCCTCATATAGTGGGTACTAATCATAGGCAAGCCAGAACCATGGTGTCCCTCATCCATGGTCACTCACATAGTGGTACTGAGCGCAAGTAAAAGCGACCCATGGTGTTCACCGCACGGTGGTACTAATTACAAGTAGTCTCATGGTTTTAATTCGATCATCCCTTGGTCGCCCCTTTTAGTCACCTCGTACGACAGGCAGGGGATACAGTGGGCATATTCTTCGTCTGCGGCCCCGACCCACAGGGGTTGTGTGTTTGGTCCGCGAGAGGTATTTTATTTCTCTCAAGTCCGCCCGGCAAGCCGATTAGGACCCCCCTATCCCTCTGGGACGCGCCACGTGAGAGTATCACCTCTCAGCCTGCTACGCCAGCGTAGTAGCTTCGTGGGGTAGAAAAAGGTAGACTGCTAATCTAAATGACCGGATAAAGAAGATTAAAAGAATGATTGTAATTTTCTTTCTTTCTTTCTTTCTTTCTTTCTTTCTTTCTTTCTTAATCTGTTTACCCTCCAGGGTCGGTTTGTCCCTCGGACTCAGCGAGGGATCCCACCTCTACCGCCTCAAGAGCAGTGTCCTGGAGACTTTGGGTCGTGGGATACAACCTGGGAGGAGGACCAGTCCCTCGCCCAGGCGGCCTCACCTCCTATGCCGAACAGGAGCCTGTTGGGGGATGGGAAGTTTGGAAGGGATAGACAGGGAAGAGGGAAGGAAGCGGCCGTGGCCTTAAGTTAGGTACCATCCCGGCATTTGCCTGGAGGAGAAGTGGGAAACCACGGAAAACCACTTCCAGGATGGCTGAGGTGGGAATCGAACCCATCTCTACTCAGTTGATCTCCTGAGGCTGAGTGGACCCCGTTCCAGCCCTCGTACCACTTTTCAAATTTCGTGACAGAGCCGGGAATTGAAGCCGGGCCTCCGGGGGTGGCAGCTAATCACACTAACCACTACACCACAGAGGTGGACTGATTGTAATTTTTAGGAATAAATTCTCGCACTTTATTATATTTTTACCTCAAATTCGTAGCTCATATCCCTAGGATGTTTTCAACATTGAGTTGGATTTTTATTTTATTTGTGGCCTGCCGCCAGTTATTAGGTTTCCGTGGTTTCCCCATTTTCCTCACTAAAGCAAATGCCGGGTCAGTTTCTTTTACAGGCCACGGCCGCAGCCCTCTCAACTTCTCTGCACCTCGATAGCTGCAGTCGCTTAAGCGCGGCCAGTATCCACTATTCGGGAGATAGTAGGTTCGAACCCCACTGTCGGCAGCCCTGAAAATGGTTTCCCATTTTCACACCAGGCAAATGCTGGGGCTGTACCTTAATTGAGGCCACGGCCGCTTCCTTCCCATTCCTAGCCCTTTCCTGTCCCATCGTCGCCATAAGACCTATCTGTGTCGGTGCGACGTAAAGCAACTAGCAAAAAAAAAAGACTCACTATCTCTCCTCGCTTGAGAAAGGGCATCGTGCAGTATCACTGTACGCAATGAAAACTAAAGAAAAAAATAAGCTATGTTCGAAAAAAATACGGCGATGGGCTGCGATGAAGACATTTCTAAAGGGCAGTGACATATCTGAGTACCTGTAAAGGAGGAATTTCCGAGCTGGATTTTCCCTGAGGCATGATACTGTGATGAACAGTGTTTGTAATGATGACATCAAATGAGTGTGACAATGCGCTACATCCTGTCATTACGTTCGCCGTTACTCTTTGACGTCAAAATAACAGGTTGACCAACTGTGGAAATTTTACTAACTCGCGCTACCGTTCATCGTATATTCTTTTGTTTCTTCTCTTCTTTGTCATTAGATGTTTGTATAGTACTTGATAAATTTAATTTACAGTGGCAGTTAGGTACAGCCAAAAGGACCTCTCCATCCTACTTGTAATTCATATAATGTAAATACATTTCTAATTACATTTCGTCGCACTCCATCTCCTAATTTGCTCATGTACTTCTTCGTCTTCTGGTCTTGTCTCCTTAAAATACGCTGGAGACAACCTTAAGGCTAATTGTACCTATTTTGTGTTTTGTGGCAAATTCCCTATATTTACTTAAATGAAATGAAATGGGGCATGGCATTTAGTGTGCCGGCTCCGTGGTGTAGGGGTAGCGTGCATGCCTCTTACCCGGAGGCCCCGGGTTCGATTCCCGGCCAGGTCAGGGATTTTTACCTGGACCTGAGTGCTGGTTCCAGGTCCACTCAGCCTACGTGATTAATTGAGGAGCTACTGATGGTGAGATACCAGCCCCGGTCTCAAAAGCCACACGACACTTCGCAATCTGCAGGACTTCGGGCTGAGCAGCTTTGTAGGCCAAGGTCCTTGAAGGGCTGTAGTGCCATAAGGTTTTGGTTTGGTATGGCTTTTAGTGTCGGGAGTGTCCGAGGACAAGTTCGGCTCGCCAAATACAGGTCTTTTTTATGTGACTCCCGTAGGCGACCTGCGCGTCGTGATCAGGGTAAAATGATGATGAAGACAACACATACACCCAGCCCCAGTGCCAGCAGAAATTAACCAATGATGGTTAAAATTCCCGACCCTGGCGGGAATCGAACCCGGGACTTACCGGACTTTCCTTAAATGATTTCAAAGAACTTGAAAATTTATCGAACATTTCCCTTGGTAAATTATTCCAATCCCTAATTCTTCTTTATATAAACGAACATTTGCTCCAATTTATCCTCCTGAATTCTAACTTTATCTTTAGAAGCTTTACTCAAGGTTGTTCCCTTAATAATGTCATTCCACGCCATCTCTCCACTGACAGCTCGGAACATACCACGTAGTCGAGCATCTCATCTCCTTACTCCCAAGTCTTCCCTGCTTAAAATTTGCAACATTTTCGCCCGAATTTCAATGCAACAACATTGCCGGAATATGTTAACAGTTTCACATATTATCAATGAAACGATGTGGTCGCAAATGCTGATTTTAACAGCAAAATTCTACCGGGCTGAGTGGCTCGGACGGTTGAGGCGCTGGCCTTCTGATCCCAACTTGTGACAGGTTCGATCCTAGCTCAGTCCGGTGGTGTCTGAATGTGTTCGAATACGCCAGCCTCGTGTCTGCAGATTTACTGGCACGTAAAAAACTCCCGCGGGACTGAATTCCGGCACCTCAGCGTCTCCGAAAATCGTAAAAGTAGTTAGTGACACGTAAAGCAATTATTATTATTATTATTATTATTATTATTATTATTATTATTATTATTAAAAAGGTGGGAACAATGGCAGAAAGGTACTCGGAATGAGGAGATAAAGGTTAATCTAGGAAGGAAGTCGATGGATGAAGCTGTACGCATAAACCGGCTTCGGTGGTGGGGTCATGTGAGGCGAATGGAGGAGGATACGTTACCTAGGATAATAATGGACTCTGTTATGGAGGGTAAGAGAAGAAGAGGTAGACCAAGATGACGATGGTTAGACTCAGTTTCTAACGATTTAAAGATAAGAGGTATAGAACTAAATGAGGCCACAACACTAGTTGCAAATCGAGGATTGTGGCCATGTTTAGTAAATGCACAGAGGCTTGCCGACTGAACGCTCAAAGGCATAACAGTCTATATTTATTATTATTATTATTATTATTATTATTATTATTATTATTATTATTATTATTATTATTATTATTATTACAGCAAAACTGGAAATGCGTCTGCAGTTTACCAATGAATGCGCTGTATAAGGATGCCAACTTCAATTAGCACATCCATAAAGCTAAGACTCGACGAGTTCTCGTTCTGCCGATAGCATTATACTCACATGAAACCTGGAAGATGTTGGTACAATCAGCACATCAGCAATGCCTGAGGCAGATCTCAAGCTAGCGCGAACAAGTTACAGATCAAGAAGTGTTGCGAAGACATTGCCTTTGTAGCCTACAAAATACTGTTGCCGAAAGAAGACTACGATTGCTGGGCATGTTCTGCGGATGGGCGAGGAAAAAATTCATGAGGAGTTTTTTTTGGGGGGTGGGCGGCAACACCTTTAACGAATAAAGAAACAAACCTAATGACACATTTTCTTTCTTAGCAGCAGCAGAAAGGGTGACAAAAATGAAATTTGATGAAGAAAATATACAATTCTTTCCCAACGTGACCATATATGCAAATGTCACATAGTGCATGTCATTGCAGAAAATCAGATATTCAGAATGGCGGCAGAATGGCGACTATATAACGTATATACTTTCTCCTTGCAACATTTATTTTTCAATGCCCGCCTCTGTGCTGTAGTGGTTAGTGTGATTAGGTCAACTGAGTAGAGAGGGCTTCGATTCCCACGTCAGCCATCCTCGAACTGATTTTCCGCGGTTTCCCATTTCTCCTTCAGGCAAATGCCGGGATGGTACCTAACTTAAAGCCATGGCTGCTTCCTTCCCTCTTCCTTGTCTGTCCCTTCCGGTTTTCCCATTCGCCCACAAGGCCCCTGGTCAGCATAGCACGTGAGACCGTCTGGGCGAGATACTGGTCCTCCTTTCCAGTTGTATCCCCCGACCCAGACTCTCACAATCCGGAACAGTGCCCTTGAGGCGATAGAGGTGAAATCCCTCGCTGAGACCGAGGGGAAAACCAACCCTGGACGGTAAACGGACTAAGAAAGAAAGAAAGAAAGAAAGAAAGAAAGAAAGAAAAAGAAAGAAAGAAAGAATATTTTCCAACAATGTTTTTTAAATCTACTTATTGTTGTATCTACAATTCCTAGTAAAATAAGTGAATTATTTGAAGTATTAATGTTTTTTATCGAGCTCCTTTTCAGCACAAATATTTTGTTCAAATTTCCACCAAAGCATTTCTTTTAAATGAAACTTTAAAAGACAGACAGAGCTTCAGTACTACAGTACTACGGGTTGTTGTTCTCTACGCACTGCAGAGGAGTATAACATGTTAACTGAGTTTCTTGAAAACTCCGGGAGTTATCAGGGAAACAGATTTGGAATAATAATAATAATAATAATAATAATAATAATAATAATAATAATAATAATAATAATAATAATAATCGTATGGCCTCAGCTACCGTGTGCAGACATTTCAATTTGACGCCATCTGGCTGTCTGCTCGTCAATTTCGACGTTCCGTTTTACTCTAGGCCCACTAGATGGCAGACCGAGTAAACCGAAACTCTCTTGGGTGTCTATGGCTGAGATTTAATGAATTTTGTCGGGTAAACACCAAATGTGTCACCAGAAATCTTTTACATGCCGACATCGTACGACATGGAGTGTCGAATGGACTTTTTTTCCGCCCTTCAAAAATCCGACTACCTCTGCCGGGTTTGAACCCGCTATCTTGGGATCCGGAGGCCGACACTCTACCGCTGATCCACAGAGGCAGCTTAACAGATTTGGAAAACACATTTTACAGAAAACGAGCGACAAACTTACTCAAGTGTTGAAAAGCTTCTAGAATTGAGTGACGGCCCTGCACTCTTTAGGTCATAACGTGGAAAGTATTATAGATATCGAAGAGATTCTAAAACTGGTTCAAACAGGATATTTCATAGTATATGAAGATAAAAATGCCAGTTTTGGACCCCCAAAGGTGTTGGTTCTGCCTTAAGTCGACCCTGGTATGGCTAACACCAAATGGACGTAGGAGAAGAGAAGGGCCACGCAAATAACTGCCACTGAAAGGTCCAAAAATACTTTTATAACACATTTATTAAACTCAATGTCTACAGAAAAAATAAATATCAATGTTTGACTTTCATTGCCAGTATCTTTAGCAAAATGGAAGATTGGAAGGTTTGTTAATGTGCACTCGAACAGGTGGTAAATTGAGCAGCACAATCCGCAGATTTCGCAAGTGCATTCACTGGACATTTGATGATGGTCTTTCATATTAGAAATGCGATAGTGAAAACCATGTATTTCTCCTCGCGTGTAAAGGTGTCTCAACTCGTAGTTGGCTATTTTCCATTCATCGCTGATCATGGCTGGGGTGCGGAAAAACTCTGGACCTCTTTCTGGCGTTTTCTGTCGTCGCCCTTCTAGGAGCTTTTTACAGGTTGTGAGTGGTCATCAGACCTTCCATGAAAGATGTAGACTTTGAATTAAAGAATGTAGACTGACGTGATTCGAAGATCTGGCAGGTAACAGGACTCGCTGGACGAATCTCATTGCTTCATACTAGGCATAGGAGTCTAAGCAAGTACAGTCGAAGTACAGTATTTCAAAGTAACTTCAATTTCTCGGTCGTTTGTCCTATTCTTCACGTGTATTTATTTCTCTATTACTCGAAGTTCGGTTACATGAATTTCTCGATTTCTCGAAGCAAACATTTTCTCCCTTGAAGCAAAAAATGCTCTGTGATTCGAATTTTGTGCAATACGTCATTTGTGGTTTGTGAGGAAGAGTTAACAAGTAAAGAAAGGGTTACAGTGATGCTGGGAGCTAATATGACGGGAACCGAAAAACTAAAACTTCTAATGATTGGAAAATCGGCGAAGCCTCTTTTTTTTTTTCAGGTATGAATTAATTACCGGTCACGTAAGAAAGCAACCCCGAAAGTCGTGGACGACAAGCTCCATGGTGGTATTGACGAGAAGTTAAAAGAAACAAACAGGAGACACCAACGGATTTTTTTCCCCCCCAAAGGTGTTAACGGAGGTATGTTTCACTACTGTATGTATTGTACCCTGTCTTCTAAAAAGTTACCAATAAGGGTTATATTTAAAGCGATGCCGTAAAACAGTTTGTAAATACTGTTAAAAATAATGTATTCGGTATAAGTCCGTAGATACATATGATTTAATTATGTGCTATACAGGCTCAAAACGGTATTCTCGATATCTCGAAATTTCGAGATATCGAGGTTCTACTGTAGTATTATTTCTTTCACCTTTATTCATAAAAAAATGCCGTTTTTCCATGGCAGTCGTATGAAAACCCCAGTCTGAATGTTTCAATAAGTCAAGTCTATAGACTTCATGAACTCAGTGGTTACATAAGAGCGCGCCCATGGCCTTCGACATTGAGAACCATAACGGTAGAGTGCGACATGTTTATAGCATCGCGGGTCAAGACTAATTTTCAGCAACCGACAACAGGTCGTGTAGGTACCTTATTAGATAGTCACGAGGACTGCAGCAGAGGAATTCGCCAACTTAACTCGCACCACACTCCACCCCGGGATTAATAAGCTTTAAAGAAAGTTCACGAGTTGATAGAACACCACTTTATAGCAGTGTTTGTTGGACAAACAGGATTTACAAGAAATAATCAAGTAAACCTACGTAGCTGTCACCTTCAACTAATAATAATAATAATAATAATAATAATAATAATAATAATAATAATAATAATAATAATAATAATAATAATAATAATAATAATAATAATAATAATAATAATACCGGTGTCCGACTCGTTGGCGGAATGGTCAGTCTTGAGGCCTCGGTTTAGAGTGTCACGAGTTCGATTCCCGGCCGGGACGGGGATTTTAATCGCGTCTGATTAATTCTTCTGGCTCGGGGACTGGGTGTTCGTGTTTGTCCCAACACTTTCCTCTTCATATTCAGACAACACGCTACACTACCAACCACCACAGGAACACGCAATAGCGATTACTTCCCTCCATATAGGGTTGCGTGACGAACGGCATCCGGCTGAAAAACAGGGTCAAATCCACACGTGCGACACAGTTCGCACCCGCGACCCCACAGGTGTGGGAAAAGTGGAATAATAATAATAATAATAATAATAATAATAATAATAATAATAATAATAATAATAATAATATCATCATTATCTAAAGGCTTTGTCTTGTTGCTGCAACTACTGATCTTTTCTCTCTGCGATCCTTTTCATCTCTCCATAACCTTGGCATCCCATCATCTCAACTACCTCTTCAACGATCTTCTTCCGTGGTTTCTCTCTGCCTTTCTTTCCCCATCACCTTGCCTTCGAACAAGTTCTTTATGAAGTCATTATGCCGGAGAATGTGACCGAAAACTGACGCTTTTCTCCTTTTTATCGTTGTTATTAAATGTCTCTGGGTGTTTATTTCTCCAAGCACAGCTTCATTAGTTTTCTTCTCAATCCAGCTAGTTCTTGTCATCTTCCTCCATAGCCACATTTGCACTGCCTCTAGTCGTTTCACGTCTTCCTTCAAGAGAGTCCATCCTTCACAGCCATATAGCAGCACACTCCAAATGAATGTTTTGATAAACAATTTCTTTTGTTCAGTATCTAAGGATTTATAAATAAGAGCTGCTTCTTCTCCCCAAAGGCTTTCTTACATAGGGAAATTCTTATTTTTATTTAATAATAATAATAATAATAATAATAATAATAATAATAATGCCAGTCTGCAACAGATAAGTTTATTGATGCCGTACGTACATAGGAGATTTTTAAAATTCTATGGTCAGATCTGCAGAATGGACAACAATAGATTTACTCTTGTTACGTATTGTGTTTATAATTATACCTTGGGTCAGTGTTAATTATTTATTTATTAACATATTTTACACCGAGCGAAATGACCCTGCGGTTAGGATCGTGCAAGTGTGAGCTTGCATTTGAGAGATAGTGGGTTCGAATACCACTGTCGACAGCCCTGAAGATGTTTTCTGTCATTTCCCATTTTCACACCAAGCAAATGCTGGGGCTGTCCTTAATTATAGCCATGACCGATTCCTACCCACTCCTAGCGCATTCCTATTCCATCGTCGCCATATGACAAATCTGTGTCGGTGCGACGTAAAACAAAAATTTTAATTTAAAAAAAAACACATGTATTAAACCATAAGGAAAATGGCAAAAAATCTAAGTCTGTATTTCGTCTGACCATCTTCAGGAATAGATCCTGCTTTGTGTGTCTGAAACTGTGTCCCACATTTCTAATAACACGGTACCTCAACAATTATGGCGAGATGTGAGCACTAAGAAGGTGCGAATGTATGTAGTCAAAAACAAGTCCATATCTGGTCACCTTGATGGAGTGTGGCAGGGAGGGGCTTAGAGAACACATTCTTCAGAGCAGATAACGGTGAGTATATCACAGGCAGGTCATGAACGAGTGTGGGCGAGTGGGCTGAACGAGTAGCTCTAGGGATTTATTTCTTTTGCGTAGCAGCATTAAGGAGCTGAGAGTGCAACATTTCAATGGGCCGAGTTTCAAGTGATACCATTTATAGGTCGCTGATAGAATAAGAGACCATCCTTACAATCTGTTTTAACGTTTCTTATCATTCATGAATACTGTTTTCACTGAACGAAAAACAAGACATCAGGATATCGCAAAGGTTAATGAAATTTACTACTACAACAACAAGAACGATTCTCAACTTATGGAATGTCCGGCTCCATGGCTAAGTGGTTAGCGTGCTGGCCTTTGGTCACAGGGGTCCCGGGTTCGATTCCCGGCAGGGTAGGGAATTTTAACCTTAATTGGTTAATTTCGCTGGCACGGGGGCTGGGTGTATGTGTCGTCTTCATCATCATTTCATCTTCATCCCGACGCGCAGGTCACCTACGGGTGTCAAATCAAAAGACCTGCACTTGGCAAGCCGAACTTGTCCTCGGACACTCCCGGCACTAAAAGCCATACGCCATTTCATTTTCAACTTATGGAACATGATTTGATATGGTAAATTAGAATACAGTCCATACAAATGTAAAATCTCCTTGCATGTATTGTTTTATATTCCATGTCTAAATTAAAATATAAAATTTCCACCTATTCAATACTATGTAATATTATAGATTACTTTTCTTTTTCTTCTTTCTTGATCTGTTTACCCTCCAGGGTTAGTTTTTCCCTCGGACTCAGCGAGGGATCCCACCTCTACCGCCTCAAGGGCAGTGTCCTGGAGCGTGAGACGTTGGGTCCGGGGTACAACTGGGGAGGAGGACCAGAACCTCGCCCAGGAGGCCTCACGTAGCATAACCTATAAATTCGATCGTATTACGGGTACCTACGTTATTTCAAGGCACAATAAATCACATGTTTCCAGAACGGTCCTTAGCATTTGGCACGAAATTGTGCATAGGCTAGTAGTTTTTCCTTTGCTTGGTCCATGGATCAAATTACAGTGATGAGACACAGGTATTGCCCATAAGGAAAAATTGCAAGTTATTTGGTGTTCATAAATCTAAATTATAAGGATCTTTAGGTTACACGCGTTATTTGGGTTGCCTATGTCGGAAAAAATAAGGGGCTGTTGAACCACCCGGTATATAAATATGAGAAAAGAACTGGAATTAGAGATAAGGCTCATTGCGGATGATGATGTACTGCACAGGATTGTGAGCAACTACAAAACGACCTAGACAATGTTGTGAGATGGACACCAGGTAATGGTATGATGATGAACAGGATGAAAAGTCAAAGAGAAAGTCCTTTCAATTTCAATTTAATGCGCTGATGATTTTCATTGACGTGGCCCTCAACGGGCGACTTAAACGCACTCTACACTGTGATGGCGGTAGTGACAGACCTGTAGCTTAGATCCTTTCCAACACAAAAATGGTGGTAAAGCAACCGACGCGAAATCGGGAGGTTGTGGGTTCGGATCCCACTGGTATCCCGTTGGCCATTTTTGTTCTATACTTAACATCTCTTCAACACGAACTAAATGTACGTAACATTTCGATTACAATGCAGTCGTGAAACTTCAATTTTCATATTTATATTTTAATGTTTTTAAGATGTAATAAATAGGTCTAAAATCTGGCAGCATAGAATATTTTAACATTAAGCTTTAATAAACAAGTATGTCTCAATTCTATGGCCATATTTTTTACAAATTTCATTAGGTCAAAGTAAAATATGGCCGGCCTCATGGTGTAGGAGTAGGGTACCTGCCTCTTACCCGGAGGGCCTGGGTTCGATCCCCGGCCAGGTCAGGGTTTTTGACCTCGATCTGAAGGCTGGTTCGAGGTCCACTCAGCCTACGTGATTAGAATTGAGGAGCTATCTGACGGTGAGATAGCGGCCCGGTTCAGAAGTCCAAGAATAACGGCCGAGAGGATTGGTCGTGCTGACCACACGATACCTCGTAATCTGCAGGCCTTCGGGCTTAGCAGCGGTCGCTTGGTAGGCCACGGCCCTTCAAGAGCGGTAGTGCCATGGAGTTGTTTTGTTTCTTGTAAATAAAAATATGGTTATTCTTAAAATTTACCTGTCAGAGATGATTGAAAAATAAAACCATGAAACGTTCAAGTGAACGGATTTATATGTAACGAAATCTAAATGAAGTCAAATGAGGAGTTTCGTGATGATGTTGAAGGAAAATAACGGATGGCACACTAGACAGTAAAGACTAATACACGAGACCTTAACTGACATGCTAGTCGGTAAAGCTTCACCATCCCTGGCCTAGAATGCAGTGCCTTATTCCCCGACATTATATTACACCGATTTTCATGAAATTCTGTTCACCCATTTTCTCGTAGCTCGGCACTGACACGGACTTAGCCACAACAATCGACATTCATGAATATCTCTGTTATCATCGCCGGTACAGTAAAACTGTTAAAGCCGGGCTGAGTGGCTCAGACGGTTAAGGCGCTGGCCTTCTAACCCCAACTTGGCAGGTTCGATCCTGGCTCAGTACGGTGGTATTTGAAGGTGCTCAAATACGACAGCCCCGTGTCGGTAGATTTACTGGCTCATAAAAGAACTCCTGCGGGACTAAATTCCGGCAGCTCGGCGTCTCCGAAGACCTTAAAAAGTAGTTAGTGGGACGTAAAACAAATAACATTATTCTTATTATTAAAAATGTTAAGACATAAATGATCGGAAATTTAATTCTATATAACTTTAGTTGTATCTAATAACAGATTTTTGAGAATTAAATTCTAGGCCTTCCTCTAAACTACCATTTCACTCAGCGTGAATAAAATGATTTATAGCCTAGATTGTAGTGCCCTATTCCCGAAATTTACATGCCGATAAACAGTGTTGCCAACTTAGCGGATTTTCCGCTAAGTTTGGCGGAATTAGAAGACTGTTGGCGGAGAAATATATCATTTATCGGACAGCGGATATTTTGGCGGAATTTTAGATGTATTATAGCGGAATTTAGTGTTTTATCCGTTTTACGTTTTTTAAACATTTGTACTCTATTTTCTCTCCGAGATATTCCGTATTTCTTGTCAGGAGCTGGCAGTCATACTAGGAAAACATGTTATTTGGATTTGATGTTATGAGATCATGGTATCATAAATGTGTAATGCGCGGGGAAAGGGTACTTATCTCTTGGTTGACGAATGACGACAGACAATGAAACTGTGAGAGAGTAGCATTTATATTTATACTATGAAGGAAGACCGGTCAATGAACTGGCCTGTTCTGTGTGTGGCCCTTGAGGTAGGGAATTCACCTACTCGTAGTTTGCACCCGGCAATAAAATGCCTACAAGTTATTTATTTATTTATTTATTTATTTATTTATTTACAAGTTGCTTTACGTCGCACCGACACAGATAGGTCTTATGGCGACGCCTACAAGTTTTAGCTCGCCGGCTCGCAGGCATGGGGTTAATCCCAGTGAAACTCACAGATCAGGTGTGTGCAGACATTTACTTTTTTTATTATTATTATTATTATTATTATTATTATTATTATTATTATTATTATTATTATTTCTCATTTTTATTGCTCATTATTTGAGATCGGATTTCTTGGCGGAATTTTAGCGGATTTTTAGTAGTATTTAGCGGATCTTGAAAATATAAGTTGGCAACACTGCCGATAAATTCTATTCAGCCATTTTCTCGTGATGCGCGTACAGTACACGAAACTTTTAGTGATACTTCGGCTCCCTAGTGCTGAATCGGTAGACATCGGTTATCTTCGAGATTGGTATTGACAACCTCTGACACAAAAAATATGAATCCATTATGCATTGCCGTGAGACATCTGGCGGTATAATTGCAACCCTTTAAATACTCTTGTTATTTACACAGCAAAGTCAAAATATAGGTTAAGCGTGAACATGAGTGAGGGATATCAAGGTACATTACAGGAACAACCTAGAACTCCTGCACGGAAAGGACGATTTAGAAAATTCATATCGATAGATCATACTATTGATTCAATTCAGATTTCATTTCCATTCAGTTGGCAGTTTTACCGGAAGCAGGGTAGCTCCCTCCTTACTCCTCACCCCCATAACATGAAGCGTCACGAAAAGTTTCGCGGACTGTACAGACAGACAGACAGACAGACAGACAGACAGACAGACAGACAGACAGACAGACAGACAGACAGACAGACAGACAGACAGACAACTAAAAAGTGCATTTCCTTTTTTTCTGTGGACATGACCAATAAAGAAATATCATTCTTCTTTAATTCTGAGCAATGTACAGACAAAAACTCTTTATTTTATATATAATTGGAGGAAATGTTCGGCATTCTATCTCGGGCAGGTCTCTATTTCCTGTGAGTTTCCACAACTCTCTGTATTCTTGCTCGCGACATTCTGATGACAAAGAAAAAAACAGTTCACGATGAGCGTGCTACATTCCTTGTTATCTGGTGTCGAACTGCCTAAACTTGTATTTAGAAGGAAAACGTAATGTTTCAGCAAAGTTTTGTGCTGCGTAATGTGTTATCGGAGAAGAGCACTCAAACCGTCCGTCTGTTAACAACACAGGCGACATAATAAACTTGATGTGATGTACTGAATCTGTAGCAAACTATCGCAAACAAAACTCGGCGACGTGAAGTTTATAGAAACCGCTAAAGGGCTCGATAAGGAGGGGGGAGAGCTAGACCACCGACAGCGCAGCTCATGGCCCACTGTAACACGCTTCACATTCAATGGCACGGTTCGTAATGAGAAGCCGAGATAAAGAAGCGACTGTGGGCCGAGGTATTGGATTTCTCTCCTAAGCAATGCAGCAACAAATGTACACTCTAGTGCACAAAAATTGGCTAGCAAAGAAATATGCAATTAACCCTAGCAAGTCCAGGCGGGGGCTCCTCAAACCGCTGCTCTGATACTTCAGAATTTTCAGCGCTAAACGCGTAAGGAACCCTATTATTTATTGTTCGTCCGACTGTTGCCGATAAGAAAACATTTACGCAGTTTCAGAAAATTCGTAAGTATTTGGAAGAAAGCAACCACAATTCAGTAGCCTCCATGGCTCAGGCGGCAGCGCGCCAGCCTCTCACCGCTGGGTTCCGTGGTTCAAATCCTGGTCACTCCATGTGAGATTTGTGCTGGACAAAGCGGAGGCGGGACAGGTTTTTCTCCGGGTACTCCGTATTTCCCTGTCATCTTTCATTCCAGCAACACTCTCCTATATCATTTCATTTCATTAATCATTCATTAATCGTTGCCCTAGGGGAGTGCGACAGGCTTCAGCAGCCGGCACAATTCCCATCCTCGCCGCTAGATGGGGGCTTCATTCATTCCATTCCTGACCCGGTCAAATTACTGCAAACAGGCTGTGGATTTTCATTTTCAACCACAATTTAATGTCTCCTTGGGCATGCGTGCCACAAATTTTCTTGAAAATAATACGTGAGTGTGATTTGCATATATCATCTTGTTGAATACTGAAGAGATACTGAATCGAATTGAGGAAAGGAGATCGATTTGGCTAAATTTGACGAGAAGAAGAGATAACATTATAGAACACATCTTAAGACACACAGGACTTGTTCAGTTGGTGTTTGAGGGAAGTGTAAGCGGTAAGAACGCTAGGGGTAGACCAAGGTATGAATATGACAACCTATACATAGAAACGAAAAGGTTAGCACATGATAGGGTGGCATGGAGGGCTGCATTAAAGAAGTCTATGGAGGGATAACCCAAACAACAAACATACTCGTGCGTGTAGTTTTTCTAGAAACTGTTCGAAATGGGGCCTTTATTGCAGTATCTCGAAGTGCAAGCCCAGTCTAATAATACTCACAAGGCGAAATTTATTTAATATTCGATAGGCTACTCGTTGGAAATTAATTACACCAGATAAACAACAAACTTTAGACATTTATTTTGTTAAGAAATTATAAGAAATTTCCCTTATGTACTAAGCTTTTACGCTTGCCATAAAATACGTAACATAGTTTTAATCTAATAAGGGAAGTTTAAATGGAGTTTTACACTTTGTAAACCTTTCTACGCTACGTACAATAGATTCATGTTACCGTGCAGGAGAGGCTCAACACCTAAAGGCGATTCCTGTCTAAAAGGCGCTCTCTCGCTGAAGACTCGTCTATTGTCTGGTCTCTTGAAAAGCTGTTGTGAACGTTTAGTCTCTTGAACACTATTATGTCCGTATTATAGGCCTACAGCATATCGTAACTTCTCCTTGCATACGGTACATTCAGTACCAAACACAAGTTTAAGACCACTCTATTGTTGACAAATTAGTCTAAAAACAAATAAATCAAAGTATTGCTGATGAAAACACTTTCCTTTACATTATATATAACCCCACTAAAAATTCACAGCCTGTTTCCAGTCGTTTGACCGGGACAGGAATGGAATGAATGAAGCCCCATCTAGCGGAGATGATAGGAATTGTGCCGGCTGCCGAAGCCTGTCGCACTCCTCTGGAGCAATGATTAATGACTGACAGATGAAGTCCCTTTTTACTTCATGGAGCACATCCTTCCAGTCTTGTAGCTTTGGATGAGTGAGAATATCTTCTTCGTAACCCTGCCATTGTCCATTCTCGGAAAGTACCCGTAAAACTTCAGCCGCCTTCGTCGCAGTTCTGAGTTCGCTTTCAGTTGGTACGTTCCATCCGGGAGCACTCTTCACCCATGAATTTTCCAGAGGATGTGTCTTTCAATTTTTTTCCAGGTTCAACATGATTTTGAAATGTATAGCTCCTTTACATTATTCCGGCAAAAATCATTAAATGGGTTCTTATCCTTAAAGGCGTGACAAGAATTCAGTATTGTACGGTAATAGGGTTAAATATATACGGAGCCTCCGTGGCTCAGGCGGCAGCGCGCCGCCCTCACACCTCTGGGTTCGGTTCAAATTCCTGGCACTCCATGTGAGATTTGTGTTGCGACAAAGCGGAGGCGCGACAGGTTTACCTCCGGGTACTCCGGTTTTCTCTCCCATCTTTCATTGTATCAACACTCTCCAATATCATTTCATTTCATCTGTTAGTTATTAATCATTGCCTCAGAGAAGTGCGACAGGCTTCGGCACCCGGTACAATTCCTATCCTCGCCGCTAGATGGGGGCTTCATTCATTCCATTGCTGACACGGTCAAATGAGTGGGAACAGTCTGGGGTTATTTTCCTGGTTTATTCCATTCTCTGAATTAATAGCTTACCAAGTGTGCAAAGTTGAGGTTCAAATTTTCCTCTTTCCCATCTATATATTTCTCTCTCATTTCATCGTTTCCAGACGTAACACTTCCATATGTGTATTGCATGACAAGCATTGATTTTCGTTATTTTTTCCTCTCAAGGCTTTATTCTTGTATAATACTTCCATCAACCACCAAATTGTCCCTCGCATTTCGGGTCCTTATTGCCCGTCTAATGTGCCACCAATTATAATTCCGAGATTTTTTACAGCCAAGTGTGGAGGGGATCTTACTTTTAGGACATTTAGCTACCTCTGTTACCCTATTATGGCAGTTTGCGTCCATTTAAGGTTAATTAACAAGCAGTTCTTGCTAGTATGGGAGCTAATTCGATTTGAAATAGAATACATCTGACTAATTCCAAACTCGATATCAAAAACAATTTAGGAGTGCAGTAGATTTCTCCATACATGTATATGTAAGCTCCAGTCGTTGAATTGAGAAGAGAAGTCATTGATGAATAAAGTAAATAAAAGAGGGCGAAGCGCCGATCCCTGTGGAACACCTGTTTGTTTAGTCTTACAGTCGCTGGTCATACAGTGTTAAAACAACACGTTGTCACGGTTTGGTGAGGTATGAAGTAAAGAGCTGAACAGAAGGACTGAAATTAAATCTTTGAGGTTCCGCTAATGTGTCAATATTTGCAGTGTCAGACGGATTGCTGAAGTCGAGTAAAATAAATACGATCACTTTCCGTTCGTCCATATCTCGTCTAACATCGCCTGTAAATCTGAGCAATGCCGTCACCGCATTAGGTCCTTTTTTGAAACCAGATTGGGAGTCGTAAAGAGATTTATTTTTTTTCAAGTAATGTACAAGTTGCTTATAGAGCTTTAGAAAGTGCTGAAAGAATGCATACGGAATCAGCGATATTTAAATGGGGAGAGAAAAGTAATGAAGTGTAGGAAAGATAATCATGGGAAAACTGAAGGACGTCAGTCAGAACATTCCTCGCTCTGTAAATCAATACGAGATTACAAGGAAGAGCGTCGCCTTAACGCCATTAATTCTACCGTTAAATCCGAGCCCACTACGAGCAAGCAGGTGTTGAAGAGATTAACAAGTGACTATCGCGTTGCTGTGGTAACGCGATACCTTGTTTTGTTTCAATCACCTGTTTGTCCTACAGACAGTGCCTGGCTGCTACATTCCCGACTGTGAGACACGATTCATTGCACTCCACACATCCGGAACAATATCTGTGCAAGTGGCGTTCAGCTCCTGCTGAATACGAGCTAATGCTACTTGTATAAATGTATAAAGAAATTTATAGTTCTCATATCAAACTACAGACATGCGATGTTCATTTTTTACTACATTGCAGTTCACGTGAGATAGCCTTCACCTGATATGTTGAAGGCTTGGGAGGAAGAAGACGAGCTGCTTCACTAAGTGGTATGTTCCGAGCTGTCAGCGGAGAGATGGCGTGAAATGACATTAGTAGACGAATGTCTGAATGGTGTCTTTAAAAGTAGGAAAGATCACAATATGAAGACCGGCTCCATGGCTAAATGGTTTGCGTGCTGGCCTTTGGTCCCAGGGGTCCCCGGTTCGAATCCCGGCAGGGTCGGGAATTTTAACGGTAATTGGTTAATCCCCCTGGCACGAGGAATGGGTGTATGTGTCGTTTTCATCATCATTTCATCCTCATCACGACGCGCAGGTCGCCTACAGACGTCAAATCAAAAGACCTGCACCTGACCAGCCGAAGTCCTACAACTCTACATAGAACATTACAGTAGAACCTCAATATCTCGAATCACCTCGGGAGCTAAATTTTATTTCGAGTTATCGGAATTCGAGATATAGATAATACCGTTTTTGAGCTTATATAGCGCATAATTGAATCATATGCATCCACGGCCTTATATTGAATGCAGCATTTTTTACAGTATTTAAAAATATACTAACAAATTCGTATTTTACGGCATCGCTTATTTATGACCCTTATTAAAGTAACTTTTTAGAAGATAGATTGCAGTACATACAGTAGTGAAACAAGAAACATACCTCCATTAACATCTTTGGAAAAAAAAATCGTTAGTCTCTTCTGTTTTTGTTTTAAAATCTTCTTTTCTTCCACATACTCTTCAACTACATTTAGTGCTGTGGCAAACACTGTCATTTATAAAGCCCGGATTTCTATGCAGTAACAGGTTAGATTGCAAACTAATTTGGTTAGTAGAAAGTGTCGGCCACCCGCTCTTTCATAATGTAGCAAGGGTAACATACATTATAGGGGTTCTGATTGGCCGTACCCTTAATGTTTATGCAATCCCCATAGCATAATCTTTGTGAAGGTAGACTATACTTGCTGCTCGCTTCAGTAACTTTGCATTCTAACCTATTAATGCATGAAAGTCCGGATTCTAGTCATTTATATTCCAATGACTCTGTATGCTGGTTCGAAACCATGCAGCCAAGATTCTGCTTTCGTACGTCACCGGTAATTAATTCACACCCGAAAAACAACGAGGCTTCGCCGATTTTCCGATCACTAGAAGTTTGTTTTTCGGTTCCCGTCACATTAGCTCCCAGCATCACTGTAATCCTTGCCTTAACTTGTTAACTTTTTGCACAGTCAATGTTGTACAAAATTCGAGTTACAGAGTATTTTTTGCTTCAAGGGAGGAAACGTTTGCTTCGAGAAATTCATGTAACCGAATTTCGAGTAATAAAGAAAATAAATACACGTGAAGAATAGGACAAATGGCCGGGAAATTGAAGTTACTTCGAGATACTGAAAATTCGACGAATGGAGATATTGAGGTTCGACTGTAATTATGCGAAACACACAGCACGTACCAGCATATCACATGAAACACTGGTGTTGAACCCAAGAACTACAATTTTTAAGATTCTTAATTAAAAAAACTAGAGGAACCGAACTGCCCCGCAGCATTCGTTAATTATAGGTCAGATACCTTGTCTTGATATGCCTCTCGTAGTCGTATCGTTTTGCCTCCCCTTTGCAATGATTTTTTTTTGGAACATTTAATAAGAATCCGCAGCTGGTAGTCAGAATTTATCCATTCTGACGTCATCATGTCGTCTATATACAGTTTTTTTTATCCTGCAGTTCTTGATGTAAAGCTTCGTATTGTGTCGTAGAAGGCAATGACACTTTTCTTCTATATAGAACAGTTGTCTTGTGGGCCCATAGGTTGGTCGCGAAGGAGCGTTTCTTACCAGGCAGATACTATGGTTTTTTAAAGTTACATGGCCTTCACTCTTACTAGTGTAGCTAGGTTATCCTTCGATAGGTGTTCCCAGATAATCTCTAAGGCTTATGTCATGATGGGGCCTGTTTGTACGTAGACATTTTTCCCTTCGCAGCATGTAAGTTATTAGGAACGCTCTGGCATCTGTTGAATATATTTGGAATCTGGGAAAGGTTTAGAGAATCAAAAAGTATCTAGCAAAGAGAATAGTATACTCTCAGGCTTGACAGTTAGTAATTAAACATGGTTGCAAGCAATGACATTACTACGGATGAAAATCACATATGTCAGAATAAGGTATGTATAAACGTTCGAAATCGCCTCCCCCCACCAAAAAATGCCATTTTAATTTTTTCACTGGAAACGAAAGCTTGAAGTCTCTACTTTGACATAGAATTCATACATATATTCCAACTATATGCATCCGAAAATAAGATTTATATAGCCACGTGCGCGCGTGATGATAAGGGGCGTGGCTGCAGTGTCCTGCTTACATGTAAACAGCTCGTAAGGTTTTCTTATTGAAATTTACCTCTTTGATGTGACATGCCTCCTGAGTATATAGTTCATAGTTCTGACCAACAGATGTCAATACTTGTATATTCCAAAGACTTTTTTTATTCCATTGCTAGGGTGCCCAAGTAAGTGGGTTAAGTTCAGAACTTAGTCCTAAAACTTCAGTGCTGTTTTTCTTGAATGTAATTTTTTGCACACCTTTCCACATTTCAAAATAAATTTACATATCCTTAAAATTGAGATAGAGAACTCAATGATAGATTAAATTGAAGGTAATGAATGTGGGAATGTTGTAAACTAGTACTTTGTTAATATTGTGAAAATTATTATTGTTATTATTAATATTATAAGCATTTTAACAAGGATGATTAATTATTTTTAAAATTTTGACAAAAATCATGTCTAGCTCCCTTTATGTTTTTGATAATTAGAACATCCTAGTTCACAACATTCTATGAATGAAATTCTTCAACTTAGTGATACCAATTTCAAGATTATAACAGTTTTGGAAATTTTATGACTTTTAGAAAATTGCTAATATTTTGTGTTTTATGGTACGCAACTCAAAAAAATCGGTTAAGTATTTTGGATTTTCCTTCGAAACGTTAAAACATACCTTGAATGTGTTAGTCGTTTAGCAACCAGCTAAGTACAGGATGTATTGCGGGTTAGGGCAAGCCCTCCCCTGCAATTATTGGAGTGATCTTTAATGACTTCATTTTATGGTTACTTATGAACTTAAGAGATCTATCAGCGTCTCATGATTCACCGGCAGGCAATTCCGGAGATAACAGAACAAAAATGAAGCAAATTGGTCCAGTAGAACGGACGGACGTATTTGCCAAAGCTAGTTTTGTTAAACTCTTTTAATATATTAATTCCATCCATACAACACTAGCAGTTGTTTATGTTAATTATTTCAGGACATGTTTCGTCCACATCATGGACATCATCAGCTGATAGGCAGAAGACAAGTTAAAATACAACAAGGATACTATTAACATATTTAAGAGAATAAAAACATGACTCGATTATCAAATATGCCAAGTAAAATGCAACATTTTTTTTCAAGAGAATGTAAGTGAGAATGTTTAAAACTGTGAAACAGTGATGATGTGCAGTAATGTTTGAGCTGGAGTTGTTTGCTTTAGTGTTGGCTACTGAATGCATGATTCGAAGCAGTGTATCGATTCATTCAAGTGTCCGAGTGAATCGATTCAGAGGAACGGCGAGCTCACGGCACACGATTCAGCTTACTCCCAGTGGACAGTGCTGAGTGGCGCACTCACTGGACGTTGACGGGGAGCCGAGCTTCCGCTGCAGCGAGACATACAGTGAATCATGGCACATCGAAAGAATCGTGAACAAGCGCGGCTCAGTGAGACACATAATACACACGGCTCCTTATCGGCTCACTGGACACACGGAGAGCACAGCTTCTGCAGCAGCGAGACATACAGAGAGCCATTGCACACCGAAAGAATCGTGAACGAGCCGGCTCAGTGAGACACAAGATACACGGCTCCTTTTCGGCTCACTGCAGCGAGACATACAGTGAGCCATGCTACACTGAAAGAATCGTATGCTATAATGGACTCTCGAGCTCAGCTCATTTGAAAATAATACCCATTTGCATTCACTGTCCTCTTCTTACAGGGAGGTTTAAATAATAGATGGATTTATTTGCAGTGTTAAAAAGGTAGACACAACATAATTTTGAAGTAGCTGGTAAGTAGGTAGGCTATTAGGTTATACTATTTTTTAGTTTAATGAATCAGTATTATAACTTAGTTGACATTTGACAATTAAACTCGACTCTAGCCTGCCCTATGATTATGATTCATGCTCATGACCACTCAAAAGTACCTGTTTTATATTGGGAAGAACGGCTCAGTATTCTCTCAGTTCATATGTCACATCGTTGCACAAGACTTCAATCATATGTAGACAGACGCAATCACAGTATGTTGAATCAGAAAACCAGTGGGCTACTGTACATCTCGGGTAGCCTATACAAAATATGACGATTAAAAAAATCCTCAGGTGATAGAAAAATACATATTTTCAAAAATGACTGAGCGAGTTGTCGTGCGGTTAATATCGTGTGGCTATGCGCTTGCGTTCGGGGGATGGTGGGTTCGAATCCCACCGTCGGCAGCCGTTAAGATGGTTTTCCGTAGTTTCCCCATTTTCACACCAGGAAATGCTGGGACTGTACCTTAATTCATGCCATGGCTGCTACCTTCCTAATCCTAACCTTTCCCACCCTGCGTTGCCGGAAACCTTCGATGTATTAGAGTAACTAGCATTTTTTTCTAAGAAAGGAGTTCATAGTATGAAGACCAGATGGCAGCTGCGAGCACTGAATGCTGTTGCTGCTCTCTTACCAGCACATACTACACAGATGCAGTAGGAGCGGTGACCAATGAGCCGTGAATCGGATCACTGTATCGATTCAGTAACGTGAACGCAATCAAATGAATCGATTCAGTAAAATGAATCGAATGTCCCATCACTAGTTTTGCTTGAGTATTGTTAGCACACACAAAAAGTTTCGTTGAATAAATATGGCTGTTGGACGGACTCTTGATATGTTAAACACGAAAATCGGTACAATCATTTGTAATCAGTATTGTTACAAAGGCGATTTGTAGGAGGAACTTTTGTTTAAAAAGCGCACAGGCCGTGAGTCAAGTTGTGCCAATAGAAAAAAGATATGCGTAACATGAAAATAAGAAACTATAAGTTATCCTTAAAGGTGGGACGTGTATAAAAAATTCCTATATGGTAGAGGTGCATCAGTACTTACAGTACGTCTTCGCCGGGCCCATGAGGCTCAACTTGACGTATTCGCCAACCGAATCATGTTTGTATTATTTTAAATGTCTAATGACGACGATGGGATAGGACGGACCTAGGAATGGGAAGGAAGCGACCGTGACGTTAATTAAGGTAAGCCCCAACATTTGCCTGGTGTGAAAATAGGAAACCACGGAAAACCATTTCCAGGGCTGCCGACAGTGGGGTTCGAACCCATTATCTCCCGGATGCAAACTCACAGCTGTGCGGCTCTAACCGCACGGCCAACTCGCCCGGTAATAAGAGTTCCATGTGATATGCTAGTACGTTCTGTTCCTGTGTGTGTTGCGCACAATTAATGCACTGCTTGAAATTATAGATAACGAGGTCTACCTTGGAAATAAAGTGTTTCCGGACCCATGTTCATATAACATATTGTCTTCTTCTACGTGTGGTGGGGCCATTTGAGGCTAACAGAAGAGGTTAGGTTAGCTAGGAGAATAATGGACTCGGTCATGGAGGGTAATAGAAGTAGATGGTGAGCAAGACGACGATTACAGTTATACTCAGATTCAAATGATTTGAAGATAAGAAAGAAGTATATGACTAAACGAGGCCGAAGAACTGGTTAAAAATATAGGATTATAACGGCATTTGGTGAACGCACAGAGGCTTGCATCTATAGTAAAGATGTCCCGGTATGTTTTATTAATTACGATGTGCTGATTCCGAACATGCTCATTTTGGAAATTAGTTTCTATTTGACAGACCTGTAATGCACATTTTAGAGACTTAACACCCTCTGTCCAGTTCATTGAGACTTGTGACTTGTGAATAGAAATATGTAGTTTCCAGAAATGAAAGGAAATGAACATGGTAATACTGCTGAATATGTAGTTTGGCCTACCTTATCGTTACATCCCCTCTGAATTCAGTATCCCACCCACGTGGGCCTAAAAAAAATCTGATATCTTCATTACAGAGAAATACATCAAATCCTACAAGTTCGACGTTCGTGTTCTTACAAGGGAACCGTGATTTAATCTACATATCGAGTCTTTGAAGACGGGCTGCTCTGTTTTCATGGCTGTGAAGCTCGGTATGCTTACGAAGCACAGTAATTTCAATGCAGTTAGGATAACTTGTGTCCTACATCTTAAATGTCATTATTACAGTGGAAACTCACATCTGGAGGTAAATTTTATGTCCAGTTATGGAAATTTCGAGATATAGACAATACCGTTTATGAGGATATACAGTGTAGCCCATAACTGAATCATATGTATCTACGAGTTTATATTGAATACAGTATTGAAAAAATATACTAACAAACTCATATTTTACGGCATCGTTTTAATTATGACCCTTATTAAAGTAACTTTTTAGAAGACAGAATACAGTATAGTACGCGAACCTTTCCTTGAGCACTAGTTCCCATTCAACACTATGCAGTTCAGGGCTCAAGAAAAGGTTCTGGTACTATACATACAATAGTGAAACAAGAAACATACTTCCGTTAACACCTTCGGAAAAAAATCATTAATCTCTTCTGGTTTTTTTTTTTTTTTGCTCTTAACCTTCCTTTCTTACACACACCTTTCAACAACATTTATTGCTATGAGAAACATAGTCATTTATATTCGACTGACTCTGTATGTAGGTTCGAAACCACGCAGCAAAGATTTGTAGCTTAAATGGAGCTCGTCATCCACGACTTCACACCTGAAAAACAACGAGGCTTCGCCGATTTTTCGATCACTAGAAGTTTGTTTTTCGGTTCCCGTCACATTAGCTCCCAGCATCACTGTAACCCTTTCTTTACCTGTTGACTGTTTCTCACAAACAAACAAACAAATGCTGTACTGCACAGTCAATGTTGTACAAAATTCGAGTTACAGAGTATTGTTTGTTTGAAGGGAGGAAACGTTTGTTTCGAGAAATCGTGTAACCGAATTTCGAATAATAGAGATATAAATACACGCGAAGAATAGAACAAACGGCCGGGAAATTTAAGTTACTTCGAGATACTGAAAATTCCAGTATTGGAGGTTCCAGATATCAAAGTTCGACTGTATTATAATCGCGTAAAAGCACGTTTTTTTAAAAATGTCGTTAACATGTTGAAATGTTAGTTGATTTGAACGAGAATGCTGGCACCAATTATTTAGAGGTTATACAATTAGAGAGTTCTTCTTTTCATTTATTTAATTACACTTCATTATACTATATAGAGTAATCTGTAATAGATTTTCAGCGGTTTGTGCAATTAACAACACGATAGCGGTCACAGAGATCACAGACGCAGTTCATGGTAGAATTTCAACTTGCAAATCTTTTTGGTGGTAGCCATGCACTACCAGAGCGTTTACAAAATGCCGATGGTCTGGTCTCGTGCTCATTTTGCTCTTATTTGTTCATAATTTGTATGATCATTTATTACATTACAATAGCGAACTGGGTCATTCATGATCTGTACAAGAATTAAAGTCCAACTGTGTGGTAAGTTAACAGACGTCAAGTTTCCTTCATAATTACTCCTTGGCATAAATGTTTCCCCATTTAATCTCTCCCCTTATAAACGTAGTAAATGTATATCAAATTACAAACATATGTCTTTATTCAGCATCATTCACCAGGGAAAGGAATCGACTATAATTCATGGTTATACAACACGTTATGAACTGTGTATATGTAATATTATTGAACTAGTGGCAATAGTTGTGAACAAAGGCCAAAATGAAACTGATGTTAAAGGAAGCGTGAGAAAAGTAACGGAAAATATACTGAACTCCGGAAGGCAATGTATTTGCCTCTAAGTTACACTTCCGCTATGACTATAAATATGGAATTTTTGAACCTTGGCAATCGCCCTATCATAATCTTCTTGTGCATGCTTGTAATACTCATGAATCAGTTCAATAAAGTAAGCTACAGTTCACTGTCCTATTCATTGACTGATTTTAGTATTTCACTGCAAACTATTTTTTTTTTTGTGAAATGCCCTTCAGTTTTCGGGCACTGACCCTCATATGGTGTAGTTATAATTTTGACATCCTTCGCAACTTTAACTCTACTAAAGGCCACATACAACTGACCTTGGCTGAAACACGCACCGAGATAAATAAATACCTGTACTGTCAAAACTTTGATCCTGTGTTTCGTTAATAGTCATTGCAAAAGCAAGTTGTAACGGGAACTGCCTCCCTTTGAATTTGAAAGGCAGGTTACTGTCAGTAGACACCAAACCAATCCTAGGTAGATAAATCACCCGATTCTTGGTACACCTGCAATGACTTCTAATGTTATAGTTTTGTCATACAGCGCTTATTAGAATCAGCATGGAGCAACAACTAACATTGATAACCTGATTTTACAGAGCCATCTATCGGACTAACATAACATCTGCATAGACAACTTTCACAGAGCCCTCCATCGGTCTAGCATACAAAGATCAAGGGAGAAAACTTTCATAGAGCCATCTGCCGGCGAATAGGTTCACTGCAATGACCAAGGCAAGGCCGACTGGATCCCTCGCTGCGCTCCTTAAGGAGCTTGCTAGAGCGACCTAAGCATCATATTATTCGAATAAATGACTGTTTTATGCAAATAAAGGACTTAATGAAAGAAGTAATGTTTTTCTAGTAATCTTGAGATGGAGATCTTTCTTTTGATGTATAACACATATGCGCTAGTACAGCGGTTTTCTCACAATATTGTGTTACCCGTTCAAATTTGATATACATATGTCATAATATTGCTTCAGATACCCACGCAACTTAGTTGGAATTATTTTGCAATTTACAAACTTTGAAGAATGTCTCTAGGACTGGATTCTAATGCCTCGCCTTCCTGGCAGGAAATCGAACCCCCGTTCTTCCGTCTTTACCGTCTAGTCTCAAGTCTAGGCTGTTAGGTTGGGGGTTCGAACTGGCGGCAGCAATTAGAGACGACTTCGGCTTTGTTTAATGAGCTCTCAGAGCATTTAACTAGGTGTTTCTTCTCAGTGCTGCCACCATTGTCATGAGAAACCCCGCCTGGGGTGCCTCGTTCTTGTGGAACAGACATCGTTTAGTACCGAGCTGCCGTAGGGCCCTCTCGTTCCTCAGTAAAGGCGCCAAATGAGAGACAGAGGATTCACGTTTAACAGACTCAGCAACTTGTGACAAGGGAGACATGACATTTCTTTTAGATAAAGCAAAATCTTGAATAGCATGTCATCGGGACTTGGATATCATTCAGTTAGCTAATAAGGGTATTTTACTAAACATATAAGAGAATTATTATTTCCTTTTCAATGTAAATATAGAACAAGCGGTAAAGCAAATCAAAGACGAATTTGGAAAGGAGAGGAAATCAAAACCCTAAGATATGTCGATGATATTGTTATTTTATCTCAGTCTGTAGAAGATCTGGAGAAATTTTTGAAAGGTATGGATAGAGTCTTGGGGAAGGAGTGTAAAATGAAAATAAATACATTCAAAATAAAGGTAATGGAGTGCAGTCGAACGAAGTTAGGTGAGTCAGGCAATATTAGATCAGGAATGAAGTCTCAAAGGAAGTAGAACCATATCGTTATTTCGGGGTAGTAAAATAACTAACGATGGCAGAAGTAAGGAGGATATAAAATGCAAACTTTAACACAAGTAAGGAAGGCCTTTCTTATGTTCTTTTTCTCTTTTTTGCTAGTGGCTTTACGTCGCACCGACACGGATACGTCTTATGGCGACGATGGGAGAGGAAAGGGCTAGGAGTGGGAAGGAAGCGGCCGTGGCCTTAATTAGGGTACAGCCCCAGCATTTGTCTGGTGTGAAAATGGGAAACCACGGAAAACCATCTTCAGGGCTGCCGACAGTGGGATTCGAATCCACTATCTCCCGGATGCAACCTCACAGCCACGCGCCCCTCACCGCACGGCCAAATCGCCCGGTAGGCCTTTCTTCTTCTGCTTAATCTGTTTATCCTCCAGTCAGTTTTTCCCTCGGACTCGGCGAGGGATCCTACTTCTACCGCCTCAAGGGCAGTGTCCTGGAGGTTCAGGCCCTGGGTCGGGGGATACAACTGAGGAGAATGACCAGTAACTCGCCCAGGCGGCTTCACCTGATAATCTGAACAGGGGCCTTGGTGGGGGATGGGAAGATCGGAAGAGATAAACAAGGAAGAGGGAAGGAAGGGGCCGTGGCCTTAAGTTAGGTACCATCCCGGCATTTGCCTGGAGGAGAAGTGGGAAACACGGAAAACTACTTCCAGGATGGCTGTGGTGAGAATAGAACCCACCTCTGCTCAGTTGACCTCCCGAAGCTGAGTGGACCCTGTTCCAGCCCTCATACCACTTTTCAAATTTCGTGGCAGAGCCGGGAATCGAACCCGGGCTTCCGGGGGGTGGCAGCCAATCACACTAACTACTACACCACAGAGGCGAACAGGCCTTTCTTAAGAAAATAAATTTGCTCACTTCAAACATTGATATAGGAATTAGAAAGACGTTTTTGAAGACTCTCGTCTCAAGTGTGGCATTGTATGGAAGTGAAAAAAGGGACGATAACTAGCTCAGAAAGAAAGAGAATAGAAGCTTTTGAAATGCGATGTTACACAAGAATGATGAAGGTGAGGTGGGTAGATCGAATCACGAATGAAGAGATACTGAATCAAAATGGCGAGAGGAGATCGATTTGGCTAAATTTGACTAGAAGAGGTGATAGAATGATAGGACACGTCTTAAGACATCCAGGACTTCGTCAGTTCGTTTTTGAGGAAGCGTAGTTGGTAAGAACGGCAGTAAATAAATATGACAAGCAGATTTAGAGTAGATGTAAGATGCAATTTTTACGTAGAAATGAAAAAGTGAGCACAGGATAGGGTGGCATGGAAAGCTGCACCAAACAAGTCTATGGAGCGATGACTCAAACGACAACAACATTATTATTATTTACCACAAATCATGCAGATTTTATGGATGGCCTAGTGAAAAAGGGCAAGCCCCATTAGTTGCTTTACAGATCCACTAAGCTAATATTTACAATAATTACATTATTCACATAACTCGTACAGTAATCCATTCACTCGACAACAGACACACTCCCGTTCATGCACACATAGAGATTTACCGCATCTTTTTTACATTTATAGGCAAGGTGTTAGCCCTTTCCAGAGACGTGTGGAGCGGCATAGTAACCGAAATGGTAGGAGGTGGTACGGGAAACTGGAGGGGCAAGATTAACGCCTCTGCGGACAGAGTGAAAGTCTTGACAGGGATGTATCCACAGTACATCGGTGCTTGCAACAATGGTCACGGGAAGGCACTATCTCAAGAAGATCGGGGTCCGACCGCACACGAGCCACTGCGGAGAAGGAAGACCGCCGCATTTGTCGCTTGGCTGTAGTGGATCGTACTGCATCTGCAGCAGCCAACAGAGCTTCAGTTGACACCAGAGTGATATCTCCCAGCCAGATGTTCTGTGGCATTCCGAATCACTGCCATCTGCGAGTACAGTAGTATCAAACTACAGCTCACTGGATGGGTAGTCGACATCTGCTCTGTAATCAGATGAGATCCGTTTTTATCTTGGCTGCCAGTGATGACGGTAGGTTGGTAAGGAGGAGGCCAGGTGAGCACTTAGAACCAGCGTGTCGACAAACTTTAACCTACACCAGGAGATACGGTCTGGGGAGCGATTTCGTTTGACACCAGGAACATTCTCGTCGTTATCCCAAGATCCTTGACAGCGGATTTATACGCCAGTATTCAAGGGGGTGTTTTCCAACTGGATAACTCTTGTCACCCAATGTGCTCTATAGAGTGTCGACCAATTGCCTTGGCCTGCGAAATCACCAGACCTTTCGCCCATTGAGCATTTTTGGGACATTACGGGACGACAAATCCACGTCATTCAATGCCAGCATTAACCGTTGCTGATTTGACTGACTAAGTGCAAAGGGCGTGGAACTCCAAATCACAAAGTGACATACGGCACCTATACGACACATTGCTTGCTTGCATTCGAAATCCTGGCGACTACAGCATTTATTAATGTACCACCATGCCACATGTCTTCTCACTCATACTTGAACCTGTGACCCGGAAACTTAAATGAAATAATTACTAGTGGACACGAGCTGCTTCGCAGCATTCGTTATGATTACGTCAGATAACTCGTCTTGATACGCCTGTCGTAGTCATGTTGTTTTGGCTGCCCTTTTCAATGATTTTATGAACATTTAATACCGGTACTAAATAACTGATTCATTCGTAATGTAGTTTGTAACACTTGTTTTCCATACAATATTCACTCGAGCGTATGGGATCTTAACATTTCCAAAAGACCTTGCTCCAGATAGTGCAACATACAATTGGCCGTGAATGAATATTGGTTCGGTAAATAGACACCCACTTCTTCAAGAGCTTGTCGCTGGTAATGGTCATACAAAAGACTAGTCGCCTTGATACCTTCCCATCTGTGCGTACGTCGATGTTTTCTATTAGCAGCATGTAAGATATTAGGAAAGTTCTGCCATCTCTTGAGTATATTTAGAAGCTGGCGAAGGTCAGAGAATCAAAGAGTACAGAATACTAGTCTTCCATAATCAGAGAAAGTGTACACTCTCTCGCTTGACAGGAAGTAATCAAACATGGCTGCATGCAATCACATTACTAGGATGAAAAACACACATATCAGAATATTAATGCAAGTGTTAGTCGCTTAGCAACCTGCTAAGTACAGAATGTATTGCGGGTTAGGGTAAGCCTTCGCCTGCAATTAATGAAGTGATCATTTAATGATTTGATTTTATGATTACTCAATATTGGCGGAACTTAGAGACCTATCAATGTCTCATGATTCACCGGTAGCTAATTCTGGAGAAAATAAAACAAAAATGAAACAAATCGCTCCAGTAGAACGGATAGACGGATTTTGCAAAGCTGTTTTTTAGCAAACTCTTTTTATATATCGACTAGTTGATGTACCCGTGCTTCGCTACGGGATTCTCAGAAAGACTGACTTTGTGGTTTTCTTAACTGAAATCAACATAGGTCATTACAAAAACGTAAGTATCAATGTAGCGATTAAAAGCAATGCTATCATATAAAATACTCGTCAAATGGAAGGCCGCACGTTTTATCACTTTTAACGAACAGTGCTGCGGTTAGATTGCGGTGCCAATCTAATAGCCCAAAGTTCCAGAGCTGGGATGACCAGGCCGCAGATTGCCATGAACACTCATCTGCCATTATTCCGCTAAATATGCATACTGTTCATTCCAATCAGTGCCTCAGACTAGGGATTGAATAGCCCGAATGCTATGATGATCCAGTGTGTTACGTACCAGTAGTATCAGAAAATTTATAAACCAGGGGAATGGCATGCTAAAGAAGAAAGTTATCTAACTCCCCAGCTACTTCTCATCAATATTCAGGCAGGCTGTTACACTCTGTACGACTGGGCAAGTTGACCGTGTGGTTAGCGGTGCGCAGCTGTGAGCTTGTATCCGAGAGATAGTGGATTTGAACCCCATTGTCGGCAGCGCTGAAGATGGTATTCCGTGGTTCCCTACTTTCACACCAATCAAATGCTGGGCCTGTACCTTAATTAAGGCCTAAGGCACTCCTAGCCCTTTCCTATCCCATCGTCGCCATAAAAGCTATCTATGTTGGTGCGACGTAAATCAGATAAAAAGTACTCTGTCCGCAGCAGTAGTCCTATCTACCGGAGATGAGGGGCAACAGAAGACAAAGCACATCACGACAAACAATGGTCAATGTAATGTTATTGTTGATCAATGTTAGGAGCTTTCTATATTTTAGGCCTTCACATTTAGTTTTCTTTCGACTCTGTGATTTGTAAAATATTTTATACCGTAAAATGTAGTTTCTTATTCTCCGACTTACATAGCGATTTCCATTAAATACTGTTTACCCATTTTCTCGTTACTCGGCGCTAATATGGACTTAGTAACAAAAATCCAAATTTATGAACATGTTTGTGATCAAAGCCAGTACGGTAACAATGTATAAGACATGAATAATAGGAAATTTAATACTATATAACCTTAGTTATGTAGCATTCATCGATTACACCTGTAATAAGAAGTATTTGATAATTACATTTTAGGCCTTCCCGAATAAAATAATTTACAGCCTAGACTATAGCGACTTATTTCCTGACTTTGCATACCGATTTTCATCAAGATAGGACTACTAATAACAACAATATTTGAGAATTAAATTTTAGGCCTTCCCCTAAACTACCATTTTTCTCAGCGTGAATACAATTATTGATAGCCTAGATTGTAGCAACTTATTCCCCAACTTTGCATACCCATTTTATTTAAAATACGACCACTAATAACATAAATAGTTGAGAATTCAATTTTAGGCCTTCCCCTAAACTACCATTTCACTCAGCGTGAGTAAAATGATCTATAGCCTAGATTGTAGAGGCTCATCCCCCGACTTTACATACCGATTTTCATTAGACCACTAATAACATAAATAGTTGAGAATTCAATTTTAGGCCTTCCCCTAAACTACCATTTCACTCAGCGTGAGTAAAATGATCTATAGCCTAGATTGTAGAGGCTCATCCCCCGACTTCACATACCGATTTTCATTAAATTCTCTTCAACCGTTTTCTCGTGATGCGTGTACATACATACATACATACAGACAGACAGACAGACAGACAGACAGACAGACAGAAATTACGGAAAAGTAAAAAGTGCATTTTCTTGCTACTATGGACATGACCGATACAGAAATACCATTATTTTCAAATTCTGAGCAATGTACAGACAAAACTCTTATTTTATATATATAGATGTTACCTAGACAACTGCTTAGCCTAAATTGCATTCCTCTAAAGTAATGTCTTCTTGGTGTTGGGATTTCATTTTCGGGCACTATAGAAGAATATAGGTCAAAAATATTGAGAATGAATCCTGCCCCTACCACGCCCCAAATCAGGTGCCTTCGTGTCGCACCTGCGAAGACCAATAACACCAGTAATGGTGCGCTGTAACGACGAGTAAGTTACTTCGCTCGCGCGGCAATTCTCAAGTCGCTTCCTATCATTAGCGCGCGGGTGGGCGGAGATCGTTAATAATGAAGGAAAAGTCGACAAAGTAACTAGAAGAATAACGGTGATATTGAAAGAAAATCCATGACTGGGATGTCAAGAGTATAATGGCAGGCACCAGACCTTGTCATTGTGATGCAATTTGCCTGTCTTCTAATTTCTCATTAACTTTCCTCTTTCTAACTAACCCTTCATTCGTGATTCTTTAACATGGTGATGACACATTTTAAATCTAAATACAGAGGGTCTTTATTTTAAAGGCGACTTTAACACGTGCAGCCTTAGACCGGTAGTTGAGCGCGGCGATAAGCGAAGTCCATCCAAAGAGACAAATCACGCGGGAGTTGTTCTTTCCAACAGATAAACAACGTTTAACTTCAAAATTCCTCGAACCCTCTTTTATACTTACACATATTATTAAACATGGTAAATTTAGAAGTTATTTTTAACGGTTTAAAACACAATCACCAGATGGATACCTTTCCAAGTGCCAATCAGAGCAAACAGTAGTTCATTTAATTTTCTATTGTCCATTACATGCTATCAAAAGGGACGATTTATGAGGACACCTGAGTTAGTGCAATGTACAGTTTTCCTGACAGTTTCTGATATATTTGTGCTGCACTTCAGTTTTTAATCTGTTTCTTAGAAAATGTTTTAAACTCATTGTAATATTCTTTGCAGTATTTTGTTCTACTACGTAATGTATTCATAACATTTATGGCCGGTTGCAGAAAAGCCAATCAAAGTTTTACTGGAATTTTATTGACAATCAGTGTTTGATGGACCATAAGATTTGACCAGCAAATTCATGCTGGAGCAGTCTTTAAACTCAAGGGTGACTTTCTTTCATTAAATACATCTCATTAAACTTTTCAGTGATAAATACATTTAAATTTAAATGTTTAAATAAATTTAAGTTCATATAGAAAGTGCGATTTGAGTGACGTACTATTTTGTTTTCCGCAGTCATTATTCTCAGATATAACCTCAATCTTGAACATGGAACCAGTTAATTTATATCAATCGCATCTTGAAATAAATATTTTCCTATGGCATATTAATATCCATGTAAACCCAGACTTTTTTAGAATTAATGAGCCAACGTGACAAAACTTCAACCTATTCGTAACATGGTTGTTTTTTCTCTTTTGTAATTTTGCCCACACAACATCCGTTTCTTTTTTTTTAATTTTCAATTATATGCAAGCATCCCTCAACTATATTAAGTAAGAGGGCTCTATCATTCAATGAAAAATTTGGCCCTCTCACTTTCTTAGTGGGGATATCACTCATGTTGTTGAAAACTAATTAAATCAAACAAAAGCCTCAAAATCTGCTCAGGTCGTGTGGGTATGATGACGATATCGTAAAAGTGGAGAATCTGTGGCTCTGATCACTATATCTAAATTCATATAAAATTTAACAGTTCGCTTGCTTACGTTGTTTCATAACCAAATATGGGTCACTCCTTATAGGCATCAGGAGCCCAGCATTGGTCAGCAAAAGCAATGCAAGCCAATTTCTGCACATATACCATGGGTAAATTAATTAGTAAACCCCATTCCTTAATTCTGCACTAACTCCTGTGTTGCAGTGTTAGTGTCTAACTGGGAGACAGCAGCCTACAAAATAAATTAGGAACCTTTTCCTTTCTCCCAGTGTGGTCTCGAATTTCACTGAATTGTTTCCCTGGCTTAACTTAAGTCGCGAGGGCGTGTTCACTAATCCCCCACCTGTATACAGGTCCACTTCATAATAGGCTTACTGTATGTGGTCTCCAGCGAGTGGGAAAAAATGTAATCACAGCTGGAAATATCTGCACATACTGTTTAAACACAACAAGTTTTTAATGAAAGTAAAACCAATTCGAACTACGCCATCCTATCCTATCGTTGCCACAAGACCTGACTGTGTTGGTGTGGCGCAAAACAGCTAGGGAAAAAAAAGTTCGTCTGAGAATTAGGGTATTTCTTGAAGAATATCGTTGAATTTGACGGCAACTTACTATACTACCATCCTGGGAGAATACGCATCCTAAATACTTGAAATGATCTACCTGTTCCTGTTTTGACTTCCCTACCCGACATTAAATAAATACATTAAACTCCACGTGATAAATAATCTTACAGATTTTAAGTCCCACCAACTACATTTTACGGTTTTCGAGGAGACGCCAAGGTGCGGGAATCTTGTCCCACAGGTGTCCTCTTACATGCCAGTAAATCAACCGAAACGTGGCTGACGTATTTTTTGAGCACTTACAAATACCACCGGACTGAATCAGGATAGAACCTGCCAACTTGGGTTCAGAAGGCCATCGCTCTACTCAGCCCCGCAAACTCCAGGTGAATGCCAGGTTGGTACCAATCACCCATGGCTTGATAACATTTCTCTCGTTAAAAAAGTGACAAATCTCGCTTTGGGAAAATCAAATTTTCATTAATACATCTTATATATCTTTCAGTCATGGCCATCGACCAATACTCCACACGACAGCCTGCACATATCGCGTCACACATTTGTCCGGCTCCACGTCTACATGGTTAACGTGCTGGCCTTTGGCGCAGAGGGTCCCGGGTTCGATTCCCGGCCGGGTCGGGGATTTTAACCTTCACTGGTTAATTCCGATGGCTTGGGGCTGGGTGTGCGTGCTGTCTTCATCATCAGAATTCATCACAGGTAGGACCCCATTACCACAGACGCGTAGATCGGCTATACGGCGTCAGGTCGAAAACTTGCAGCAGGTCTCTTCGAAGGCCACTTGACATTACGATCATCCTCTGAAATTCGCGATACTACATGTGTGACGCAATGTTACCTAACAACCGTGCAGGCTGTGATGTGAATTATTGATGGATGGTCATGTTTGGAAGACATGTAAGACACATTTATGATCACATGATTTATTCCAAAGGGAAATCTGACGCCATTTTGACATAAATATGTTGTATGCTCGACGATACCGAAATATAAATATTATATACCAGAAAACTGAATCTTAATGAGGCTCATTATAGTTCAAGTTTCACTGTGATACAGGTTCTCCACCAATCAGAGTTCAGGTTTTCATTATGATTCAGGTTCTCCACCAATCAGAGTTCAGGTTTTCATTATGATTCAGGTTCTCCACCAATCAGAGTTCAGGTTTTCATTATGATTCAGGTTCTCCACCAATCAGAGTTCAGATTTTCATTATGATTCAGGTTCTCCACCAATCAGAGTTCAGATTTTCATTATGATTCAGGTTCTCCACCAATCAGAGTTCAGATTTTCATTATGATACAACTGTTTGACCAATTAGGTAAGGCTTCGCACCTGTTTCCAAAATCAAACATGTCGGACATACATATTAACATCAATTCACTTCACCAACTGTACAATAAACAATTTGTATTTGAAATAAAGCTAGGTTATGATAACCTTCTATCAAAGCTTTGAAAACATATGACATTGTCAAGGTCTCTGAACCACTCACGGAAAACCAATAACCCAGCGCACGCGCTCTGCGCCCTCTTCGGTAACTCAACCGTCAAGCGACATCTCGACAGAAATTTATGACTAGCCTATTTAAAAAATAGAGTTATAATTATCGTCGAGCATAAACAGTCGTATGGAAATTGTAAAACTCGTGTCTTAATCATTGCCATTACAGGCTTGTTGCATACTGTGCTATGTGGTGTAAGGTATGGATGGCCAGACAATGTTACCCAGCAATCGTGTAGACTTTGTCTTATAGCTGGTGGTCATCTCAAATTAGCAGCCGTTGATGGGTGGGCATGACAAGAAGATATATTTACGACGATATTTCGGAAAGGGAAGAGTGGTTTCTCCTTTTATTATGTGCATTTCTGCTCCCGGTTACTCACAAATAAAGATGGAATATCAACAAAGATTTCAGAAGATGCTTCACCACGACGTCCCAAGTCCCTGATATAAAACAGTATTCAGATAAACGTAAATGAAATAGGCGGAAGGCCTGTTCCAATGGAGAGAAATCCAAGGCCTCCTCTAACTGACTAATGATCGTGTCGGATCGCATGCGTACAGATTGCGTCCTCTCACCGCGACTGACAGGTTGTGGAAAATTGTTTGTAAATGCTACATGTAAATAGCTGGGAATCCACAAAACATTATTAAAATGCTGAGTGACTGACATTCACTTTCACTCGACGTATGCAATCACTGCACTGGCAGATGTCACGACCGAGTGTAGGCCGGAATTAATATCACAGGCATACAGCATTCTATTGACCCACAACCCGTCACTCAAAACGCTCTATTCGTGGATTTACTCAGTAAGTTGATTTGTTTATTTTTCATTAAGGTTATTTATTTATTTATTTATTTATTTATTTATTTATTTATTTATTTATTTATTTATTTATTTATTTATTTATTTATTTATTTATTTCTCAATCCGTTTATCGTCCAGGGTTGGTTTCCCCTCGGACTCAGCGAGGGATCCCACCTCTACCGCCTTAAGGGAAGTGCCTTGGAGCGTGAGACTTTGGTTCGGGGTGATGTAACTGGGGAGGAGGACCAGTTTCTCGCCCAGGAAGCCTGAACAGGCTATGTTGAACAGGGGACTTGTTGGCGGGATGGGAAGATTGGAAGGAAAAGACAAGGAAGAAGGAAGGAAGGAAGGAAGGAAGCAGCCGTGGCCTTAAGTTAGGTACCATCGCGGCATTTGCCTGGAGGAGAAGTTGATAAAACCACAGAAAACCACTTTGAGAATGACTGAGGTGGGAATCGAACCCCCTCTACTCAGTTGACCTCCCGAGGCTGACTGGACCCCGTTCCAGCCCTCGTACTACTTTTGAAATTTCGTGGCAGAGCAAGGAATCGTACCCGGGCCTCCGGGGGTGGCAGCTAATCACGCTAACCACTACATAACATAGGCTGAAATAATAATAATAATAATGATAATAATAATAATAAATAATGGCCTCCGGAGAAACCTGCTGCAGGTCGTTTCCTAGAAGACGGCAACCTGCATGTCGGTGAGGATGGGAGCCTACCTAATATGATTACTAATGATGAAGACGGCACACACACACAGTTCCCGAGCTAGAAGAATTAACCAATTATGGTTAAAATCCCCGACCCGGCCTAGAATCGAACCCGGGATACTCTTGACCACAGGGCAGAATGCTAACCATTTAGCCACGAAACCGGGCAGTTAAACCACAAGCAAGAAAGATGTGCATAAGAAAACCTCCTACTCCAACTGTGGAACATAAAACGTTTTGCAGCCACACTCTCACGACACTAAGAATTAACACACTGAAAGCTGTCAAAATGTTACTGTAAATACTGAATAATTTAGTTATTAAGAAATTTATTTTTAGTTATTACGATCCAAGACTTGTATCAATGTAATTTAGTAAGTACTTTGAAGATAATTCGGTTTACTCTAATTGGGGTTTACTGCCCTGTTATAAATAAATAAATAAATAAATAAATAAATAAATAAATAAATAAATAAATAAATAAATGTTCTCCTCTATTCGCCCACGAACAAGGTTCGTAAATATGCAGACTTATAAAAATGAGAACAAAGAAACATATCTGTATATACCACTTCTTGGGATTTGAATAGCACATTTAGTGTGGTCTATCCCAAACCTCATTTTCTCTTGTTATTGAACGAGCTCCCAGAAGAACTTCGCTATCACGTCCCGTCGCAAGAACGTTTGTTCCCGGTATAAAAAGCGAGCTATTTTATGGAGGTTACAGATAAGAAACTTCGACTGCATTTTCGTTTGTTTTAAGGAAGGACACGAACTGGAGACCCAATTTTATATGCTCTGTATGCGGCGCTACATACAACAAACTTCATTAGCTACCTGTACAACAACTGCTGCCGCCTGGTGTGATAATGGATTGGGCAATAAATGGTTTTCCAATCTTAACACAGCTACCGCCATCAGGCGAGAAGAAGAGCAACTTCGGAACTTAAGGGTGTGGGAAGGGGTGAGGGGGGAGCCTAGAAACAAGAAACGAGCAACGAGAAAGAAGAGGAAGTTGGTGGAAAAGTGGAATGACACGCGTTGTTGGATTTAACAAACTTCTCTCCCATCCATGCTGAAAAAAATAAAAATAAAAAAATAAAAATACAAGCAGATTATTAAAGGAGAGAAAGACGGAGGCGCAAGCTGGTAATGGAGATGTGTTTGAGGTTTGTTTATTCGTCTCGTACTAGTCCACGAATCTCACAGCCCCTCAAGACAGAGCAAAGAATGGTAAAGATAGACATGCTTTTCTTCGCATTAAATAAGTACGTCTAACCATACGTATGTTTAAATTTATTTACCAGGTGTATGCATAAGTATTTTCCGGTTTCACTAAGAGGTGGCGCCAGCGAACACTACGCAGCGTATGAATTTGACACATACGTCAGTTTGTTCGTCTGACATTAACCTGAGTCCGCCAAACACTAGTGTCTGTGTGATCATGTTGATGTTTGTGCCTAAAAAAGTACATTTGCATTGCTTTACTTATTTAATCAAAAGAAAAAGAATCTGTGGAAAGGCATCGTTTGCTGGTAAAAACATATAACACGCTACATCGATTAGAACATACGAGACAATTTAAACGTGGGATTTCAATCTGAAAGACAGTGCGCGCTCTGATAGAGGTATTGTGTATTGTAAACTCTTGAAGCCCGGCGAAACCGCTAGTACACAACGCTATTGCCGACAGATTATTAGTTTAAATCACGCATTGATCGAAAGACAACCGGAATGGGCGAGAAGACATGGCAAGGTGATTTTGTTACATGACATTGCGCCGTCTCACACAGCAACAAAACCAGTGAAACACAACTTGAAATCGCTTGGATGAGTCATCCTTCCGCACCCGCCGTACTGCCCTGACCTGGCGCCATCTGACTATCACCTTTTCGTATCCATAGGGCACGCGCTCGCAGAGTAGCACTTTCGAGGCAGCTGGAAAATAGCTCGCAGAATGGTTTGCCGCAAAGGACAAGCAGTTTTAGAGGCATGGGATTCATAACTTACCTGAAAGATGGGCGAAGTGTGTAGAAGCCGATGGCCAATATTTTGAACAAACAAAAAATGGATTTCCGTTGAACATTATGTGTTTTCTTTACCGCAAAAACCGGCAAAAACTTATGCATACACCTGGTATACCTGTTCGTTTCTTTAGTCTGCTAAAACTAACTTTGAGTAATACATTTATAAACGTCCGCCTCTGTGGTGTAGTGGTTGTGTGATTTGCTGCCACTCCCGGAGGCCCGGGTTCGATTCCCGATTCTGGCACGAAATTTGAAAAGTGGTACGAGGGCTGGAACAGGGTCCACTCAGTCTCGGGAGGTCAACTGAGTAAAGGAGGGTTCGATTCCCACCTGAACCATCCTCGAAGTGGTTTTCTGTGGTTTCCCACTTCTCCTCCAGGCAAATGCCGGGATGGTACCTAACTTAAGGTCACGGCCGCTTCCTTCCCTCTTCCTTGTCAATCCCTTCCAATCTTCCCTTCCCCCACAAGGCCCCTGTTCAGCATAGCAGGTGAGGCCGCATGGGCGGGGAACTGGTCCTCCTCCCCAGCTGTATCCCCAACCCAAAGTCTCGCGCTCCAGGACACTGGCCTTGAGGCGGTAGAGGTGGGATCCGTCGCAGAGTCCGAGGGAAAAAACCAACCCTGGAGGGTAAACTGATTAAATAAATAAATAAAGACAGATATTTATAAACTATCTGAAAAAGAAAACATATGTTATCGATATTACACTTGAAAAAAACTAAATTAATTTAGAATGAAATGTTTCGTTCTTCAAAGAACACCGTCAGATTCTATAAAAACACACTCATGTATTTAGAAATGTATAGTAAACATTTGTGTTTATTTGTTTAAATAATACTTATGAACTTGAAATCCGGAACTTATCTTAATGAAGAGCTCTTGTCTCTCCACTCAAGTATAGAATGCTTTGATGAATCTGATGATGTTCTTTGAAGAACGAAACATCTCATTCTGGCTGGACATGTAACTAATCCATTCTATCCTACTTAGTTTTCTTTTTAAGATATGCTTTACGTCGCACTGATACAGACATGTTTTACGGTGACGTTGAGAGGGGAAGGGACTAGAAGGGGGAAGGAAGCGACCGTGACCTTAATTAAGGTACAGCCTCAGCATTTGCCTGGTGTGAGAATGGGAAACCACGGAAATAGAGGTTACAACGTATACTCCTTCAGGTGTCTTAACTCTGATTAGTAGATAAAAAGGGAAGAAGTCTGGGAAAAGAAAGCATCACGAAGGGCGTGAAAATAAAATACTCCCTAGATATCGTAAACCTAATATCGTCTGTGTCGGAAGACAGCGAAAACTGACCGAGAGAGATCGCATAAGAAATATAAAAGTGAGGAAGGAACCTGGTACACGCATGCACAGAAATGGTATCCCGATATAAACAAACATGGCATCCTCCCACCTTCTCGCTTAACGCATTGGTGCTGATAGACAGACAGAGAGGAAAGGGCTAGGGTCGGGAAGAAAGCGGCCGTGGCCTAAATCAAGATACAACTCCAGCATTTGACTGGTGTGAAAATAGGAAACTACGGATATCGTACTTAGGTTTGAGGTTACACATTCCACTCCTTCAGGGGCCTTCCACCCTGTGGCCGATGTATAACAGGCGGGCAAATGAAAGCAGGGTGATAAGACAGTCAGTCCCATTCTTGAAAAAGTTGGCGGGCTATCGACGGAACCATGTCTGTACCCGTTCATAAACGTCTTTGTCCAATGGAAACCGATGTATTATTGTACTTCTCTATAGGTTAACGACTGGCACCTCAAAAGGCTGTCTAGAAGTGAGTGGGACGGGAAGGAGGGAGCTTGGTGCTGATCACGTCATATTTACCGTATTTCATGGTTTGATTAATTGAGAAGTATTAGCATCCCGCGGTCTACATGATAACAACTCTTGACACAACGCTTATAATAACACCCCCACCCAAGTTCTCAAGCGAATAAGCACAATACGAAAGAACATGACGAGATATGGCAGTTCAGCGCGTCATTCTACGACTAGTTGACAAGAAAATGTCATCCAGCATTCTCAGGTTTTCATTCCAAACCGCAGAGCTTTCACTGGTGCGGCTTGAGTTAAAGAATATTTCCTTGCAATCTACGCTGCCCTGAGACCACTGCTAATGACATTCCGAACATCAAGTCTGCAAAGGTCGTGATGAACTGTTCTCTTCCGGCGTAGTGTCCCTTGACAGCCTTTCTGGATACAGCTTGGATACAGAGCTGCATGATTGACGAGGCAATTTGCACACTTCGTCTGCTCCCGTGGAACCGTACATTCAGAGTGGTGGTGATGATTACCACATCTGTTGCAGCGGGTGTCGCTGGTGTATTCTGCAGCTGAATGGTTGCAATATGAGAATTCCTGAGGTGTGTGCGGGTCCTAATCTTCGGAGGAGCGGTGATTTGTGTGGAAGTGAACTGTCCCAGTCCGGTGGAGGATGGCAGTTCGTCCATTTGGGTGATTTGTGAGACTATGGGCTGCGTGGTCTGGATTTCTGCTTGGATTTCCTGATGGCTGGTTTTGGTAGGTTTTGTTTGGGTGTAGGCTAGGAAAGTGAGGTGGGGAGAGCCCTGTTTAGATCCAGACAAAGAGTATGGCGTACAAATTGGATGCTCGGCTCTCTTTGTCTCTCTCGGCCTTCCTCTCAACTTAGAAAGTAATGTGACAGGAGATGTCTCAGAAATGTATAAAGAGGATTTCCTTGTAAATGTGACGAAGACTGACAAGATCTCAAGGGACTGAATAAGTAACAACTTTTATGAAAATATCAGAGGGTACATTCTCAGACATATCAGCTTTATAGGGTAACGCAAGTGTGAAACTGATATAACTTGAAAACAATATTCTTTAACCCATGGGTAAATAATGCCAATATCGAGCCGGAATTATTATCATTATTATTACTTTTTATGATGATTATTATTATGATTATTGTGACTTGTAATGTATGGCTATTAAGTGTTTACATCCACTTATCAGTATTAGTATCATCATTATTTACGATCGCATTGTTTGTGAGGTTATGTCATGAAACATGTGGTGTGTATATATATCTATGAGTTTAGTTAATGTAAGGACCTGTAATTAATAGCATATAATTTATTTTTACCTGTATATATGATGTATAATCCACACTACAGTATTGTGCAACACATTGTAATATCCAGAATAACACTAGGTAAGACGAGAACTATGGTGAACCTTCCTTCCAATTGTACCTATTCATTAAGCACTCTAGAATTTACTAGAAGATATGCTGTGACATATCCTTCTAGAAGCCTAGCCAGGCGACTTATATAAGAAAGCGGTCTTGATGGTGGAGTGGAGTTATTGTTTAGTTGGAGTTGTTTTCGTGAGCCCGTGTTGCGTTTAGGCCGACATGCTAATGTAAGTAGTCTGCAGTCAACTGTTTCAAGGTTGCAATCTCCATGGGCTTCGTGATAGGCAGTTGTTAAAGATGGTGGTTTGTTGATGTGTGTGGTTTGTTTGTGACGTCAGTTGGTTAGGTTATGTGTGAATAACGTTAAATAATTAATTGTAAATAACAATCAGTGTACGCAAGTTGACAGCATTTTGTGCGCGTCACTGTGGCTACATCAAGAGGATGGTCGGAAACAACGTGAACAGTGTATACGAGCGTTGGAGGGTTCGTCATACTAATAAATAATTTGAAAAATGATGATGATGATGATGATGCGTGTTGTTTAAAGTAATAATAAATAATAATAAAATAATAATAAATAAAAATGTTGTGATTATATTAACAACATATTATGTATTGAAAAAGGGTGGATCAATCAAATTTCCCTCTACTGTATGTTCTCTTCGGAGATCACGATCCTCAGAATTGAGGGAGCGATGACACACACAGAGAGAGAGAGAGAGAGAGAGAGAGAGAGAGAGAGAGAGAAAGAGAGAGATTAGAGTACAAACATACTGAAGCGAGTAATAAGTATTATCTGCGAAACTTTTAATGACACTTCGGTTCCCTAGTGCTGAATCGGTAAACCTTAGTTATCTTCGAATTACGGATTGGCAACTCATGATGATGATGATGATGATGATGATGATGAACAACAACAAGCATCAACATCATCATCATCATCATCATCATCATCATTGGGTTGCCAATCCGTGACTCGAAGGGGCTTAACATCTAGGTCATCGGCCCCTAATGGTACGAAATGTAATGACAATTCAAAAGTTCAAAATAATCCACTAACCAAAATTTTAAAAATGCGATGAAAAATGAATGGAGGGATATGAATTTAAAACAATCAGTGGACCCAGAAACTATCATAAAGAACAGTATTACTGACCAACAGACTGTTTCTAAAGCACAGTCCTGAATCGAGGATGGGTGTTGTCTAAAGAGGACCAAAATCCAAGTCAACGGCCCCTCACAACGGTACTTATCGCTAGTAAAGTAGAACCATGGCATTTGTAATGTTGCGGTACTGATCAGAAGTAGCGTAGATTCACGGTGTTCCACACATTATGGTACTACTCACAAGTATTGTACGTCGTACAGGCAACGCAAACCCATGGTGTTTCTCACCTAGGTGTATTAATCACGGACGCCGATATTCGCGTGGTTTTTCTCATATAGTGGGTACTAACCACAGGCAACGCAGACCCACGGTGTTGCTCATATAGTGGGTACTAACCACAGGCAACGCAGACCCACGGTGTTGCTCATATAGTGGGTACTAACCACAGGCAACGCAGACCCACGGTGTTGCTCATATAGTGGTACTAATCACAGGCAACGCAGACCCACGGTGTTGCTCATATAGTGGTACTAACCACAGGCAACGCAGACCCACGGTGTTGCTCATATAGTGGGAACTAATCACAGGCAACGCAGACCCACGGTGTTGCTCATATAGTGGGTACTAACCACAGGCAACGCAGACCCACGGTGTTGCTCATATAGTGGGTACTAATCACAGGCAACGCAGACCCACGGTGTCGCTCATATAGTGGGTACTAATCACAGGCAACGCAGACCCACGGTGTTGCTCATATAGTCGTACTAATCACAGGCAACGCAGACCCACGGTGTTGCTCATATAGTGGTACTAATCACAGGCAACGCAGACCCACGGTGTTGCTCATATAGTGGTACTAATCACAGGCAACGCAGACCCACGGTGTTGCTCATATAGTGGTACTAATCACAGGCAACGCAGACCCACGGTGTTGCTCATATAGTGGTACTAATCACAGGCAACGCAGACCCACGGTGTTGCTCATATAGTGGTACTAATCACAGGCAACGCAGACCCACGGTGTTGCTCATATAGTGGTACTAATCACGGGCACTGGAAACCCACAGTGAACCACTCTCTGCTGCTACTAGTCACAAACCTATTGTGTACCTAACATAGTGGTACAACTCGCAAGTAAAGGCGAGCCATGGTGTTCCCCGCGTGATGCTACTAATTACAAGTAGTTTCATGGTTCTGATACAACCATCCCTTGGTCATCTCTTTTAGTCGCCTCTTACGACAGGCAGGGGATACCGTAGGTGTATTCTTCATCTGCGTCCCACACCCAAAGGGGGTGGGAGACCTATGACACCAAAAGTGAATCGATTATGCATCGCCACAAAAAATCTGGCGGTGTAATCACAAAACTTTGAATACCATTGTTATTTATAGAACAACGCAAAGAAATATAGGTGAAAAATGAACTTTTGAAACCTATTGCAATGGCTGAGGAAAATCCAAGCACATCACATGAACACCTTAGAACTCCTACTTGGAAAAGGACATCACGGCCTATACACAGTGAGGACAGAAAAATAATATCAGACGTAGAAGACTGCTGCGATGCACACAAAATAAAACCACAGTTGCTCTCCCGCCTCAGTAAGTCAATTGAACGTTCTGCCGAATATATAGGGAAATCTGTTTCCGCAATTAAGAGCCTCTCCACGCACGCCTAGTAAATAGGTTACCCGCGGCTTCGCTACAGTAGAACTGTACATGTGAGAAAGAGTCTCCTCTCAAATAAAAAAAAAATGAAGGAGATTCCAAATATCTATTCCTACGTCTCTAACATCTTCAGTTTTTGAGACATAAGTATCCCCTTAAAAAGAATTCAACCCCTTCATCAATCCTTCCCCCACCCCCGCCTAAGTGGATTTTCAGAAAAAAATACAGATTTCATTACTTTTAAAGGAGATTATAAATACCAATTTTCACCTCTGTAACATTTTCATTTTCTGAGATATAAGCATCTTCATAAAAAAATATTCAACCCTTTTTTCACTTCTTTTCACCCCGATTAAAAGCCTTTTCCGAAAACAAAAATATGCGTGTTCCTGTATTTTTAAACGACTTTCCAAATACCACGTTTAATGTCAGTAACATGTTAAGTTTTGACATATACAGTAGATATACCGGTATTCACTTAAAAATTCACCCACATTTTCAATTCTTTTCAGCCCCTCAAGTGGATTTTCCGAAAACAAAGAATGTCTGTTTCTTTATTTTTAAAGGAGATTCCAAATATCAATGTTCACGTCCGTAACCTTTAGTTTTTGAGATTCAAATATCCTTATAAAAAGAATTCAACTCCTCCCCCCCCCCCCCCCCCCAAATGCGTGTTTCTTTATTTTTAATGGAGATTCCATATACCACTTTTCACGTCTGTATCAACTTAAGTTTTTATAAGATATAAGCAGCCTATCCTCATAGAAATAATTCAATTCATTTTTCAATTATTTCACCTCGTTTAATTGGATTTTTCGAAATCAAAGGAATATGTGTTTATTTACTTTTAAAGGAGATTCCAACTACCAATTTTCACGTCTGGAACATCTTTAGTTTTTCAGATACAAGTATCCTAATAAAAATAATTCAACCCACGTTTCAGTCCCCTTTATCCGCTGCCCCCAAGTGGTATTTCCGAAAACAAAAAATACATGGTTTTTTATTTTTGAAAGAGATTAAAAATACCAATTTTCACTTCTGTAACATGTTAATTTTTTGAGATATACTGTAGATATGATCATTCTAAAAATTCACCCCCTTTTTTACTTCCGCTTAAGTGGATTTTCCGAAAATAAATTATCTACACTTCTTTACATTTACGAGAGATTCCAAATACAAGTCTTTATGTCTGTATATTATTTCTAAAAATTCACCTCATTATTGTCACTCCTGTTCTCCCCCCATTAATGGATTTCCAAAAACAAAAAATACGTGTTTAATTACCTTTCATGGAGATTCCAAATACCAATTTTCATGTCTGTAACACCTTCAGTTTTTTAGATATCAGTATCCTCATAAAAGGTATTAAGCCCACTTTTCACCTTTTTCACCCCCTTCATCGGATTTTCAGAAACAAAAAATACGTGTTACTTTATTTTTAAAGGAGATTCCAAATACCAAATTTTACGTCTGTAAACTTTTAAGTTTTGAGATATAGACATACTCTTTTAAACAATTCACCCCTTTTCACCCCCTTAGCGATGGAATATCCAAAAAATCCTCCCTCAGTGAGCACCTACACTCTAATACGAATGCATCCCCAAAATTTCATTTCTTTATGTCTAGTAGTTTTGGCTCGGCGATGATGTGTCAGTCAGTCAGTCAGGACATATTTTCTATATATATGGAGAGAGAGAGAGAGAGAGAGAGAGAGAGAGATAAAAATGTCACAACACCACGTGATTATATACATGTGTGGGAGTGTGACGTAACTGTGAGCTACTAATAAAGGTTTGGAAAATTCATATTGATCACACTATCGATGCAATTCGGGTTTCAATTCCATTCAGTTGGACTATCTGGGAAACTTTTAGTGACACCTCGTTTTAAGGGATTGAGGGGCAAGGAGGGAACCAAACTCCTCCAGTACCCTGTATAAAGGCCATGCTATGAGGTTTGCATGAACATTAGGGGTACGGCCCATTTGACCCCCTAGAATGTATGTTACTCTCGCTACATAACGGAAGAACGGGGTAGTCGATAGATCCTAATAACAAATTAGTTTGCATTCTAACATAGCATTACTGCATCATAAACATCTGAGATCTAATCATGACTTGCTCTTGTTGATCTGAAAGCCATAGGCCTACTCCCTGCTCGTACATGTTAGTCGATCCATAATTATATGTATTTCCCTCGCACTTTCCTTCATGGACGTAATTTGAGCATTTTGATTGGAGGGGGGGGGGGCAGAAATTACCGGGGGGAGGGATTATTCAATGGGTTTTTTCTTCCTGAGAGCAATTTGCGACTACAAAATTATGACTAATATTCTATACTATACACTTTAATTCAATAACCAAACCTCTGTGAAGTAAAGAACATTCGCACAGAATTAAAAAGTACACCTAAGCCAAAATGTATTTGTTTCATGGCCTGTTCTTTATCCTTAAAATTAAAAATCAAGTCGACAACATGGACCAAAAATAAAACTTTTCTTTGCTTCATATAATGTGAAGATAAAATTGAACAAACATAGAAATTACTTCTATCAACATTATACAGGTAGGGGAACCCCGGGCAATTAGATCATGGAGTAATTAGAACATTATCATAAAAATACCAGAAAGTAAGTATTGATATTTCTGCATTCCCACATGTAACCGTTCTTTCGAGCGCGTACATAAATAATAATAATAATAAATAGAATAGTAATAATAAAGTAATACCAGTAGTAAATAATATAATACTTAATAATAAAACTAAGGAAATTATAAATAACGCAGTGGCGATGAATTCATATCAGAACATAGAAGCGTGACGAGTATCTTTTAAATACGCAAAATGAAAGCAAATATAGGAAACACTTACAGGCCTAAAATGACAACTAAGACAGGATGTGAAAGCAGCTGGAAAACCCTACGAGGTCTAAGGAACGTATAACGTTATGGGGAGAAAAGACTTACATGAAACACCCTCTAGCTCAATTCTATTAAAAATAACAAATAACCAAAATTACACGAGACTAAGTTACATAACAGAGCAGCAGATACTTTACACATTTGACTAACAGAATGATTACGAAACCAAAACACAAATGAATGGATAGTTGATTAAAAGACAGGAGAAAAACTTTAAATTACGAGATCGAGAATCTAGGGCAAACTCAGACACGTTGAATATTGAACTTTGAAAATTACATAAAGCAAGAAAATACCGAAACGCAAAGGAGTTAAATTAAATCAAACGACATCAGAAAACATTGACAATAACATGAAAATAGCACTGAAATAACACTTACCTCGGAAAGGCAGAAGTTCCCGAGGGTAGCCCTCGAGCGCGAACGCTCGCTAGGGCGGTCGGATGGAAAATGACGCCGAGCATACGCATCATTTTTCCAGAACCGGCGAGAAGACCGGATATGGCTCGATTACAATTAACCAATAAGAAACAATTTCCACTAGATTCTCGTTCGCCAATACATTCACATGACCATATATGGTCATTTCCTGGCTACAGACGCTAGATAAATTACATCAGTTATTTCAACATCCATAACCGCGCGTGCGGTATAGGCTGTTCCAAATTAAAGCACCTTTACATTTTTTTAAGTGTTACCAAATTACATCATGATATACAAATCACTTTATCACTCTTGCAATGTTAACAATCCAATCTTGAGGTTTTCTTAAATTACATTTTACTAGTTACATCATTTCAGAATCAAAATACTTCTTGCATCTCGCAATGTTCATACAGTTCAACATTTCTTGCCTATTGCCTAGAAGAATTCTTATTTCTTCATTTCTCAAAATATTGCAAACAAAATAAAATCCTTTAGATATGTTAAATTAAAAAAAAAAAAAACTTTTACATTTCCAAACTCTAACTTCTTGCAACATACAACATCCAGTTCCAGTTCTGTCCCACTACAGCTTACACCACACATTATAGAGTGTTACTCAATTTGAGCAAGAGATGTTTCTAATTGCCCCATCAATTTTGCGAGAGCAAAGTGTAGCTTCCACCGAAGTCCCAGTTTCATCCATGGCTGTGTCAATATGGGAGTTGCTGGACTATGGGTGATGCTGAGTAATAACATTTGGAGCACAACTAGTGTCTGAGGGTTGTAAAAGGTGTTGCTCATAGGATCGATCGTGCTGCAGTAGCACCTTCTGATCCAGTGAGGAAAGAAATGGCAAACTACCTCACTCCTTATCTTGCCTAGTACGCCTCATTTAGTCTCTGCCATTGGTTCTTGAAGTTTCCCTTTAACTGCATAGCCTTTCGAGGATCCAACCAGCCTCTGGGATGATGTCCAAACAGACGCATAGGGTATTTATATGATAATGTTCTAATTACCCCGGGTTCTCATAGCCTATAACATTTTGCAACGGTCATTTTGTTTCAATGAGATAAATTAAAAGAGTAGCGAGAAACGTACTTCTAAATATGCATTTCTAAGTCTGTAATATTACGAAAACTTTGTTTTCTTCATAATGTTGGGTGGAAAGGGGGAGGGGCAACTGCCACTACTTGCCACCCCCGAATTACGACTACGCTTTCCTTTATAGGACTGCAATAATAAATGTTTACGTTTTGGCGAATTTGGCGTCCCTCAGAATTGGAGGCTCGACGGGCCCTTTTATAAACACCGCACTGGCAGACGTGGCAGACCAAGGCAACAATGACAAGACTCACTTTTGATGACTTAAAGATAAGAGGTGGGGAGATAAACGAGGCCAAAGAGTCGGTTACAAATACAGGAATATGGAGGCGCTTACTGTCGGGTTCAACATTATGTAGACTATAGTTTATACCGCTAATTGAACGAGTGGACGATCTGAACTTAAAATACACCAAACTTTATCATTTTTTCTACTGTTCAGAATAAAACATTGTCCGTTTTATCGATTTAGTTTAATTTAGGATGACCCAATTACTATCTCTCGCACACAAACACACACACGCGGAAATCGAATCCGGTACTCCTTGTACCGAAGGCCAGCATGCCAGTTAGTCATTTAGGTATGAAGCTGGAAATAATAATAATAATAATAATAATAATAATAATAATAATAATAATAATAATAATAATAATGGTATTGTTTTTACGACCCACTTTTACTTTTGACGGTTTTCAGAGACGAGGTGCCGGAATTTTGTCCCAAAGGAGTTCTTTTACGTATCAATAAATCTACCGACACGAGGCTGACGTATTTGAGCACCATCAAATACCACCGGACTGAGCCTGGATCGAATCTGCCAACTTGGTCTCTTTCGTCCATGCCTTTCCAGTTTTCAGCTTCGGCTTTGGTTGGAAACCCTGATGTTCTTGGAGTTTTTTCTTAAGTGGGTCACGCTTCTGGAATCTTCAAATGATATTCCAATCTCCTACAGATCTTTCTGTACCTCACTGAACCATGCCCCCTTTGCCTGTTTCCATTATTATTATTATTATTATTATTATTATTATTATTATTAACAACTCTCGGTTGTGGTTCAGTTGAGGTGATGCTTGGCCAGATTTCTCGGTAAGAAAGACTCACAAGTGTTTTTCCATGGAAACCACTCCGCATGCATGTGATCATATGTAAGGGGCCGCTCCTCTAGCGCCTTCCTCACACAAAATTCGAAATATCGCCGGACCAAATTGCATAGCGAGCTGGAAGAGAAGGAAGGGTGAGTGAGGCTCACTCGAGGGCTGACATCTGCCACAAGCACAAAGCGAACCAAGGGAGAAAGTGAACCAAGAGAGCACTCAACCCAAGTGTCGAGCTCCACAATCGATTGTCGCTGCTGGTCGATTCTTTACCGTCCTGGGCTATCTCATCAAAGCTACCTCCTCTACGGCCCTCTTCACAATCCAGCAAGAAAATGTTCCGAACGATGTTGTTGTGACCTCTTCATCAGCATGGCAAACGTGGGCGTCCGGAGAGAGTGTCACAGCTCTCAGAGTCTCGCAGCTTTCGAGACGTGTCCGGCAATTTTGCAGACCCTACTACGTATTGTTCTGTTTACAAGAAAGTGTCATTGACTTGTTAAAGAGATTCATAACATAGACATTACGGCATAAATAAGTCCACAACAACATCTGCAGTACACTTCACAATCGCACGTAAGCTCTGACCAAACCTATTATATTAAATAAATGAATTTTGTTTGTATGTATGTGTCGAATGGACTCAAAAAATACTGGATCAATTTCGCTGAAAATTTCACTAAGTGTTATTATTTACCCCTGGGAGGGTTTAGGAAGTGGTTTAAACGAAATCTGATGGGTAGTTCGGAATAGAGAGTGAGAAGGTTGAAAGAAAAAAAAAACTAGGGGAAGGTAAATAAACCGCATGACAAGTCTGATCAGAGGGTTGCCTAACCAACAGTATGTAAAAATTATGATGTGTTTCTAAACTTATCTTCTTCCCCTTCTTCTATAAATGAAAATCCACAGCCTGTTTCCAGTCATTCGACCGACTCAGGAATGGAATGAATGAAACCCCAATCTAGCGGCGAGGATCGAGGATAGGAGATGTGCCGGCTGCCAAAGCCTATCGCACTCCTCTGGGGCAATGATTAATGACTGACAGATGAAATGAAATTATAGTGGAGAGTGTTGCTGGAATGAAAGATGACAGGGAAAACTGGAGTATCCGGAAAAAAACCTGTCCCGCCTCCGCTTTGTCCAGCACAAATCTCACATGGAGTCACCGGGATTTGAACCACGGTATCCAGCGGTGTGAGGCCGGCGCGCTGCCGCCTGAGCCACGGAGGCTCTGCCTTCTTGTATAAATGGTATATAAAAATGAAAAGTCCAGTTCAGTCCCCATGGCATAGAGGGTGAGATGGAGTGAAGAAAGGAAATGTCGAAAATGACAGATTACGGGTGAATGTTTCAGCATTGCTCTCAACCATATACATATAACTTAATATCTGGAAAAAATACTGTAGGGGCAAGAAACCCCCGACACCCGTAAAGGATGGGGTGAAATGTAAAAATAGGAAAAATGACCTATATTAGTGGCGAGTTCATACTCTTAGGGGTGGCTGAGATGAACCGTGACACACCGGATGCCGTTTGAGCCAAAGTTCATTCCCAACCGGGATGGGTTTAGAAGGGGTGAAAGGAAGGTCGAAAATGACCTACATCATGGATGTAGGCGTGCATATTCCAGCATAGCTCTCAACCGATCGTGATACTCATATTACTTATCTTTTGGGAAGGAAAACTGTAGGGTAAGACACTCGTAGGGGAGACGGCTGAAATGGGGTGAAATATTAAAATAATAGAAAACCACCAACATTAAAAGTGAAAACGATGTACGTTAATAAGTATAATTTTTCTTTTGCATTTACTTAAACGTTTTAGAAAAATCTAACGCGGTTGAATTAATAAACGCGGGTGAAGCACCTGCTAGTTTTATATAAATAACATTAATATCAGACAAATTAGCGGTCCCCACACTACGATAAACGTAAAACTAAGCAATTTCTTCAACTGTGCCGAAAGCTGAAGGGTTAAAGGGCCTGACAATGTTTCAAATTGTGCTATTTTTTTTTCGTCGCCCCGGCACAGATAGGTCTTATGACGACGATGGGACAGTAAATGCCTAAGAGTGGGAAGGAAGCCCGCCGTGGTCTTAATTAAGCCACAGCATTTTCCTGGCGTGAAAATGGGGAAACCGCGGAAAACCATCTTTAGGGCTTCCGACAGTGGGGTTCGAACCACTATACCCCCAATGCAAGCTCACAGCTACGTGACCCTAACCGCACGGCCAACTTGCTGGGTAATTTCTTTCCCACGCCATACCAGACCACCCACAAGATTACAAACATCTTGCTTCAATTAAAAACTGGACGGTAAATTTTCAATTCAAGTGAGGCAAAAGTAACGGTGCCAGGCTGAATGGCTCAGACAGTTGTGGCGCTGGCCTTCTGACCCCACCGTGGCAGGTTCAATTCTGGCTCAGTCCGGTAGTATTTGAAGGTGCTCAAATACGTCAGCCTCGTGTCAGTAGATTTACTGGCACGTACAAGAACTCCGGCACCTCGGCGTCTCCAAAAACCGTAAAAAGTCGTTAGCGGAACGTAAAGCCAATAACGTTATTATTAAGAGTAACTGCAGTTCAGTGTATAATTAGCCTAGTATTTCCTGGGTTGTAATTGCCAGATACATTACAGTTTTAGTAGGAATGTAGTTCATTACTCGACGATAATAAGTACAGTATATTGTTATTTCTGTAAGCTATAAAAATTTGACACTGAAGATTTTGGTGCAACACCCAGCTTCAGATTCCACCAGCCACCACTGCTAACCATGCAGTTTACGGATCCTACTTGCTGTCTTACAGTTACTGTTAATCTGCCACGTTGGCACTATACAGTCACGGTTTACTTCGTGAACTGCGAGAATCATGCACTGCCACTGCCGTATTGTTAAAGTCACTAGTGTTACATTTTAAGGTATAATTAAAGCATATTTCCTTTTTCTGTGGGATTGTAAATCTGTTCGGGTAATGCCAGATAAGTAGAATTGTGGCATGTTCGAATGATGCATTTAATAGCGTAGTTAGTGTGAAATGACGAACGCAGCAGTTTATTAATTACGGTCTTATTTCGTCCAATACTCTCGCTTAGAAATCAATTAGGATGTCAAAGAAGCAAGAAAAACCTGCACGAACTGCTCGGAAAAGGGAAGCAACATTACCTCCACTATAAACATCAGTTTAGTTCAAACGGAAGGATTTTTTTAAAAATCAGCCTAACCTAACCTAACCTAACCTAACCTAACCTAACCTAACCTAACCTAACCTTGTCTTGTCATGACTTAGGTACGGTTTATAGACTTAGTCTTTGTGTATCCTTATTGACTTAAGGCACAAGCACATGTAATATATTTTCTTGTGTATATTACCAGGTGTAGGCATAAGTTTTTGCCAGTTTTTGTGGTATATAAAACAGGTAATTTTCAAGGGAAATTCATTTTTTTGTTTATTAAAAATATTGGCCATCGGCTTCTACACACTTCGCCCATCTTTAAACACTGCTTGTCTTTTGCGGCAAACCATTTGTCGAGCCATTTTCCAACTTCCCCGAAATGAATGAAGTGCTATTCTGCCAGCGCATGCCCCATTGATGCGAAGAGGTGATGGTCAGATGGCGCCAGGTCGGGGTAGTACGGCGGGTCCGGAAGAATGTCCCATCCAAACGATTTCAAGACGCCTTTCACTGGTTTTGTTATGTAAGACGGTGCACTGTCGTATAACAAAATCACTTTGCCATGTCTTCTGACCCATTCCGGTTGTCTTTCGATTTAAAAAAAAATCATTTGTCGGCGATAGCGGTTTCGCCGCGCTTCAAGAGTTCATAATACACAATAGCGCTCTGGTCCCGCCAGACACAAAGCACATTGAAATCATCATCATCATCATCATCATCTGTTTACCCTCCAGGGTCGGCTTTTCCCTCGGACACAGCGAGGGATCCCACCTCTACCGCCTCAAGGGCAGTGTACTGGAGCTTCAGACTCTTGGTCGGGGATACAACTGGGGAGAATGACCAGTACCTCGCCCAGGCGGCCTCACCTGCTATGCTGAACAGGGGCCTAGTGGAGGGATGGGAAGATTGGAAGGGATAGGCAAGGAAGAGGGAAGGAAGCGGCCGTGGCCTTATGTTAGGTACCATCCCGGCATTCGCCTGGAGGAGAAGTGGGAAACCACGGAAGACCACTTCCAGGATGGCTGAGGTGGGAATCGAACCCACCTCTACTCAGTTGACCTCCCGAGGCTGAGTGGACCCCGCTCCAGCCCTCATACCACTTTTCAAATTTCGTGGCCGAGCCGGGAATCGAACCCGGGCCTCCGGGGGTGGCAGCTAATCACGCTAACCACTACACCACAGAGGCGGACACATTGAAATCACCACGTTTAAATAGTCGAAACCATGTCTCACATGTTCTAATCGGTGTCCACCATATGTTTCTACCAGCAAACGATGACTTTCCACAGGCTTTTTCTTTTAATTAAATAAGAAAATGAATGCGTGGCGCAAATGTTCTTTATCAGGCACAAACGTTGACATGATCACTGAACGATAGAACACAGACGCTAGTGTTTGGAGGACTCGACTTGCGTGTGTTGGTAGGTTAATGTCAGACAAACAAACTGACGTATGTGTCAAATTCATATGCTGCGTACTGTTCGCTGGCGCCATCTCTTAGTGAAATCGGAAAAGAATTATGCATACACTTGGTATTACAGTGTTCCTCTTTAGTCCGAGAAGTAACAGCAAATTTTTTAAAAAATGAGCTGAATAAATTTACATAAGGCAAAGACTGATGAATACGGTTATAGTAAAGCGTATATCAAAATAAAGGCAGAAATATATAACATTAAGTTGAGTGAGGATAAGAGAGAGAGAGAGAGAGAGAGAGAGAGAGAGTGTGTATTTCCTAAGGTCCGACTTAATTATGACTATCTTGATTGATCATTACTGTTACGGAGTTATCCGTGGTAGTTAGAGGTGAAAGAAGGTGCTGGGATGAATAGGTCTCAACTTACGAAATTAAAGTTAATTTAAAACTTTAACAAAGGTTATATTTTCTTTTCAAGTTCAAGAAATAACAAGAATGACAGGTACTCAGTAGCATATCAACAAATTAAGAATGTACAATTGCAATTTGTTAATGGATTTGGGCTTCGAGCCCCCAGACACGCAATCCTTGAGCAATGAGCCCAACTTTACATATGAACAACGTTCAACAAAGGGGCACAAAACCCCAACCATGCCAAGGAGCACTAGCTCCCAATTACCCAGTTAAGCCTGCTCGAGGCACACAGAAAATACAATTTCAGAAAGAGCAACCCGCTCTCAAAGTTCAAGCCTATTCAAAGGCCACACCAAACTCTACCTTCAAGCTGCCCTCCAGGCACACAAGAACAGGGGTAAAAAATACCCAACCTACTGAGGCCTATTCGCTAAAGAAACAGGACAATTACATGGCCCCAAAATACCAACTTGAGTGGAGGCGTAATTTGCACTCCTAATACACCTTTTTAAAACCTTTTTGGCTCTTAGGCCGCTTATGCAAGGGCTAATCCCATACTACGGAGGTGACACGATAGGAAAATTTATTACATTATGAAGCGAAGAAAAACGGTTATGAAAACGTAGTCACCTCAAAAACAATATGAGAGGGAGCTCGAGAGGGTTAGGCACTCTCTATCCCGATTTGTAGTTAAAGAGACGGAATTTATACCAAGTGTCTTTTACATTTTAAAGGAAGGTTACATGATAAAAGTTTCGAAACTGCCCCGAGGGTTAAACTGCTGAGCTAGCAAGAAATGAAGTTATTAAAAGGCCATTACCTTATGGAAGAACTGCTGCCCGAAGGAAGAGGCGCTTCCCGCCCCCTGCTACATAATCACACTAGGAAAGATGTTACTGAAGTGGCCCGGAGACCAGAAAATAAGCAGTTTAAATACCCTCGTGGAACATTCGAGACCTTTCAAGAATGAGAACCCACACCCCCCCTCAATTTTATTGGCTAGGATCAAGCAACATATCCATATCGGAGAAGACATACGTTATTGGTCAAAAATTAATTAGAGAAATTCGGGATTGGCTAAATTCAAAACAAGCGGAAAGAGAAGGGTTATACTGCCAACCCAAAAAATGACTGAAATAAATTTAACAAAGAACAAACTTATGAACACAAAATTTCTCAAAAAACAGTTCCTTCACTTCGCACCAGGGTGCACAAGTGTAGTTCTTCAGTAGTGCCATCTAGAAGAGAATGTTCACACTTCTCACTACAGAGAAAACAAATATAAATCGAAAAAGACACAGTTCAGAACTCTTCAAAATTTACAATAGCGACATCTTCTGAGAAACTTTAGAATTAACATGGTTGTTAAAGATCAGGCTTCCTCCAGTAGAGGAGTTTCAACTGGCGCAATGTTTGAATTAGCGGCTCGGAGGTGTACCACCCGGTACAATTACCTCCATTACTGATACTTACATTGAGGTTAGTTTGTTGATGGTTATCTCTCGTGATTTCAATATATAACTAGTGAAGTTGGCAGCAGTGACGGGTCGGTCAGAAAGAGAGAACAGGGCGGCGATATTTGCCCTTCAGCGTATAGCCTTACGTGTTGTGTAGTATAAGTTTGAGTGGTATTTTTAAATGGCTATCCGAGTGGTGAACTGATGAGGAACGCAAGCAATTCCTAGTGCTACAGAACTGAACATTTTGCTGTGTCAGCGGCGGCCTCAGGATATTCTAAAGGCGCTCTCTCGCTGAGTGAACGGTTCGTAAACATCATATGGCTGTCACTACTGAAAGCTCTGAGGACATTCCGCACCTTTTGGTGGAGAAAGTGTTTGTTGCTTCTCGACAGCAACATCCGTCCGCCGGTCTTAATATCCCATGTCGCTCTCAGGAGTCCACAGAGCAAGTGATGTACAAGGTCCAGGTCTTCGACAGTCTAGTGTGACATTATTATTATTATTATTTCCGGCTCCATGGTTAAATGGTTAGCGTGCTGGCCTTTGGTCCAGAGGGTCCCGGGATCGATTCCCGGCCGGGTCGGAGATTTTAACCTTAAATGGTTCATTCCCTTGACCCGGGGACTGGGTGTTTGTGCTATCCGCAACATCCCTCCAACTCACGCACCACACATAACATTATCCTCCACCACAATAACACACAGTTACTTACACATGGCAGATGCCGCCCACCCTCATCGGAGGGTTTGCCTTATAAGGGATGCACTCGGCTAGAAATAGCCACACGAAATTAAATATATTATTATTATTATTAACAACATAACTAAAGAAAATTACTGGAAGCCACAAGATAGAATTGTACATGAACATAAAAATGGAACAAGACTAAGGCATAAAAGTTATTTTCACATCATCAGGTACTACAACAAATATGGATCCAGAACACTACAAGTTGTAGTTCCTAAAGTTTTGAACAAGTTTACCTCAGAATTGACACACTTGAGAAGAAAATACCAATTTTAAAACATGTGTAACTAAGGATTATAGAAAATACAATTATAGTTTTAAATATTTGCTCATGAATGGAAAATATATCACAGATTTGTCTACTTTGAATGATATTTCAGGGATCGATAAAAACCCACACCACAGGATAAATGACCATGCTAATTATGCTAATGTAAATGTACAAACCTTATTAATATTGTAAACAGCAAGGATTGCAACAATGTATAAAAATATGAAACAACTTTGCAGGTGTAAATAATTGCAATATCCTACTACACATTTGCAAGTGTATTTTAGATTTGTTATAAATAAATTATTATTTTTAAATGTTATTGTTCTTACGTCCCACTAACCGCTTTTTTGTCCGTTTTCGAAGACGCCGAGGTGTCGGAATTTTGTCACGCAGGAGTTCTTTTAAACCACACCAAACCCGATGACGCAACAGCCCCCGAAGGACCATCGCCTACCAAGCGACCGCTACTCAGCCCGAAGGCCTGCAGATTACGAAGTGTCGTCTGGTCAGCACAACGAATCCTCTCGGCCGTTATTCTTGGGTTTTTAGACCGGGGACACTACCTCACCGCCAGATAGCTCCTCAACTATAATCACGTAGGCTGAGTGGACTTCAAACCAGCCCTCAGATCCAGGGAAAATCCCTGAACTGTCCGGGAATCGAACCCGGGGCCTCCGGGTAAAAGGCAGGCACGCTACCCCTACACCGCGGGGCCGGCAGGAGTTATTTTACGTGCCAGTAAATCTACTGACATTAGGCTGACGTATTTGAGAACGTTCAAATACCACCGGACTGAGCCAGGATCGAGCGTGCCAAGTTGGGGTAAGAAGACCAACCTCAACCGTTACTTGGTGGGGCGAGTTGTTGACTTGTGGCGTAACATATTAATTAATATAATTATTCGTCCAGGGATGTCATTAATTAATCATTGCCCCAGAGGAGTGCCACAGGCTTCGGCAGCCGGCACAATTCCTATCCTCGCCGCTAGATGGGGGCTTCATTCATTCTATTCCTGACCCGGTGGAATGACTGGAAACAGGCTGTGGATTTTCATTGGTCCAAGGATCATGCTATTTTTCTTTCAACAAAAATCACTTTCGTGTTACTTACGATCAACTTTTCACCTCCACTTTCCCGTTTGAACTGCCCGCGCCGGGCAAAGATATTGAGAATTCACAGACATAGCACTTCCATTAGTCGGTGCTTGTTCTGGAAGGAAACAAGAGACGGCACGATGAAGCAGAATGTCACAGAAGAGATTCGTGTTTACAGCGAAATAATCACCGTAGTTACGTGTCTATATTTCTCTAGTAATACTAATATTTATTAATTTACCGCTAATTTCACTGTCGATTTGCGTGAAAGCAAATATTTTCATGCATTTATGACAAAAATTACAATGAAATTTCATGGATACGATTCGTTCACATAACCGTTGGTCATTTTGCGATCTCTCTGGACATAAAATTTTTCGAAGAAACTTTATCTTTTTTCAAGTTCTGAGTTTGTCACCCTTGTCAGTGTTTCTGACCATTGTGCAGTAATGTCTTAATTTGACTGGAATGGAGATACACTTAGTTAGACTTGTAGGTGTCATGCCATCTCCATCCTCCTCACCCTCCCTTTTTAATGCCTCCCCTTCATTCCCATCGGGAGTAAGAATTTCTCCCAGGTATTTAAATTTATGGACGCCAAAGATGTCCCCAAACTGAGTTACAATTCTGTCAGTGTTATCTGCTTGGTCTGGGTCTATGAATGCTGCTTTTTTTTTTTTTTTTCAAAATAAATTCTTAATCCTGTTTTGCCCACAAAATTTTGTAGTTCTCCAACTTGGTTCTTGGCTGTGTGAGGGTTGTCTGTTATCAGAACGACGTCATCTGCGAAGGCCAGATAGACCAACATGAGGGTATTCTTCCCACAACCTATCTTTACCCCATTCTAAGTTTCATTTTCAGTCATTCTAGATATCCATTCCCTGGTGACCTCCTTCTTCTTCTTCTTCTTCTTCTTCTTCTTCTTCTTCTTCTTCTTCTTCTTCTTCTTCTTCTTCTTCTTCTTCTCCTCCTCCTCGCGAATGGGTCACTTAGAACCACCCGCAATCAACATTTTTGTTGAGCTTCCCTCCTTGCACAATAGTTCTTTATTGTCATCGATTGTTGTGATTTCTGTTCCTCCGACCAAGTACGTAGTGTTGGTTTCTTCTCGTCTTCCTCAAATCCCATTGTGTGAACTATTTTCCTGATTAAATTTCTGTCCGCAGATTTGGTGATCCTAATTCAATGAGGTCTTTCTCTACTTGCATATATCATTTTGACCTCGTACGTTTGGTTTTATTATTATTATTATTATTATTATTATTATTATTATTATTATTATTATTATACAATAGGATTTATGTCGCACCGACGCAGATAGGTTTAATGGCGACGATGGGACAGGAAAGGGCTAGGATAGGGAAGATAACGGCCGTGGGCTTGATTAAGATACAGCCCCAGCATTTGTCTGGTGTGAACACGGGAAACCACGGAAAACCATCTTCAGGGCTGCCGACAGTGGGGTTCGAACCCACTATCTCTCGAATGCATTTTTTTAGTACTCGGCCCGAAGGCTGGTTGGATCTTCAAAAATTGCACCATCAGCTTTGGTAGGTAAGAGATGGAAGAAAAATCGCTAATGGCGATTTCTCGCTGGTGATTAAAATATCATAATTCCAGTGAGTGTACTATCCATTAACTGGCGAAACGGTGAGCGACCAACCGAAATTGTAAATATCTCTCGAAACACCAGGAAAAGAAAAAAAGCACCTGACAACACCTGACAACTGCCACAGCGTTCTTGCTTTATGTTCACTTCTCCGGAAGTCAATACTTTGATATCGAACCTAAATATAATTTCTAGTCCTGTAACTTCGCTGGGGATACGCTACTGCCTTTGTTTCTTTCAATAGCCAGCAGCAATCACTGTCGCTCTAGAGGTCATATCCAGAGCCCCCTGTAATGCCACGCCACACTTCTCAGTACTACGTGATTCATGGCACTTGAGCCGTAAAAGCGAGGTTTTCAAAAACATCATTTTAAAAATTAATTGGATTCGATTTCCTTATCGAATCGGTGTGTGGAGTGTGTGTCCATCGATATTGACTTTTCTAGAGGACTGGCACGATAAGCAAATTACAGTGAATGCCATCGGAATGCCGTCAACAGAGCAGGCCTTCTGTTTTAGTAAATTATTCTCTTTCATATTCTGGGAACTGAACGGCACATAGAGAAGCGATAAGATTCGTTTTGACAACTATTCACAAGCACCAGCTATAACAAACATGAATAGCTAATAATAATAACTCTCAGATAGTACACGAAAAAGAAGGATACATTTTTACGATCATATTCTCAGAATGAACTCTAATAGTTGAACGAAACAATTCTTCCGTAACCACAAAACAAAACCCAGATAGTTTTTTAAAAAAACTGAAAAAGACCTAGTAGAATTAAAAATTACAGAAAATTCACTATTCGATCGAACAGCTAAAGTAATAAGTAAAGACGAAAATACAAGGTTCTACAGAAATCTACATTAAAAGCCAAACGTCTTATCTCGGAAGACGAGGGGAAACGAAGATCAGAAAGAAGGAAGAAATAGTGGGCAGTAACAAAGAACTACACACATAGAAATGATTCATTCAAGGTAACCCAAAGAGGATGAAACGAAATAATAATAATAATAATAATAATAATAATAATAATAATAATAATAATAATAATAATAATAATATAGGACTTAATAGTTCGAAAAAACAAAATGAATTTAGCATACAATCTAACAATGAAAGTCTACAATAAGAAAACTATTTCCATTAATGCAAAATTAAGACATTACCGGACAGTGATCCCGCTCTGAAGCCTTATTCTTCTTCTCTCGGTGCCTATCCGTTTCGGATGTTGGCGATCATGATGGCTATTTTCGTCTCGTTTGTGGCAGCGCGGAACAGTTCAACTGATGACATATTGCACCAGCCTCTAAGATTGTCAAGCCAAGATATTCTTCTTCTTCTTCCAGGACCTCTTTTGCTGTTGATTTTCCCCTGGAGTATTTTTTGGAGTAGGTTGTATCTATCTGTGTTGCGCATTATATGTCCCAGATACTGCAGCTTTCGACATTTCACTATCTTGATCAACTGAGGTGTTGTGTTCATCCTTGTCATTACTTCCACGTTTGTAATTCTCTGGGTCCAAGATGTTCTCAGGATCCGCCTATAAAGCCATGTTTCAAAGGCCTACAGCTTCTTCTCTGTGTTTTTATTTAAGGTCCATGTCTCTACACCATATAAAAGAACAGAGAATACATAACAGTGCAGAAGTCTGATTTTAGTCCCTAAAGTTAGATTGTGGCTTTTAAACACATTACTCATTTTCTGGAACACACTTCTTGCTTTTCCAATGCGTACCTTGACTTCTTGTGAGCAATCCCAGTCTTCATTTATTATGGTTCCAAGGTATGTATATTGTTTTACCCTTTCTATACTCTTTTGATTTATAACCAAGTGTATTCCTTATATGCAGCAGAAACTCTTAAATGTAGTAAGAACAGGAGTACTTAAGAGATTAGAAATGGTGGAACGAAAGATTCTCAGGAAGATATTGGTACCGGGAAGAACAGAGGACAGTCTGTTTAGAAGACAACAGAACAAATAACTGTATACCAAGATAGAAAAAAATCTCGGACGTCATACGGAAAACGAATGTGTTCTTCGGACACATCCTGAGAATGGACCAGGTGAGGTTAATGTTGTATGTCCGGCGCTCCCGTCTCGCTCCGCCGGCCAGCTGCACGCGCGCCTGTGTATCATTCTGCTAGCTTCGACGCGCAGCCCTCAGTGCGCGTGCCTGACCATCGAGTGTACTATAAATAGGAGCTCCCTGCCTGCTCACTTGCCCACTCGCCCCGGTGTCCAGCTCCAGAATACACCCTACGTCGAGCACGGAGGCTACTCCTCTTGAAAATGTGCTTCGACCAGGTGGACTGAATTTCTGGCAGTACGAGGTTTCACCTCTGGTCACCGCTCCCTTACCTGTTTCCGCTGCCTATGTTCCGTAATTCTTTTACAAGCCATTTTCATTCCCTAATTTACGCAAGCTCCCTTACTTTCGCTAGGTGGAATTTCTTCAATCAATTGAACTTGCTTTTTAGGAATTCAGGCACTTCAACAAACAAGGACTCTCAAAGACATTTATGTTAGTGTGCCAGATAGTTCTCGACTATCAACGTGTCAATTCACAAAGACTATCTTTTCAAGATAGAAGTGTATATAAAGACTGTAAACCTGTACATATTGTATAAAGACAAACTTTTCTCAAGTTTCAATATTCCTTTTTGCTTCAAAATAAATTTCAGTTATTTGTGTAAATATCATAAAGTGAAGCAATAAAAGTTGTGTTTTGTAAACTTCAACCTTGGTTACAACACAACTCTATGGCGACGAGGTAAAAAAGCAACTCTACAATTCTTCGACCCCAGTTGCCAACTCTATAGCGACGAGGTAAAAAAGCAACTCTACAATTCTTCGGCCCCAATCGCCAACTCTATAGTGACGAGGTAAAACGCAACAAACTACACGTCATCGACCCCAATCGCCAACTCTATAGCAACGAGGTAAACACGACACTACAATTCAACGGGCCCAGTTGTCAACTCTACGGCGACGTGCTAAACAACAACGACACTCCAACCAGTTCTGACACACAGCTTACCTTACTCTTTCTTGCACGCATCTCGCAATGGCTACTGCGGAACAACTAGCTACGGTCTTCCAAGCCTTACAGCAGCAACAACAACAGTTTATGCAACAACAACAGGCCGCATTACTTCAGGCTATTCAAGCTATTTCTGTCTCTACACAGCCATCAGCTATTCCTCCGTTCTCTGCTTTTGATCCAGCTAAGGAAGAATGGTCAGTTTATTTAGCCCGTTTACAACAGCATTTCATCTGCCATTCTGTCACAGATGATCAACGCCGCCGCGCCTTATTTCTTAGTTCGGTTGGCAATGCTACGTGTGAATTACTACGTAAATTAAGTCCAGAAGAACACTTATCTGAGGTACCCTTCACGCAGCTCTTGGCCCGTCTCACGGAACACTATGCCAAAGCTCCTCACATAGTGGCTGCTCGCTATAAATTTTTTCAGAGCAGAAAGCAACCCCATCAGACACATACTGAATGGATAACTGAATTGCGTGGTCTAGCTAAACCCTGCCAGTTCATCTGCTCCAAGGACGGTTGTGGTTCATCCTACACTGATTCTCTCATTCGGGACATGATAATTTTACATACTCCTGAAGACAAAATACGTTTTGACGCTGTCAAGCAGAGTAACCCTTCTTTAGAAGACGTCCAGCGTATTGCTACGGTTTATGAGCTTACTACCAAGACCGCCGCAGCCATAGCTTCTCCACACGAAGTTGCACAAGTCTCGCCTCAGGCCCGCAAGTCCTCTGCTACAGTGAACCGTACGGATAAGGCGCTCTCCACCAAGCATTCTCGCCAGATTCCCTCTCGTAATGCTACACGGAAGCCCAATTCTAAGAGCACCTCGAAACTCCTGCCTTCCTGCCGAGGTTGTTTCAAGCATCATGAACGTCGTGACTGTCGTTTTTTCAAAGCTACTTGTGAACGATGTAATAAACTTGGACATATTAAGACTGTCTGTCAAAGTTCGCTCCGCCCTGCTAAGACTACTGCAACACGCCGGAAGCATCTACAGCCCCGCCAAGACATGGAAGTTGATCAGATCAATCTTATTCTTCCCACAAAGGATTCTCACAAAATCATCATTCCTCTCTCATTCTCTGAGCGATCTGTCGATTTTCAATTAGATACTGGATCACCTGTCTCTATTATTAACCTGACTACCTACCACGACTTAGGTTCACCTTCATGCTCTCCAGCTGACATCCAGCTCGTGACATTTAACAAGAAGAAAATTGACATCAAAGGTCAAATCAAGCTTCAGGCTAGTTATAAAGGAATTCAGAAGGCCATTCCTCTTCTCGTAGTTAACAACTACACTGCATCAAACATTATGGGCATGGATCTATTTAACTTATTTGGTTTCCAGATACATGACAACATTAACGTCGTATCTACATTGCATCCTACTTCTGACGTTACCGCTCTCCTAGCGCAGTTTCCTGAAGTCTTCGACTCTCAGCTCGGAACAGCAAAAGACTATACAGCTCACATACAGCTGAAATCCGGAGCTAAGCCTCGCTTCCTCAAAGCACGCCCAGTACCCCTAGCACTTCAAGACCAGGTCACGAAAGAATTAGAAAGATGGATACAAACTGGAATTGTTGTACCAGTTACTTCTAGTCAATGGGCTACTCCACTCGTGGTAATCAAGAAACCTGATGGTAATGTTCGACTTTGTGGCGATTTTCGATCTACAGTCAACGCACAACTCGACACAGATATCTTTCCTATTCCACGTCCAGAAGACTTATTCCGTCGTCTCTCTGGTGGACAATTCTTCTCTCGAGTTGATCTTAAAGAAGCATATCTCCAGCTACTTTTAGACGAAGAATCTAAGAAATTTCTCACACTCAACACTCCTCTCGGACTGCTCCAGCTCCAGCGGCTCCCATTCGGTGTTTCATCCTCAGCGGCTATTTTTCAGCGCTATTTGGCTCAACTCACCGCCTCCATTCCCGGTTGTGCTAACTACCTGGATGATATTATTGTTACTGGAAAAGATCATCAGGAACATCTAACCAATCTACGCCTCCTTCTCCAGAAATTGAAAGACAATGGCTTACGAGCGAATCTCGCTAAATGTACCTTCTTTCAGCCTCAAGTTCACTACCTAGGACATATACTTGATAAGAATGGAATTCGTCCTAGTACACAGAATGTCTCAGCCATAGTAAACATGCCAGCACCTCAGAACCTCAAGCAGCTTCAGTCCTTCATAGGCAAAGCGAACTATTATAATAAGTTCATTCCACGCTTCGCTACAGTGGCAGCTCCATTAAACGCTCTACGTAAAAAAGGTGTTAAGTTTCAGTGGACTCCGCAATGCCAACAGGCATGGAAAACAATCAACAACGCCTTAATTCAAGCTATACAACTCACTCATTTTCAGCCCGACAAGATCATCACGCTAGCTACTGACGCTTCAGACTACGGTGTCGGTGCCGTTCTCTCCCAGAAGGATCGTCATGGACAAGAACGCCCCATCGCCTTCGCTTCGAAAACACTTAATGACCAGCAACGTCGATACTCACAGATAGAGAAAGAAGCTTTAGCCATCATCTTTGGTATTCGCCGTTTCAATGAATATCTCTATGGCAACCATTTCCTGATCATTACCGATCATAAGCCTCTCGTACACTTATTCCATCCTGGTAATAAGATCCCAGAGAATTCCCTCAGAAAGCTTCAACGATGGTCCATGTTCCTTTCTGATTATTCCTATCAGATTGTATATCGAGCCACATCCCAGCATTGTAATGCTGATGCCCTCTCCCGCTTACCCGTTGGTCCTGATACTGCCTTCGATTCTCAAGAATCTGAATGTCTTCAGTTGGACATAGAACTTGAAGATACTGTATCCAGTTTTCCTATTGATGCTACCTGCATAGCTAAAGCTACGGATAAGGACAGTACACTTGCTACTGTACGTACTTACATCCGCAACGGTTGGCCTCTTCAGAGCACACTTCCTGCCCACCTGGCACCTTATCATCGTATGCAGCATCGTCTCACGACTCGTGCCGGAGTTGTATTACTAGAAGCAGGCACCATCTTCCGAGTGGTTATCCCACTTAGCCTACAGAAACAAGTTCTCGAATTATTACACCAAAGCCATTGGGGTATCTCCAGAACAAAGCAACTCGCCCGTCAACACTGCTACTGGCCCGGTATTGATGCCGCCATCGAAAAGCTAATACGTCATTGTGAGCAATGTCAAACGAATCAGAACGCCCCGTCTTCTGATCTTGCTTCATGGCCTCCTGCTACTACTCCATGGGAACGAGTTCACATCGATTTCGCAGGTCCTTTCCTCAATTCCATGTGGTTAATAGTCATCGATTCACTGTCAAACTTTCCATATGTCGTGGATATGCATTCGACTACTACAACCGAAGCTACCATTCGTGCTCTCCAGAAAATCTTTACTACAGAAGGTTTACCGCAAGTACTCATTTCGGACAACGGACCTCAATTTACAGCTACTGCTTTTCAGAACTTTTGTACACATAATGGCATTCGTCATATCCTAGCACCACCTTTTCACCCTCAATCTAATGGTGAAGTTGAACGCTTCGTACAAACATTTAAAAGAAGTATGAAGAAAGCTGTCTCTTCAGGCTTAACTAAAGACCAAGCCTTGCTCCAACTCTTAAACAACTACAGAACTCTACCCGGCGCTGATAATATCACTCCTGCACAGAAGCTCCATGGACGACCTCACAGAACTTTACTTTCTCTGTTACAGCCTCTCCCGGCCCAGCATAAGACCTCACCAACGAAGTTCTCCCTCAACGACAAGGTCTACACCAGGACATTCAAATCCAACCCACTCTGGATACCTGGAGTCATCTGCAGATCTTTGGGTCATCGTCTATACGAGATACAGACTACGGAGAAACGTATCTGCCGCCATCAAGATCAGATACGTCTGCGCTACCGCCCCTGTCCAGCTATTGATGCTATTGCTAAACCTGATAAATCTATTGCTGAACGCGCTTTAGATCATTTAATAACAATGGGTTCCTTTCAGGACGAGACAGCGCCACTCCGCCCAGTTCCAGCTCCGGACAATACAACAGAGAAATCAGCAGCTCCGCCCCAGCATCGCAGTCGCCGCCAGCGCCGCCGCCGTTTCACGCCGTACCGGCGTATTTAGGAGGGGAGGGTGTTGTATGTCCGGCGCTCCCGTCTCGCTCCGCCGGCCAGCTGCACGCGCGCCTGTGTATCATTCTGCTAGCTTCGACGCGCAGCCCTCAGTGCGCGTGCCTGACCATCGAGTGTACTATAAATAGGAGCTCCCTGCCTGCTCACTTGCCCACTCGCCCCGGTGTCCAGCTCCAGAATACACCCTACGTCGAGCACGGAGGCTACTCCTCTTGAAAATGTGCTTCGACCAGGTGGACTGAATTTCTGGCAGTACGAGGTTTCACCTCTGGTCACCGCTCCCTTACCTGTTTCCGCTGCCTATGTTCCGTAATTCTTTTACAAGCCATTTTCATTCCCTAATTTACGCAAGCTCCCTTAGTTTCGCTAGGTGGAATTTCTTCAATCAATTGAACTTGCTTTTTAGGAATTCAGGCACTTCAACAAACAAGGACTCTCAAAGACATTTATGTTAGTGTGCCAGATAGTTCTCGACTATCAACGTGTCAATTCACAAAGACTATCTTTTCAAGATAGAAGTGTATATAAAGACTGTAAACCTGTACATATTGTATAAAGACAAACTTTTCTCAAGTTTCAATATTCCTTTTTGCTTCAAAATAAATTTCAGTTATTTGTGTAAATATCATAAAGTGAAGCAATAAAAGTTGTGTTTTGTAAACTTCAACCTTGGTTACAACAGTTAACACTGCAAATAATACAGTTTCTTGTGAACAAGAGAACCAAAGTACGCTGGATCCAAGGGTTCTAGAAGAAATGGGAATACAGGAACCAGAGATATACAGCATAGGGATTTTTAAATAAGAAATTCAGGCTTACAGAGGTTTTTAGGACAGAACTAGGCCCAAAACAAAATCATCACGGACAGAAGAGCGAAGAAGGTTGCAAAGTATCAAAATGAAAGAATACTGGAGAAGGAGAAAGACCAGAAGAATCGAAACTGATACGAATTAACGTGGCGCTCAAATGGCTGAAACGAAAACAAGAATAAGATGACTTAGCAATTCCTTCCAATAATATGCAAAAAGCAATTCATTCAGTTGAAAAAAAATCCACGAAATTGCCATCAAACAGGACTTTAAACCTCGTACGAGAAAACACAGTAACTTACATGGAAGGATCCCTACCAAGATGGACGACCTCTGATAACTAAATTCGGCAAAATTTCTCAAGTAAAAAAGCTTGAATACCTAAGAGAAGTCATAAAACCATCTGGGTTAAATCGTGAAGCATATAAGGACAGAATCTCTAAATTACAAAAACACGTGTTAATAGTAGAAAACTGCACATAAACGGTGTATATACCTGGTATAAATGTTATACACCGTTTATTAGTAATGCTTGTTGCTCATGGAAAAATTTTCTGTCAAATTTATTGTACAATAATTTGATTTTATAAAATTTCTGTTGCTCACGGTCAAATTCAGGTTTTATAAAACCTTTGATACAATTTTTCATAAAATAGGACATGTTCTATTCCGTAAAATTAATTTTACGAAACGAACCAATCAGCGAAGCTGACATCACGATGATGCTGGCGCTACGTTGTGAGAAGATTGTGAAGCTCGATTGTAAACAAACACTTCTTTCTAAAATGGCAGGATCCGGGTGGACTAAGGAAGCTGTTAGTGTTTTACTGGACGAATACCAGAAATATCCTTGTTTGTACGAGGTTAAAACGCCACTTTACCAAAACAGAAATGGAAGAAGAGGGGCAGAAAATACAATCGCCGAATTCCTGTATGAATGCTGGTCTTTTATTAACTTCAACTAATTTTCGACCAAGGACAGCAATCCTCTACCTTCTTTCCTTCTTTTGATCCAATCCCGAGTCCAGCATTTCCTGGCATTTCTTTTCTTCCTTTTTACCACTGTACAACATAAAATTGCAGCTAAAGCAGCAAGTTTTGCTGTGTTTGTTGGAGCCATACTCTCAAACACACTGTAAGTTGTTCTTAGTTTAAAAGTTTATCGATAGATGGCAGCACATACATATCTTACTTCAGAAGTGATTCATAGAAGGCCATCCTGATGCTTCCACGGATTTTATAAAATAATTTTACCGTGAGCAACACAACCTGTTTTCACCAAATTTTTATAAAGTTAATTGTACAATAAATTTAACAAGACTGTAAGAAAATCAGGAATTATATAAAATTTGTATGGACGTGTTGGAAGTCGTCTGACAAAACTCATTACCAGCAAGGGAGAAAAGGCTGTTTCACCGGCTATGATGAGCCCACCCTTGGCGGAATGTGCGCTATGCAGGTCAAGGCCCCATGTAGTTCCCACAGCTGACAAGCAGTCACGCACTACGGCCCCCCTCAATCAAGCCGGCTAATTGACATACCGTACACATAATAGATAATTATCCTCACACATATTTTCTTTTTAAAGAGTTAAAAAATACATGAAGGTCTCGCATATCATCAGAGGCCCTTTCACGCAACGTTAACGTTTTGGTCCTTCATCATAACATATTTTTTTCACTGGAGATCATCCTCGTGGAATAGAGGGTGCGAGAAAATTTTTAAAAAATGGGGTAGTTGTTATGTTTGTTGTTGTCTTTACTGACTTGCGTTCCCTAGCTTCGCTCACTGAATCAGTCACCACTGATCTGTATTCAGGGCAGTCGCCCAGGTTGTTTTTCTAGTCTTTGATTTCAAAGAATTTGGACATTTATTGAACATCTCCCTTGGTAAATTATTCCAATACCTAACTCCTCTTCCTATAAACGAACAGGCCTATTTGCCTCAATTTGTTCACTTGAATTCCAACTTTATCTTCATATTGTGATCTTTCCTACTTTTAAAAACACCACTCAAACGTATTCATCTAACAAAGTTGTTCCACGACATCTCCCCTCTATCAGCTCGGAACATACCACTTAGTGGAGTAGCTCGTCTCCTTTCTCCAAAAGTCTTCCGAGCCCAGCCTTTGTAACATTTTCATAACGCCACTCTTTTGTCGGGAATCACCCAAAATAAATCGAGCTGCTTTTCTTTGGATTTTTTCCAGTTCTCGAATCAAGTAAACCTGGTGAGGATCCCATACACTAGAAACATACTCTAGTTGGGGTCTTACCACAGACTTATACGCCCTCTCCTTTACATCCTTACTACAACCCCTAAATACCCTCATAACCATGTGCAGGCCAGTAAAAGATTATAGTGGACGCGTGTAAAACGTTACGGCTATGGGGCCAATCTCAGCATTCGGAAGATGAGTGGCTGTCCTGAGAATGGTTTTCTGCGGTTTCCCATTTTCATTTGCAGGCAAATGCCAAGGACAGTTTCTATTTATAGGCCGTAGCCAATTCCTTCAACCTCCTTACCCAACTGAATTCATTCACTGTCATTTATTGAATCTTCGTTATCTCAACTGAGGTTGCCATTTGGAAGGGCATCCGGCGGTAAAGCATGTCATATAATTTTACCTCACCTCACCCCCGACCCAGTATCAGGAAACGTGGGTAAGGGGTAGACATTATTATTATTATTATTATTATTATTATTATTATTATTATTATTATTATTATTATTATTTCCTATTTGCTTTATGTCGCACCGACATAGATAGGTCTTATGGCGACGATGGGATAGGAAAAGCCTAGGATTGGGAAGGAAGCCGCCGAGGCCTTCATTAAGGTGGTGTGAAAATTTGAAACCACGGAAAACCATCTTCACGGCTGCCGACAGTGGGGTTAGAACCCACTATCTCCCGAATTCAAACTCACAGCTACGTGACCCAAACCACGGAGCCAGTTGCTCGGATCTTATATTTTATTTTCAGTAAATTTTCAAACCCGAGCCCTTAAATACGAAGATAAAATGTTAAGACTCTTCATTGTTATGAGAATAGTTCGTGTTCTTAAAGGGAGAGTAATTAAGGAATGAAAAGTCAACAAGCACATCGATCAAACTGTTTTATAGGTTTATTGATACAAAACGCTGCTGGTGTAAGCTAATATTTCAATTTTTGTATACGAACTCTGTAATATGCTGTTGACACGCTGACGAGCTCTGCTCGTAAACTAATGTGCGAGAACAATGCGGGTCACAGCTGAGAGCCATCCACGTGGCCCAGAGAACTAATACGTACATACATACTGAACCCTTTGTCACCCTAAATGATGGGTTCAATACATACATACACATCAAGAGAAAAATCCCTTCAGTTTTAATTACTGTGTTGATAGGGTGATAGCACCTCATGGGGATCATAAGGAATGATCTTCATTGGGGTAATCACACAAACGAGGTTGTAAAGAAAGGTCACAGACCTCTTCGTAAGGTTACGAGTACGTGTTTATGACGTGTCATTGTTTCTTTACATTCTTTACATTTTATCTGCGGCGACTAAAATTATGCAATTTTCATGGTTCATATAAAATCATATTTTGTTTTTTAACGTTTTTGACATTTCCCGGTAATTTCTCATATTTATAGTCATCTTTTACAGCGAAATTTCGTATTTTTCTCCTATTCTTTAAATTCCGTTTTCGCAAAACCTGCTTGCAGTCGTCTCAAAGAAGGATTGTTCACACATCTTAATTGTTGTCTTACAATTAGCTTTCTTAGATGTAGACTATGTATGTGAATTAGTAGGGTAAGCTATAACTTAGAGAAAGAGACAGATGCGTAGAAAGCGACAGAAATGTGAGCCTCGACTGAACTCTAATGATTTGACGTGTTTCAATAATATTCCCCAATAACATCCTGCGATGTTGAGCGTTACAAGTCAATGTTGCGTGAAAATAGAGGATCGTTTTTATATGAAACATTTAAAATCTATGTAATTTGCTTTCGTAATTCTTTCCGACCACCCATCAAAATGTGATATTTACTTCATTCTATGCAGAGTCGAGAGTTACCTTTGGAATGAGTACCGTAATTAAATAAATTTAAAATACAATAATAATAATAGTTAATATTATTATTGAAGGTGCTAGATTAAGAATGTAAAGGAGATAGCGCATAAGTCTCTGGTAAGACCCCAATTTGAGTATGGTTCCAGTGTATGGGACCCACACCACGGCTACTTGATACAAGAAGAGGAAAAGATCCAAAGGGAAGCAGTAGGACTTGTCCTAGGTGATTTCCAACTAAACAGGAGTGTTACGAAAATGTTGCAAATTTTGGGCTGGGAAGACTTCGGAGTAAGGAGACGAGATGTTCGACTAAGTGATACGTTCCGAGCTGTCAGTGGAGAAAGTCGAATGTTAGTAGTAGACCAGTAAGCTTGAGCGGAGTTTGTAAAAGTAGGAAAAGTTCATAATATGAAGATAAAGTTGGAATTCAAGAAGACATGGGGCAATTATTACTTTATAGGACAAGAAGTAAGGGATTGGAATACATTATCAAGGGAAATGTTTCATAAATTTCCAAATTCTTTGAAATCGCTTAAGAAAAACCTGGATAAACAAGTGATAGGGAATCTGCCACCTGGGCGATAGCCCTAAATGCACATTACTGATGACTGACTGATTGATAACTGTTCCCGAGAAGCCGGAAGGCTCCGACGTGACCAACACTGGTTGCGATGGTTACAATGGTGTCGGGAAATTGATGACGATAATTCCAAATACACTGAACTCTCGATTTAGCGTAATCGGATCAACCGCGTTGCGGCTTAACCGCGATATCAAAAACACTAAAAAATGCACGACAGTGAATGAAATGGCGTATGGCTTTCAGTGCCGGGAGTGTCCGAGGACATGTTCGGCTCGCCAGGTGCAGGTCTTTTGATTTGACACCCGTAGGTGACTTGCGCGTCGTGATGAGGATGAAATTATGATGAAGACGACACACACAGCCAGCCCCCGTGCTAGCGAAATTAACCCATGGTGGTTACAATCCACGACCCTGCCGAGAATCGAACCCGGGACCCTGTGACCAAAGGCCAGCACGCTAACCATTTACGCACGGAGCCGGACACGAGTGTTAGGAGTTACAGCAATACAAGCACAACAAACAGTTACGCATGGGGCTGCACTGGCAAATGTCGACTCATTGCTGGAGTACATCACTGAAAAACTTGTTTTGAGAAACTTGAGAAACAAAATAAAGAACAAGTGTTTCCCGTTACAAAAGCAGAAAAACATGACTGATTTTCATAAACAGTAAAGTTAGATAGTCTGAATATTTTTCTATGTCTTAATAGTTTCAACGAAAATTGCTGTTTTATTAATTGTGCTAAGTGCTACTTTTACTGCTACGTATTAAGTTAATAAAAAACAATACAGTACTATCGTTTATCATATTTTTAACTGTACTTTCAGTACACCTGTTCTATTTTTAAATTATTTTTGCGGGTTAACCGCAATTTCACTTAACCGGGAAGCCGTAACCCTACATTATACCGGTTAATCGAGAGTTGAGTGTAAACCCCCAGCAAAAAACAAACAACAAACACAAAACATATCAATGTTAAAATACAGATGTATGAGGAAAATGCAACATGGCCTCCTTACACTTGCCATTTGATGCAGTTCCGAATTCAACGAGTCTTGGCCCGCCTACATCGGCAGCAGATGTTAGCTTGCCGCACTCTGTGTTATGATACCGGCTGCACGTGGAAAAGCTGAAACAGCTGGAGACAGTGTAGAAAAAAAACCAGAGCGACCGGCGCTAAAATCAATAGGGCGAGACTTGTCAGGTGAAGTGGATCTCTCGCGTCTAGGATGTAGCTAGCTTCACGTGTGATGTTCAAGACATAAAACATCACTCCATAGTAGGGTGATCGCATTTTTAGAAAGTCAATCCGGAATAATAATAATAATAATAATAATAATAATAATAATAATAATATGGTCCATGGTGTGGGTTACTGTTGTCACGTCCTATACTAGACTTACCTAAAGTTGGCGCCTGACAGGTAAGGTTGGAGGGAGGAGCATTGCACGTGCCATTTCACGATGTTGCCACATTCCAGCATTCCTTTCTACATGCTCTTACCCCTCGCTTCCGGCTCACTTGTTCCCTCCTTCATTCTGACCGCTGTGATCTGTTGTAGACTACCTGGCCAAGCGGTGTCGTCCCATTTGCGATCACGCTTATACAAACAATCAGGTTCTTATCAGTGACAGTGACAGGTTTGGCAACTCCCAGCAAGACAAGCTGCCCTGAAGTTTTATCTCCATGGCAACCGCAGTCGCCCCACCCTCGTTTCCATGGCAACCACAAAGCCACTCCCTTTATCCCGCCTCGGCAGGCAGTAAACGGACCTCCCTCTAAGAAATGTCAGATACCAACTCTTATTATTAGCAGTATAGTTCATGAACCACGGGCAACGGCTGAGTGGCCTAGTAAGTGGTCCTGAGAGTCGGGATACCAGTTGCTATGGAATGGGAGTGGGCATCGCGGACACATTCTGAGTCATGGCCCTCCTTGTGCTCAGGCGGCTAGGGCTGTACAATCCACCGGTGGTCTCTAACCCGTTAGAGGAGAGATCCTCACTTGGACGATGTGTAAGTAGGGTAGCATCCTGCTTCATGAATTTACCGAGCTCAGAACATTTTAAGCAAACCTCGGACCTATGGGAGTAACGGAGTCCCACTCCCATTTGACAGACGAGGGACTCTCTGAAAACAACTTGGCGAAGGAAATGGAATTCGATGGAGAGCTATAAGGGATATAGGACTAAATGAGGCCACAGCACTAGTTGCAAAGAGAGGATTGTGGCGACATAAAGTAAATCCACAGAGGCTTGCAGACTGAGTCGAGATTCGTACATGGGCCAGACAAAGAGATGGGCTCTCACCGCTTTTATTCAACTCGATCTTGGACAAAATGATCAAACAATACTTAGTAACAACAGACGAGAAGCACTGGAATACTTACATGAAATTTCTATTAAAACAGGTCATATGAGAAAACACAGTGTATGGAAAGAAAATACGGTATAACAATACACAAGGCAGGCACACAAAATATGGAAAGATCACAAAAGTAGAAAAATTCAAGTATTTAGGGTAGTTAGGAGCATCAAATAAGGCATCCAACACAGACAGAACAGACAAACTTCACAAAGCGTACAAACTCACATAATAAAAGAAACATATCAAGACAGGCCAAAATCATGCACTACAATACAGTTGTACTACCAGAAACCCTTTACGCTTCAGAAAAAAAAAACACACCTGGAAAATCAGGTATCAATGAGCCAGAAAAAATAGAACGTAAAATTCTCAGAAAGATTTTTGGAGCAATACACAGAGATGGTACATGAATGAAGAGACCAACTAAAGAATTATACGAATACACAGACAAACTCACAAACATGATAAGAAAACGCCGACAAATGTACTGTGGGCACCTACAGTACATGGACAGCCACAGATTCACAAAGAGGATTTTTGATGAAGCTAATAGCTCAATAAAGAAAAACAATTGGCTGACAGAAATAGAAGATGATCTACAACAAGCAGCTATCGACAAGGCAATGATTAAATGAAAGAAAAATATTCAGAAATAAAATTATGAATGCGAAATTTGAAGTAAAAGAGAGTTTAAAAAACAGGGAATGTATGGACTGAACAAAGGAAACAAGAACACAGTCAAAGAAAGAAGAGGTTGTCGGGAGAGAAAAGAAACAAAGAAAAAAAGCAGACGAAATTAATAATCATGTAACATTCAAGTTCTACCCCTGTCTTAATAATAATAATAATAATAATAATAATAATAATAATAATAATAATAATAATAATAATAATAATAATTGTACCGGGCGGTACACCTCCACGCCGCTAATTTAAAATGTGCGCCTGTTGAAACTCCTCTGCTGGAGGAGGGCTGAACTTTATCTACGCTGTTAATTCTTTACTTTCTCAGAAGATGTCACCATGTGGAAAAATTTGAGTTTTTGAACTGTGTCATTTTTGATGTGTTTTTGTTTCGCTTGAAATAAGAAGTGTGAACTTTCTCTTCTAGAGGACACTACTGAAGATCTACAATAGTGCAACCTAGTGCGGAGTCAAAGAACTATTTTTTTTGGAGAAAATTTAATTTCAAGAGTTTGTTCTTTGTTAAATTTCTTTCTGTCATTGTTTAAGTTGGCAATATTTACCCCTTTCTTCCCCTTGTTATGAATGTATCCAATCCCGAAATTCTTCTATTAATTTCTGACCAATCTGGTGTATCTTCCCCCAACTTGTATCGGTTGCGGGGTCCTAGCCAATAAAATAATTGTGGGCGGGTGTTTTCTTTCCCCTAACGCCTAGAACCTTCCACGAGAGGATATAAACTGCTGATTTTTGGGTCTCTGCGCCACTTTTGTTCCATCTTTCAGTGTGTTAAGTACATAGCAGGGGGCGGGAAGCGCCTCTTTCTTCGGCAGCGGTCAACAACAAGGTAATGGCCGATTAATGACTTCTTTCTTTGCTAGCTCAGCAGTTTAACTTTCGGGGCGGGTTCTAAGCGTTCAACCATGTAACCTTTTCCTAAAATGTAAAAACAACTGGTATCTATTCTATTTTCAAACGACATATTGGGATAGAGAGTGCTTAACCCTCTCGAGCTCCCACTCACATCGTCTTGAGGTGAACTTATTTTTCTCAACCAATTCTTCCGTAATGTAATGTAAATTGCTATTAAGTCACCTCTGTAGTATGGGATTAGCCCTTGTATTAACGGCCTAGTGCCAAGTAGGTCTTAAGCAAAGTGTATTAGGAGTGCAAGTTCGCCTCCTCTCAAATTGTATTTTAGAGGTCATGTATTAACCTTCTTGTCATTTAACAGACCTCAGTAGGTTGGGGATTTTACCCCTGTGTATATGTCCTTTGAGGACAGCTTAAAGGTGGAGTTCGGAGTGGCCTATGATAGGCTTGTATTTTAGGGGGAAGTTGCCCTTTCTTGAAAATTGTGTTTCTGCCTCAAGGAGGCTTTTGGGTGTAATTGGAAGCAAATGTTTCTGGCATGTTTGGGGGTTTTCGGCCCCTTTGTTGTATGGTGTTCATTGTAAGGTTGGGCTTATTGCTCAAGAATTATGTTTCTGACTTTTGAAGCCCCAAATGGGGTACCTATGTAAATGTATTTTTCAATCGTGTTTCGGCTACTAAGTTCCTGTTCTATTTGTTGTTACCTAATTTTGAAAAGAAAATATAACCTTGTTAAATTTTAAAATTAATTTCACTTTAGTAGCTTGAGACCTATTCACCACCCAGCACCTTCTTTCATGCATAACTACCACAAAAATACGGTAACAATAATAATAATAATAATAATAATAATAATAATAATAATAATAATAATAATAATAATAATAATAATAATAATAATAATAGGGAATCTGTCATTACCGGGCGAGTTGGCCGTGCGGTCAGCTGTGAGCTCGCATCCGGGAGATAGTGGGTTCGAACCCCACTGTCGGCAGCCCTGAAGATGGTTTTCCGTGGTTTCCCATTTTCACACTAGGCAAATGCTGGGGCTGTACCTTAATTAAGGCCACAGCCGCTTCCTTCCCATTCCTAGGCCTTTCCTGTCCCATCGTCGCCAAAAGACCTTTCTGTGTCGGTGCGACGTAAAACAAATAGCAAAAAAAAATCTGCCATCTGGGTGACAGCCCTAAATGCATATCACTGACTGATAGATTTTTTTTCTTACAAGTTGCTTTACGTCGTCCCGACACAGAATAGGTCTTATGGTGACGGTGGAATAGGAAAGGGCGGGGAGTGAGAAGGAAGCGGCCGTGGCCTTAATTAAGGTACAGATCTAGTATTTCCCTGTTGTGAAAATGGGAAACCACGGAAAACCATCTTCAGGGCTGCCGATAGTGGGGTTCGAACCCAATATCTCCTGAATGCAAACTCACAACTGCGCGGCCCCAACCGCACGGCCAACTCGTTCGGCGATTGCTTGCTTGCTTGCTTGATTTAAATGTATCGGAAAAAAAGGGGACGGAGTACGAAAGGAATCAAAATGAAAGATTCCCTTGGTCTCGCAAGCCTCATACTGACAGAGTCGGGAAACAGGAACTGAACAAGGGGGGACGGACAAGAAACGTTGAAGTAGGAACCTGTTACACGTGGTACCCATCATGGCAGCTTCATTACAAAGTTTGTGATTGACAATACAGTAAGAGTAGATCGCCCCGGGGACTGGGGATATTTCTCAGCCACACGTGGCGGACTGTAACGTGAGTCTCTTTCAGCGAGGATTAGCTGGAGGAGGTGTTTGTTCTAAGGGGCAGGGAATTAAATCGCATCTCGGCGCTTCCTTCACTCGATGCACGCTGAGTATCTTCAGACAATGCAGTAGAGACCGCCTCTACATTCAACGCTAAAAAGACATTTGATAACACTGGCAAAAGAAGGCTTTCACGGCCTTTGAGTGTATCTGTGTTGAAAAGGTGCGGAGAACATGAAATACAGTGGACTCAATTTAATTCGAACTCCAAGGGGAATCAGAAAACATTCAAATTATCCAAAATTCGAATGAAGTGAATTACTATTTTAAACGAAAATAGTACAGTACTGTATAAATACATAACATAAATTCACTGTAATGAATAATTATTACAGTATTATGCATTTTTTCTTTCTTACTCTGTTTACCCTCCAGGGTTGGTTTTTCCCTCGGACTCAGCGAGGGATCCCACCTCCACCGCCTCAAGGGCAGTGTCCCGGAGCGTGAAACATTAAATCGGGGATACAACTGGGGAGAATGACCAGCACCTCGCCCAGGAGGCCTCACCTGCTATGCTAAGAGAGGCCTTGTGGGGGATGGGAAGATCGGAAGGGATAGACAAGGAAAAGGGAAGGAAGCGGCAGTGGCCGTAAATTAGGTTCCAACCCGTCATTTCCCTCGAGAAGAAGTGGGAAACCACGGAAAACCACTTCGAGGATGGTTGAGGTGGAAATCGAACTCAGTTGACCTCCCGAGGCTCAGTGAACCTCGTTCAAGCACTCGTACCACTTTTCAAATTTAATGGCAGAGCTGGGAATCGAACCCGGGCCTCCAGGGGTGACAGCTAATCACACTAACCACTACACCATAGAGGCGGATATTATGTATTCTACCGTACCTTAACACCTGTCATCTTGTCCTGTACTGCAGATGGAAGTTTTCACACGACAATATACTGTACAAACACTAGTAAATCATCCTCATTTATAAACCAACCTGATATTGCTTAAGAAAATTAATTATGCCTAAATTTTCGGCAATTTCTTCTTCCTTAACACGCACTATTGGGCCATTTAATGGACCGTGAAGATCACGGAACTGTTTGAACCATTTTAAAACACACTCTTCAATATCGGGAAATTCACCGCCTCTCATTCATTTCCTTGTTCCCCCATTGTGTAAAACCCAGCTTTCCATGATTTTGTCTTTATTTTTTATGTACGAGGGTTGGAACTTAAATAGTGGCAACATTGCTGTGGAGACGCTATGCAACGGAATCTAATATTATTGCTGATAGCACACGTTGGTTACATACCTACGTTACCTCAGAGCAAATGGACTCGCCCTTCCCACATCACCTGCGTGCGCACAAGCGAGAGAAACAGTCACTTGTGAGCTGGCGGTCTAACGTAACGTTGTCACTACGTTTTCCAAACAGAAACAACGGAGTTGGATCAAGATTGAATGTGCCAGAGCTCGTACAACACGACAGTGCCATCACGGTCTTCAAGAGGCTTGCGGGGAACGTGCATTGCCTTAGAGAACAGTGGCACGTTGGGTAAAAGCCTTCAATGATGGTCGGCAAACTATGGCGGACATTCATCGGGCAGGTCGTCCAAAGAGCGTCATGCTCTTGCCGCGTTACTGGACAGTGATCGAAACCAGACGATTCGTGAGCTCAGAACTGTTGCAGAGATTCGACAGGCAGTAGACCGCTCCATTCGCATCAACACAACAGGCTCTGCTGAAGGTATACTACGACTTCCACATCGCTGGCAACGGGTTATACACAACGCTGGTGACCACACTGAAGGACAGTAAAGGTTGCTAACATGTAACTCTTTTGTATTTGTTGTAAATAAATAGTTGCCACTATTTAAGTTCCAACCTTCGTATGTTGACAACGTGTTAGGCGATTTCTCTCTTCTCCTCTTTCCACGTCTAGACCTAGGGACTCTTATTTTCACGTCGGGCTTGTCCTTCTTTGGCCGAAAACGTTCATTTCTCGAAGTGTCGGACTCCTTCCCTAGTTTTCCTTCTGATTAGTGTTGATAGAGGATGGTTGTGCAGTTGTAATAAATATTATAATAATGTTATTTGCTTTACGTCTCGATAACAACTTTTACGGTTTTCGGAGACGACGAGGTGCTGGAATGTAGTCATGCAGGAGTTCCTTTTTACGTGCCAGTAAATCTACAGACACCAAGACTGACGTATTTGAGCACCTTGCAAATATCATCAGACTGAGCCAGAAACGAAGCTGCCAAGTTGGGGGTCAGAAAACCGGCGCCTCAACCGTCTGATGCGAGTTCCTGGAAAAGCGCCCTTTTCAGTCGCCTCTAAAGGGGCCCATTCACAGTCGAGCGGGTTGGCGAGCCCGTTCGTGAACTTGGTCGCACTGACCGGCTCAAAGGTGTATGGGGGGTTGTTGAGGGTTGGGCTCGAGGTTGGGTCCGTGTTGGCGGTTCGACTGCTAAACCAGCGAACCCGACCGGTTCGCCAACCCGTCAGTGTGTGTATGGCCACTACCTGACCGGCTCACTGCGGTTTCGTCTGTAGCTTAATTTGGTTTCTGTGTGAGTTAATTAGGCCTACCTCAAATAACAATGACTTTTGAGAAGAATAAGCAGTTCCGGGAAGAATTTATTGAAATGTACCGGGCGAGTCCTGGAGCTTTCCCAGCCTTCCGTCACGCAATGCCTTCCATGTGTTAGTGCGACATTCGAACACTAATAATAATAACAATAACAACAACAATAATAACAGTAATAATAGTAATAATAGTAATTTGAAGAAGAAGAATCCATGGTCTCCCGATACTCTCGTACAAATATTATTAGCCTATAGACCATTGTGCTATGACATATATGACTCTCGCGCCTCTGCACTTAACTTGTTAATACTGTAAGTATGTATCATACATTACTACAGTAGTGGCATTTTCTGTATTTCATAATTAGTAGTGAAATAACATTTCCCAAACTAATCACTTTCAAAAGAATATTACGTTTGTTTTATAAAAACGATCTTATAATACATCACAATCAAAATTGCGTAGGCCCATTTACGTGCAAATATTCCGACTGCAACGTATCGAAGATTGCCCAACACGTCTCAGGAATGATTTTTCCAAGTAGCTGAGGAGATATTACACTGCTAAATTTCAGGTCTTCATAGCTTCTCCCTGTTGCTAGAAATCGCAATGTTACAATTAACCTCTCTTCAGCACAGATGGTATCTCTCATGTGTGTCTCCTGTTTCTCTATGTTTGGCCGAATCAACTCCAACAATTTTTCGCAAAAACTGTTGCTATCCATACGCAGAAAGTTCTTATAATCTGCAGGCTCTTGTACGCACAGAGTTCTTAATAGGCTGACGTGTGAAAATCATGGTTTATCTCTCAACCATTCCTTCATTCACACACGTTCCTTCTTCTTTACATCATTGCACAAATTCTGCAACAGCTACAGCCACTTTGGAATGTTTTCGTTGGGCCATAACAAAAACACTTTTTTGCTAGTGGCTTTACGTCGCACCGACACAGATAGGTCTTATGGCGACGATGGGATAGGAAAGGCCTAGGAGTTGGAAGGAAGCGGCCGTGGCCTTAATTAAGGTACAGTCCCAGCATTTGCCTCGTGTGAAAATAGAAAACCAAGGGGAAACCATCTTCAGGGCTGCCGACAGTGGGATTCGAACCCACTTTCTCTATAACAAAAACTAGGCAATGCACATACTATTTGTAATACAGACTGGCGGACTGGTCCGCCAACGGGTTCGCCAGTGTATGGTCACCGTCGAGCCAGTCGGGTTTGGGGTGTGGATTTTATACATGGACGGGCTCGCCAACCGGCTCGACTGTGAATGGGCCCCTTTAGGACAGGTAGGGGATACTGTCACACCGTCCTCCTGTCATTCTTCTCCGACTGTTACGGCAATAACACAGGAAAGAGAGCGAAACATTTTCATAAAGATGATAATTTGCATGAATCCAGACTAAACTCTATATGATGTGACTGACTGTAGGTACGCGAATTGTGAAACGCACGATATCGGAACGACTCGGATCGATTTTGTGGGGGAATACAATATAAACGTTACTATAAACGTTTTAAATTCCAGGCTTTGCTTTTTGTTTTCTTAGAGCAGCCATGCGGTGAAATATCGTCCATTTAAGACAAGGAACGACCAGAGTCTCTTTGACAAGAAGCCGCCGCCGCTCGCTGAAAATACAGAGCAGACGTCTATTTGTACAGGGACGTGTTGAACAACAATCTGTCTGACTTACTGTCGGCTGTGTTGTGACAGAAGTTATCGTCCGATTATACATAGATCTAGCGGCTGACAGGGTCAGTGGGAGAGCGGATCTTCCTTATCCTCCTCCGTGAACCTAGGCTTCGGAAAAAGCTTTTTTTTAATAGGAAATATCCAAAAGACTCACATTACAGTTTAATAAAAAATGAAAATCCACAGCCTGTTTCCAGTCATTCGACCGCGTCAGGAATGGAATGAATGATGATGCTTGTTGTTTAAAGGGGCCTAAAATTTAGGTAATGACAACTTAAAAGTCCAAAATTCATCCACTGACCAGAATTAAAAACGTGATGATGAAGAACGAATGGACGAATATAAATTTAAAATAATCAGCGGATCTAACTCACAATATCAAAAGTTAAAATTATTCCAAAATCAATCCACTGACTAGAATTAAAAAAGAGGACGATGGACAATTATTATAAACTTAAAACAATCCGTGGACCCGACCTGCAATGTCCCACCTTCCCAGAAACTATAATGTTTGTTGTCTAAAGGGGTGCAAAATCCAGGTCAACAGCCCCTCATAATGGTACTTATCGCTAGCAAAGTAGAACCATGGTAATTCTCATCTAGCGGTACTAATAACAAATAACGTAGACTCACTGTGTTCCACATATAGTGGTACTAATCACAGGCAACGTATGCCCGTGGTGTTCCGCAAATAGTGGTATTAATCACGGGTACTGTACACCCATAGTGATCCACCTACTGTTGCAACGAATCCCAAACCTACGGTGTACCTAACATAGCGGTACTAGTCGCAAGTAAAGGCGACCCATGTTGTTCCTCGCGTGATGGTACTAATTATAAATAGTCTCATGGTTCTAATTCTATCATCCCTTGGTCGCCCCTTTTAGTCGCCTCTTACGACAGGCAGGGGGACACCGTGGGTGCATTCATCTGCGGCCGCCCCCTCCCCAACAGGAGATATGGAATGAATAAATCTCCCGCCTAGTAAGATGGTAAATATGATAAAAAGTAAAGTTGTAAACTTCACCAAGAGGAAAATTTTAATTACTGTGTTGATGGGGTGATGGAGAACACTGAAGTACCTACAGAACGTGTAATGGGTACATAATAGACCCCACAATTTAGAACTGACGCATCATCTACTCAACCATATGATGTCCACAAAGAGAAATGTGACATATATAAACCTACAATTCTATATTACGCTTAGAAATACGAGGGTTGTAAATAAAATAGCAGCAACACAGTGCAGACACTCGCGCAAATAGGAATGGGAGCGGTCAGACGGCGCTGTTGTCGAAGTGTAGTGTGCACTTGATAGGCACCCAGTTGGGGATGTTGTTGCTGTGTGGCAGTGAAGTGAAGAGTGCCGATCTCACCGCTGTAAAGCATGTTTTCAAAAGGTGATCAGCATTGGTGGATTAAAATCGAGGTTGCCCGTGGCAAAAATGCATCAGAATGTTATCGAGGATTAGGTAAAGCCTGTGGCGAGAATGCATTACCGAATAGGACGGTTGCACGATAGGTCAAGGCGTTTCGCGTGCGTCGGAATGAGGTCTTGGAACATCCTCCATACTCACCAGACATGGGACCTTGTGACTCCGAGGCCGCCAATTTCCTGACGTGGCATCTCTACTCCGTGCAGTAGTGCGCTCCATCACTGCCAACGAACCCCAACGGCTTCCCGACATTTAGTAAAAGATAATAAACTTTTCGGGTGTCTACATTGAAGAAATGCAATGCAAATGTACTTGTTAGTTCATTAAGAGTTGTGTTCTAGAAATATTGTCATTATACTTCATTTACAGCCCTCGTATCATCTGGACTCCATAGAGGTACAGGTAAACCCCGTTATACGCGGATTCGTTATCCGCGATTTCGCATTTAAGCGATTTTCGTTTTAATTCTAGTGCTGTCATCTGTTAACAGTACGTGGAAGCTCTAATTCCTTCTGGCGTGTACAGACATACGTGTCGAATTCTGTAAGGTGCACCACGTCACGCGCCAACGTTAAACGGGGCAAGTGCATCTCTACGCGCATCTTCTGTCGTGTTTGCCGAGAGGTGAATCGTCAGTTCCGGCAAGTAGAGCTGGGAAGTTGCACTTGATAGATTTCGTATTTAAAACGATGGACAAAAGGGAAGAAAGAGTGCCCGCCGAAGGAAAGAAGCATGTACCAAAGTCGTATTCGTTGGATCGTATTGTTGACATTCAGCATGCTTTGGGACTTAGTAAATCCACTGTGAGAACCAGTCGTGACAATGCGGAATCAAGAAAACTGCTCAATCTTCAACTCTTAAAGTGTGAACAAATCTCGCTCGGAAGCGATGGAAAGAATGGATTGGATTGAACATTACAACCAACAGCACATGCCACTCTCTGGAGCTGCTATTCAAGCTAAAGCCAAGAGCTTGTATGCAGAGTTTAGTTATTATGGTATGTTTCAGTGTAAAATTTTTAAGTGTGTAAAGTTTGCATTAAAATGCATTTCAGAAACATTAAGTTCTTTTGTAAAAGAAATAGTAAGAATCTCGGCTATTTCTAACTTAATATGCGAGTAAACAGAAACCTAACCCTATATTTTACATATAAAATTTACGCGAATTCGGTATGAGCGGCAATTTTGCGGAACGTAACTATCGCGTATAACGAGGTCTACCTCTATTAGGATTGATGATAGGAGCAAGAGGCACCATCACTCACGCATTTCACAACTTTTGTAAGAAATTGAATTTGGATAACCAATTTGCGTTAGCGGCCCGGAAAAGCTAACAATAGTAAGAAATCATTTATACCGAGCTCGATAGCTGCAGTCACTTAAGTGCGGCCAGTATCCAGTATTCCGTAGATAGTCGCTCCGAATCCCACTGTCGGCAGCCCTGAAGATGGTTTTCCGTGGTTTCCCATTTTCACACCAGGCAAATGCTGGGGCTGTACCTTAATTAAGGCCACGGCCGCTTCCTTCCAACTCCCAGGCCTTTCCTATCCCATCGTCGCCATAAGACCTATCTGTGTCGGTGCGACGTAAAGCCCGTAGAAAAAAAAACTAATAAAGGTTACAGATCTCTTCACATGGCTATGAGTAGGGCCCGGATGTTTATGACATTATTACATTATTTTAATGGAAAATACAACTTAAGCACGATTTTATCTATGGTGACTGAAATTATGCAATTTTTACGGGCCATAGTCATATATTGCCTCTTTTAAAGTGTTTTGTCATTTGCTGGTCATTTTTCACATTATGGTCATATTTCCCCGCAAGTGTTCGTGTTCGTCATATTTTTTTCTTCTTATTCCAGTCGTCTCAAAGACGGATTTTTCACATCCCCTAATTGTTGTCTGTAATTTCTTACAATTATCTTTCTTGGAAATGCATATTTATGTGAATTAGGAGGGTAAGCTGTATATAAAGAAACAGATGCGAATAAAGCGACAGAATAGTGAACCTCAATTGAACTCTAATGATTTGACGTGTTTCAAATAAGTCCCAATAACATCCTGCAGTGTTGAGCGGGTTTTTTTTTAACCCCCGATGCAAGTCAATGTTACGGGAAAATACATGGAATAGAATATTATCGTTTTCACTTCGCAGTACTTCCCATTCTTTTAAGTGGTACGGAATGTCCTAGAACCAAATTTCCAAGTTCTTTGAAAACCTTTAAGAAAAGGCTAGGTAAACAGCTGATTGGAAATCTGCCACCTGGGCGACTGCTCTAATTGCACATCATTAATGACTGATTGATTGATAGCTGTAAGGAAAGGAACTATGTGAGCTGCCAAAGCCTATCGCACTCCTCAGTGTTGCCAATTTATATGTTCAAGATCCGCTAAATACTACTTAAAATCCGCTAAAATTTCGCCAAGAAATCTAATATCAAACAATGAGCAATAACAATAAAAGTAAATGTCTGCACTCACCTGATGTGTGAGTTTCACTGGGATTACCGCCCCCCCCACCCCTGCCGGCGAGCCGGCGTTTTAGTGCCGGGTCCAAACTAGGTGAATCCCCTACCTCAAGGGCCACACACAAAACAGGCCAGTTCATTAAACGGTCTTCCTTCATAGCATAAATATAAATGCTACTCTCTGTCGTCATTCGTCAACTAAGAGATAAGTACCCTTTCCCCAAGCATTAGACGTTTATGATACCATGATCTCGTCATAACATCAAATCCAAATAACATGTTTTCCTCATGCGACTGCTAGCTCCTGACAAGAAATACGGAATAGCTCCGAGACAGACTGGAATACAAATTTAAAAAGAACGTAAAATGGATAAAACACTAAATTCCGCTGTCCGCTAAAAGATATATTTCTCCGCCGACAGTCTTCTAATTCCGCCAAATTTAGCGGAAAATCCACTAAGTTGGCAACACTGCCTCTGGAGCAATGATTAACGACTGACAGATGAAATGTAATGATATTGGAGAGTGTTGCTGGAATGAAAGATGAGAGAGAAAACCGGAGTACCCGGAGACAAACCTGTCCAGCCTCCACTTTGTCCAGCACAATTCTCACATGGAGTGACCGGGATTTGAACCCCGGAACCCAGCGGAGAGAGGTCACTGCGCTGCCGCCTGAGCCACGGAGGCTCAACTTTTAATACAGTTCAACTGTCTTCATATCGTATTCGTTATTTCGTCGTACCATGAAGTGTCAATGGGCGATTAATTAGTCTCAGATAACCTATATGTAATACCAAAGGAGTTGGCCGCGCGGTAGGGTCGCGTAGCTGTGAGCTTTCATTCGGGAGATGGTGGATTTGAATCCCACCGTCGGCAGCCCTGAAGATAGTTTTCCGTGGTTTTCCATTTTCACAGTAGGCAAATGCCGGGTCTGTTACTATAATTAAGCTCACGGTAACTTCCTTTGAAGTCCTAACCCTTTCGCATTATTTCGTCGTCGAAGACCCTCGAGGCTTATAATTTGGTGCGAAGTTAAGGCAAGTAGAACCCCACTCCCCAACCAACCCACACATTCACATACATGTAAATACTCATTTCCTGAAGAACTTTTAAAAACGCAGACAGAAGCTCTAGTTTTCCCCAATTTCGACTATTGTGATGCGATTTATAGACATACTGGGTGTAAGTTATTGAGTAGATTGCAACGTGACCAAAATACATGTGTGAGGTACGTCTGTAACCTTCGGTACTGTGACCATGTCCTCCTTACTTCTGCCCTTGTTAGTTATTCTATTACCCAAGAATCAATCAATCAATCAATCAATCAATCAATCAATCAATCAATCAATCAATCAATCAATCAATCAATCAATCAATCCTGATCTGCATTTAGGGCAGTCGCCCAGGTGGCAGATTCCCTATCTGTTGTTTTCCTAGCCTTTTCTTAAATAATTTCAAAGAAATTGGAAATTTATTGAACATCTCCCTTGGTAAGTTATTCCAATCCCTAACTCCCCTTCCTATAAACGACTATTTGCCCCAATTTGTCCTCCTGAATTCCAACTTTACCTTCATATTGTGATCTTTCCTACTTTTACAGACGCCACTCAAACGTATTCATATACTAATGTCATTCCACGCCACCTATCCACTGACAGCTCGGAACACCACTTAGTCGAGCAGCTCGTCTCCTTTCTCCCAGGTCTTCCCAGCTCAAATTTTGTAACATTTTTGTAACGCTACTCTTTTGTCGGTAATCACCCAGAACAAATCGAGCTGCATTTCTTTGAATGTTTTCCAGTTCTTGAATCAAGTAATCCCGGTGATGTTCCCATACACTGGAACCATACTCTAGTTGGGGTCTTACCAGAGACTTATATGCCCTCTTTACATCCTTACTACAACCCCTAAACACCCTCATAACCATGTGCAGAGATCTGTACCCTTTATTTACAATGTATCCCATTTAAGTGATTACCTCAATGAAGATCTTTCCTTACATTAACACCTAGGTACTTACAGGGATCCCCACAACGCAGTAGTTAAAACTGAGATGACTTTTCCTATTTGTAAAACTCACAACCTGACTTTTAACCCCGTTTATCATCATACTGTCCATCTCACAATATTATCGAGGTCATTTTGCTGTTGCTCACAATCTTGTAACTTATTTATTACTCTGTACAGAATAACATCATCCGAAAAAAGCCTTATATCTGATTCCACTTCTTTGCTCATATCATTATTATATATAAGAAAACATAAAGGTCCAATAATATTACCTTGAGGAATTCCCCTCATAATTATTACAGGGTCAGATAATTCTTCGCCTACCGTAATTCTCTGAGATCTATTTTCTAGAAATATGGCAACCCGTTCATTTTCTAATCTAATATTTCCTGCATCGCCTGACTTCATTCGACTGCACTCCAATATGCTCCATGAATGTGTATGATATAATGTACCATGTGTCTTTATTTCATGGATGTGTTTCTCTCAACAGATCACTTCGTCAAACATTTATCTCCGGTTTAGTTTAGTTCCTCCCTCAGTAGCGAGATAACCTGCTCAAGCTTGATGTGGAGTTGGTAATCTGATGCGCTGTTTGAATGTAACTGGATAATAGCAGGCGGTCTCTTCCTAAAACAGACGGTGTAATGTATTCTGTAATCAACACGCAGCGACCCTGTGTGTATCCGAGTCTAATCAATAATGAGGGACCAGCCAGGTGGGTATCAGTCCAAAATCTCCTAATGGGGAGTATTTTAGAAACCAACATTCCACACAGTTACGTGTAATGCTGCCGTTCTGTCTCTTCTCGAAAGAAAAAGGAAAGCTTCCTGTAAATAATGGCCAACAATCTTCTATCCATAATATTTATAACGTGTTCGTAATGCCCAATGCCGCAGAGAAGTGTGCTTGCAGCACTATGTTGTTTCTGAGACTATAGGGGCTGTGACATGGTAGCGGCATAGAGGAATGAAGAGAATATACAGTAGATAATTTATTTATCCTCTGTAAGTTAGGGATAGCTGTCCCTCTCTTACACTTAATGGTAAATAACTAATTACAAATCAATCAGAAGAAAGCTATCATACACTTAAAGAATAAGATCACTGGACAAAAAAATATCACCCCTGGATAAAACGATGATGGTGATGATGATGATGATCATGATGCTTGTTATTTAAAGGGGCTTAACATCTAGGTCATCGGCCCCTAATGGTACGAGATGAGACGAAATGCAAGGACAATTTAGAAGTCCAAAATTCATCCACTGACTAGAATTTAAAACGTGATCATGAAGAATGAAAGGATAAATATGAATTTAAAATAATCAGCGGAGCCAACTCACAATACTGAAAGTTAAAAATAATTCCAAAATCGATCCACTGGCTCGAATTCAAAAAGACGACCAACAATGATTATGAACAATCAATGGATCCGACGCGTAATGCCTCACCTTCCCAGACACTATATTGAAAAATTCGTATTACTAACCAAGGGACTGCTTACAAAGCACAATTCTGAATCGATTGTCCAAAGGAGTCCAATATCCAGATCAACGGCGCCTCATACTGGTACTTCTCAAGTTGCGGTACTAATCAACAGTAGCGTAGACTCACGGTGTACGAAACGTTATGGTACTATTCACAAGTATTGTACGTCGCACAGGTAATGCAGACCTATGGTGTTTCTCAAACAATGGCGCCACTCGTAGGCAACGCAAACCCATGGTGTTCCTCACATTGGTGTACTAATGATAGGGACTAGTACTATCCCATGGTTTCCTCACGTAGTGGGTACTAATCACACGCAACGTCCAGACCCGTGGTGTTCCTCACAATGGTACTAATCACACGCAACGTAAGCCCGTGGTGTTCCTCACAATGGTACTAATCACAGGCAACGTAAGCCCGTGGTGTTCCTCACAATGGTACTAATCACAGGCAACGTAAGCCCGTGGTGTTCCTCGCAATGGTACTAATCACACGCAACGTAAGCCCGTGGTGTTCCTCACAATGGTACTAATCACACGCAACGTAAGCCCGTGGTGTTCCTCGCAATGGTACTAATCACAGGCAACGTCCAGACCCGTGGTGTTCCTCACAATGGTACTAATCACAGGCAACGTCCAGACCCGTGGTGTTCCTCACAATGGTACTAATCACACGCAACGTAAGCCCGTGGTGTTCCTCACAATGGTACTAATCACACGCAACGTAAGCCCGTGGTGTTCCTCGCAATGGTACTAATCACACGCAACGTAAGCCCGTGGTGTTCCTCACAATGGTACTAATCACAGGCAACGTCCAGACCCGTGGTGTTCCTCACAATGGTACTAATCACACGCAACGTCCAGACCCGTGGTGTTCCTCACAATGGTACTAATCACAGGCAACGTCCAGACCCGTGGTGTTCCTCGCAATGGTACTAATCACAGGCAACGTCCAGACCCGTGGTGTTCCTCACAATGGTACTAATCACACGCAACGTAAGCCCGTGGTGTTCCTCACAATGGTACTAATCACACGCAACGTAAGCCCGTGGTGTTCCTCACAATGGTACTAATCACACGCAACGTCCAGATCCGTGGTGTTCCTCACAATGGTACTAATCACACGCAACGTCCAGACCCGTGGTGTTCCTCACAATGGTACTAATCACACGCAACGTCCAGACCCGTGGTGTTCCTCACAATGGTACTAATCACACGCAACGTCCAGACCCGTGGTGTTCCTCACAATGGTACTAATCACAGGCAACGTAAGCCCGTGGTGTTCCTCACAATGGTACTAATCACACGCAACGTCCAGACCCGTGGTGTTCCTCACAATGGTACTAATCACAGGCAACGTAAGCCCGTGGTGTTCCGCATATAGTGGTACTAATCACGGGTACTGCAAACTCACAGTGGTACTATTCGCAAGTAAAGGCGACCCATGATTTTCCCCGCGTGATGGTACTAATAACAAGTAGTTTCATGGTTGTAATTCAATCATCCCTTGGTCGTCCCTTTTAATCGCCTCTCACGGCAGGCAGGGGATACCGTGGATGTATTCTTCATCTGCGTCCTCCACCCACACGGAGTGGAGAAAACAGTGTAGCTCCGCCTATGGACTTGATAACCGCCTGGATTCGGTTACGAAGTGAGTCCTCAAGGTTATGCAGCTACGTCGAATCCAGGTTAAGCCACTCGCTGACGCTATTACGCACTTTTTCCTTCACGAGTCTACGCGTCGCATCACACAACTTCTTCTGCTAGCGAACGCATAAAACATATTGAAATTACTTTCTTCGGAGTGATGGAAGTCTGAAGATTTTTAAGTTTAACAAATTCGATGTCAACCTCGGAGAGTGTTATCGGAGGAGAAGAGGCAGATGGCCAGCCAACCTATGAAAGCGGGAAGAAAAGAAAAATATGAGTACTCTGCTACAGTCTTAGATTCCAAGCGGTCTATAACTGACTAAATTATTTAATAATAATAATAATAATAATAATAATAATAATAATAATAATAATAATAATAATAATAATAATAATAATAATAATAATAATTGTACCGGGAGATACACCTCTAGGCCGCACATTTAAATCTTGCGCCAATAAGAACTCCTCTACTGGAGAAACTCTGAACTTGAAACTAGTCCTATTTAAACCTTTCCTCAGAAGATGTCACTACCGTATTTTTTTAATGGCGAAGTTTCCTGTACTGTGTGAATTTCTATTTGTTTTGTTTTTCATTGATCAAGAAGTGTGGACATTCTGCAACAGATGTCACTACAAGAACTATGATTGTGCACCCTGGTGCGAAGAGAAGGAACTTTATTTGAAGAAATTTTGTATTCATAAGTTTTTTCTTTACTAAATTTCGTTCATTCTTTTGTGGGTTGGTAATATTTATCTTTTCCTTCCGCCAGTTTTGAATTTAACCAATCCAGAATTTCTGTAATTAATTTTCTACCAATCACTGGCTTCTTCTTCAATTTGGTGTGTAACTTTAAGCTAGCCAATAAAAGTAAGAGGGTGTGGCTTGATTATTCATGAAAGGTCTCGAACTTTCCCCGAGGGTTTATACACTGCCGATTTTCACGTCTCTTGGCCACTTGATCAACATCTAAATAAGTGTGTGAATCTAAAGCAGCAGGAGGCGGGAGGTGCCTCTCTCATCAGGCAGCAGGTCTTCAGTAAGGTAATGGCCGTTTAATATCTTTATTTCTTGCTAGCTCAGCAGTTTAACCAGCGGGAAAGGTCCGAAACTTTTACCATGTATCCTTCTCTAAACATGTAATTTTCTGCCGGCTTATGTAAAAACTTCAGAAAATCTGTAACCTTAATCCGGGGATAGAGACTGATGCACCCTCTCGAGCTCCCCTTCATTTTGGTTTGAGGTAACTGATTTTCTTCTCTTCCTTAATGTTTTAACATTTCTTTCTTATACGGGTCACCTCCATAGGTTGGGTACGAGATACCCCTGTTTCATTTTGTGAGTTGTGCCTTGATGGCAAGTAATTGTAAGGTCTGATATTGCCTTGAATAGCCTTGGAAAACCGAGAGCGTGTCATCTCTTTTCAAGTGTTTGAAAAGTGCCTCTAGGAGGTTTGATATTGTAAATTAGGGAGCAAGTGCTTCAGGTATTAGGAGATTTCTGCCCTTTGTAAATTTATGCTCCTTTGTAAAGTTTGATCTGGAAGCTCAAAAATGGTAAAACTAAGGGCTTGTAGTCGAAGTGTGTTAAAGATTTGAAATCCTGGATTTTTTTTTCTAAGTCTTGTTTTTAAATTGCTATGTTATTGTTATCTCACTGAGTGAGAATTTGTTGCTTTTTGAAAATATAACCTTCCATTTCAGTTTAAATTCTTTCTTGACAAAGTAGTTATACCCATTCACCCCGGCACCTTCTTTCACCTCTGCTGATCCACCAACCATGGTAACACTAATAATAATACTAATAATAATAATAATAATGATAATAATAATGTTGTTTGAGTCATCAGTCTACAGGCTGGTTTGATGTAGGTCTCCATGCCACTCTATTCAAGTGCCAATCTTTTCATTTCTAGGAAACTACTACATCCTACATCCGCGCGAATCTGCTTATCATATTCATACCTTGCTCTACTCCTAGCGTTCTTACCGCCTACGCTTCTCTCAAAAACCAGCTGTACAAGTCTTGGGTGTCTCAAGATGTGTCCTATAATATCTCTTCTTCTCGTCAAATTTAGCCAAATCGATCTCCTCTCACCAATTCGATTCAGTACCTCTTCATTCGTGATTCGATCTATTCATCTCACCTTCAGCATTCTTCTGTAACACCACATTTCAAAAACTTCTATCTCTTTCCTTCTGAGCTAGTTATCGTCGATATTTCCTTAAAAAAACCCATCGAATTCCCGTATCAATTTTCGAAATGAGCAAATTTCTTTTCTTAAGAAAGACCTTCCTTGCTTGTGTTAGTCTGCATTTTATGCCCTCCTTACTTCTGCCATCGTTAGTTAGTTTACTACCCAAGTAATAATATTCATCTACTTCCTTTAAGACTTCATTTCCTAATCAAATATTTCCTGCATCACCTGACTTTATTCGACTGCACTCCATTACTTTTGTTTTGGACTTATTTTTTTTCCATCTTATACTCCTTTCCCAAGAATCTGTCCATACCATTCAGCAATTTCTTCAGATCTTCTGCAGGCTCAGATAAAATAACAATATCATCCGCAAACCTCAGGGTTTCCAGTTCCTCTCCTTGGAATGTGATTCCCTTTCTCAATTCTTTTAGATTTCTTTTACCGTCTGTTCTATATAAACACTGAAAAATGGGGGGAAGGACAAACTGCAGCCTTACCTCACTCCCTTCTCGATTGCTGCTTCTTTTTTCAAAGCCTTCGATTCTTATCACTGCGACTGATTTTTAAAATACAGATTGTAGATAATTCTTCGTTATCGGTATCTGGTCCCGATCATCTTCAGAATATCAAATAGCTCGGTCCAATCAAAATAATAATAATAATAATAATAATAATAATAATAATAATAATAATAATAATAATTGTACCGGTTGGTACACCTATACGCCGCACATTTGTATTTTCCGCCTTAAAGTACTCCTCTACAGATGAAACTCTGAACTTTAAAACGGAATTAATTCAACCGTTTATCAGAAGATGTCACTGTGTTAATGTCGAATTGTGTTATCGAGAAGTGTGGACATTCTCTCACAGATGTCTCTACCAAAAACTATGATCATGCACCCTGGTGCGAAGTGATGGAACTTTTCTTGGAAATATTTTATACTCATAAGTTTTCCTATAACTAAATTTCGTTCTTTCATTTGTAGGTTGGCAATATTAATCTTTCTTTCCGCCAGTTTTGAACTCAGCCAATCCCGAAGTTCTTTAATTACTTTTGGACCAATCGTGTCCTCCTTCTTCACATTTGATTTGTAAACTTTAGCCGACCAATAAACGCATGTGGGTGTGTCTTAATTATTCATGAAAGGTCTCGAATCTTCCCCGAGAGTATAAAAACTGCTGATTTTTCGGGCTCTCGGCCACTCGTACATCTAACTTAGTGTATAGCAGGGGGTGGGAAGCGCCTCTTTAATCTGCCAGCAGCTCTTCAACAAGGTAATGGCCGTTTAACTTCTTTTTTTTCCCCTTGCTAGCTCAGCAGTTTAACCCGCGGGGCAGGTCCGAAACCTTTAATATGTAACCTATAACTTAAAACATGTAAATTTTGTCCATCCTTGTAAGACTTCATATATCTTTAAATGTAAATCGGGGATAGAGAGTGCTTTACCCTCTCGAGCTCCCCTTCATTTCTGAGTTAAGGTGACAATATTTACGTAACTTATTTTCGACTCTTCCCTAATGTGTTATTTTTTTTCTTATACGAGTCACCTCTTTAGTATGGGAATAGCCCCTGTGTATCGGCTTAGCGCCACTTAGGTTTTAATAAGCTTTCATGTAGGAGTGCAAGTACTCGCCTCCATTCAGCTTTGTATTTTGGGCCATTAACTTAACCCGTTTTTTTTTCCTTCCTGCGAAGGCCCAGTAGATTGGGTACGAGATACCCCTGTTCCATTATAAGTTGTGCCTTGATGGCAGTTAAGTGTAATAGTCTTTTATTGCCTTTAATAGGCTTAGACGATTGAGAGCGGGTCAGCTCTTTCTGGTATTTTGAAAGGTGCCTCTAGGAGGCTTGACTTTACGAGGTGGGAGCCAGTGCTCCATGTAATTAGGGGTTTTCTGCCCATGATAATTTGTGGTTGTGAGCTGAGAGCTCAAGAATTGTAAAATTGGGGCTCGAATCCCAGGATTTGTAAAGACACCTTAACTTGTGTCTTCGCTTGTAAAATTATTATTGTACCTGAATATTCATTGTTATTTCTCCTAGTGAAAAATTGTTAAATCTTGCTATCTGTTGAAATTATAACCTTTATCTAAATTTTAAATTCATCTTTTGGACTTGTAGTTAGACCCATTCCAACCCGCACCTTCTTTCACATCTGCTGTTCCACAGATACCTCGGAATAATAATAAATTATTATTATTATTATTATTATTATTATTATTATTATTATTATTATTATTATTATTATTATTATTATTATTTTGTCTCTACATTGCTCAGAATTTAAAAAATGCTCAGAATTTAAAAAGGATAGTATTTCTGTATCAGTCGTGTCCACAGTAACAAGGAAATGCACTTTTTACTTTTCCGTAATTTCTGTCTGTCTGTCTGTCTGTCTGTCTGTCTGTCTGTCTGTCTGTCTGTATGTATGTATGTATGTATGTACACGCATCACGAGAAAACGGCTGAAGAGAATTTAATGAAAATCAGTATACAGTATCAGTATACAAAATCGGGTAATAAGTCGCTACCATCTAGGCTATGAATAATTTTATTCACGCTGACTGAAATTGTAGTTTAGGGGAAGGCCTAAAATTTAATTCTCAAATATTTATGTTATTAGTGGTCAAATCTTAATGAAAATCGGTATACAAATTCGGGGAATAAGTCTCTATAATCTAAACCATAAATAATTTTACTCACGCTGACTGAAATGGTAGTTCAGGGGAAGGCCTAATATTTAATTCTCAAATATTTGTTTTTAATGGTCGTATCTTAACGAAAATCGGTAGGGGAAGTCGAGGAATAAGTCGCTACAATCTAGGCCATAAATAATTGTATTCACGCTGAATGAAATTGTAGTTTAGGGGTAGGCCAAAAATTGAATTCCCAAATAATAATGTTATTAGTGGTCGTATCGATAATAGATCATTTATGTCATACATTGTTACCATACCGGCTATGATCAGAGATATTCACGAATTTGGATTTTTGTTACCAAGTCCTTACCAGCGCCGAGTCACGAGAAAATGGGTAAACAGGATTTAAAGGCAACTTTCTTCTTTAGCATGCCATTCCTCTGTTTCATAAATTTTCTGATACTACTGGTATGTAACACACTGGTTCATCATAGCATTCGAGCTATTCAGTCCCTACTCTGAGGCACTGATTGGAATTAGGATTGTGCATATTTAACGGAACAATGGCAGAGAAGTGTTCACGGCTGTCTGTGGCCTGGTCATTCCAGCTCTGGAACTTTGGACTGTTAGATCGGCACATTAAATTTAAATTCGAAGAATAAGGAACTACAGTCTACGCTATAAATAATTTTATAAGACGCCCTAAGATCACAGAGTCCAAAGAAAAGTAAATGTGAAGGCCTACAATATAGGAAGCTCATAAAATTGATCAACAATGTTTCATTGACCACTGTTTGTTGTGATGTGCTTTGTCTTCTGTTGCCACTCATCTCCGACAGATAGGATTACTATTGTGTACCGAGTATTTTTTTTTTAAATTTGCCGTACGTCGCACCGACACAGTTAGGTCTTACGGCGACGATGGGATAGGAAAGGACTTTGAGTGTGAAGGAAGCGGCCTTGGCCTTAATTAAGGTATAGCCCCAGTATTTGCCTGGTGTGAAAATGGGAATCTACGGAATAACATCTTCAAGGCTGCTGACAGTGGTGTTCGAATCTACTATCTCCTAGACGCAAGCTCACAGCTGCGCGCCCCTAACCACACGGCCAACTCGCCCCGTCGTACGAGTGTAACAGTCTGCCTCAAGATTGGTGGGAAGTAGCTGGGGAGTTAGGTAACTTTCTTCTTTAGCATGCCATTCCTCTGTTTCATACATTTTCTGATACTACTGGTATGTAACACACTGGTTCATCATAGCATTCGAGCTATTCAGTCCCTACTCTGAGGCACTGATTGGAATTAGGATTGTGCATATTTAACGGAACAATGGCAGAGAAGTGTTCACGGCTGTCTGTGGCCTGGTCATTCCAGCTCTGGAACTTTGGACTGTTAGATCGGCACAGTAGTACTGTTCGTTAAAAGTGAGAAAATGTGCATTTTCATTTGACCGAGTATTTTATATGATAACATTGCTTCTTTCGCTACATTCCTACTGACGTTTTTTAATGCCCTATATTGACTTCAGTCAGGAAAGCCACAAAGTCAGTCTTTCTGAGAATCCCGTGGCTAAGCTCGAGTACATCAGCTAGTAATAATAATAATAATAATAATAATAATAATAATAATAATAATAATAATAATAATAATAATAATAATAATAATAATAATAATAATATTGGCTGCGAGGAAGCAATGCAGAGTGTTGGGGGAAGGTCTGGTACTACCCCCCCCCCCCCCGAGTGTATCTTATTAAAGAGTAATGGTACTACTTGAGGCTACACGCAAACAGGGGTCACGGGTCCTCGACCAACTAATTACGGTCGGGGATAAAGGTTAATATATTCCAGACAGCGAGGGGTGGGCTTCATCATTTCTTCACGACTTCCTTCCTCCCAGTTAAATTAGTATTTACTGCAAAACTTGGGACTGTATGTTTCTAATGTGGACCCTAAGTTCTGTAGTCCAATTCCTCAGATGAATCATCAGCATGTTGGTCTTCGGTTCAAATAGTCCCCAGTTCGTTTCCCAGCCGGACCAGGTGTTTTAACTGCGTATGGTGTACTTTCCTTTTTCCTTTTTTGATAGTTTTTTGGCGACATAAGGCTAGGAAGGTAGCAGCCGTAGCCCTAATTAAGATACAGCCCTATCATTCGTCTGGTGTGAAAATGCGAAGCCACGAAAAACATCGTTAGGGATGCCGATAGTGGGATTCTAACCCAGAATCTCTAGAAGTGAACGCCGTTCCAGCCCTCCATTAAATACTACTAGTCTACTTAAACGGTTGATCAAACAATACATAAAAGCAGATTCGTCTGAAGGACTTTTGAGAATAAAATGAATGGTTAGCGGTCATATTAAACCACCGGCAGTAAACGCACTTCATCCTTGCGATAAAGAACTTAAGGGTTTCTGAAACACGATAATGATAAGGGGCATGGCTACTTCGTTAAACGTACTTCTTCCCAGCGATAAAGATCTTAGGACGCTTTGAAACTCAAGAAGGTGCATGACTACTTGGCTATACTCACTTCTTCCTTGGGATAAAGATCTAAGGGTGCTTTGAAATACAACAATGTGCATGATTACTTCGCTAAACTCACTTCTTCCCTACCACGAAGATCTTCGGAAGCTTTGAAACTCGACAAGCTGCATGGCTACTTCGCCAAATGCACTTCTTCCTCGCGATAAAGATCTCACGAGGTTCTGAAACACGACAAGGCGCACGGCTCCTTCGTTAAATTCACTTCATCCTTGTGATAAAGATCTCACGAGGTTCTGAAACACGACAAGGCGCATGGCTCCTTCGTTAAATTCACTTCATCCTTGCGATAAAGATCTTACGGGGTTCTGAAACACGACAAGGTGAACGGCTCCTTCGTTAAATTCACTTCATCCTTGCGATAGAGATCTTACGGGGTTCTGAAACACGACAAGGCGCACGGCTCCTTCGTTAAATTCACTTCATTCTTGCGATAAAGAGCTTAGGCGGCTCTGAAACACGACAAGGTGAACGGCTCCTTCGTTAAATTCACTTCATCCTTGCGATAGAGATCTTACGGGGTTCTGAAACACGACAAGGCGCACGGCTCCTTCGTTAAATTCACTTCATTCTTGCGATAAAGATCTCACGAGGTTCTGAAACACAACAAGGCGCACGGCTCCTTCGTTAAATTCTCTTCATCCTTGCGATAAAGCTCACACGAGGTTCTGAAACACGACAAGGTGAACGGCTCCTTCGTTAAATTCACTTCATCCTTGCGATAGAGATCTTACGGGGTTCTGAAACACGACAAGGCGCACGGCTCCTTCGTTAAATTCACTTCATTCTTGCGATAAAGAGCTTAGGCGGCTCTGAAACACGACAAGGTGAACGGCTCCTTCGTTAAATTCACTTCATCCTTGCGATAGAGATCTTACGGGGTTCTGAAACACGACAAGGCGCACGGCTCCTTCGTTAAATTCACTTCATCCTTGCGATAAAGCTCACACGAGGTTCTGAAACACGACAAGGTGAACGGCTCCTTCGTTAAATTCACTTCATCCTCGCGATAAAGCTCTCACGAGGTTCTGAAACACGACAAGGCACACGGCTCTTTCGTTAAATTCACTTCATCCTTGCGATAAAGATCTCACGAGGTTCTGAAACACGACAAGGCGACGGCTCCTTCGTTAAATTCACTTCATCCTTGCGATAAAGATCTCACGAGGTTCTGAAACACGACAAGGCGCACGGCTCCTTCGTTAAATTCACTTCATCCTTGCGATAAAGATCTCACGAGGTTCTGAAACACGACAAGGCACACGGCTCCTTCGTTAAATTCACTTCATCCTTGCGATAAAGAGCTTAGGCGGCTCTGAGACACGACAAGGCGCACGGCTCCTTCGTTAAATTCACTTCATCCTTGCAATAAAGATCTTACGGGGTTCTGAAACACGACAAGGCGTACGGCTCCTTCGTTAAATTCACTTCATTCTTGCGATAAAGCTCTCACGAGGTTCTGAAACACGACAAGGCGTACGGCTCCTTCGTTAAATTCACTTCATTCTTGCGATAAAGCTCTCACGAGGTTCTGAAACACGACAAGGCGCACGGCTCCTTCGTTAAATTCACTTCATCCTTGCAATAAAGATCTTACGGGGTTCTGAAACACGACAAGGCGTACGGCTCCTTCGTTAAATTCACTTCATCCTTGCAATAAAGATCTTACGAGGTTCTGAAACATGACAAGGTGAACGGCTCCTTCGTTAAATTCACTTCATCCTTGCGATAAAGATCTTACGAGGTTCTGAAACACGACAAGGTGAACGGCTCCTTCGTTAAATTCACTTCATCCTTGCAATAAAGATCTTACGGGGTTCTGAAACACGACAAGGCGTACGGCTCCTTCGTTAAATTCACTTCATCCTTGCAATAAAGATCTTACGAGGTTCTGAAACACGACAAGGTGAACGGCTCCTTCGTTAAATTCACTTCATCCTTGCGATAAAGCTCTCACGAGGTTCTGAAACACGACAAGGCGCACGGCTCCTTCGTTAAATTCACTTCATCCTTGCAATAAAGATCTTACGGGGTTCTGAAACACGACAAGGCGTACGGCTCCTTCGTTAAATTCACTTCATCCTTGCAATAAAGATCTTACGAGGTTCTGAAACACGACAAGGTGAACGGCTCCTTCGTTAAATTCACTTCATCCTTGCGATAAAGATCTCACGAGGTTCTGAAACACGACAAGGCACACGGCTCCTTCGTTAAATTCACTTCATCCTTGCGATAAAGATCTCACGAGGTTCTGAAACACGACAAGGCGTACGGCTCCTTCGTTAAATTCACTTCATTCTTGCGATAAAGAGCTTAGGCGGCTCTGAGACACGACAAGGTGAACGGCTCCTTCGTTAAATTCACTTCATCCTTGCGATAAAGAGCTTAGGCGGCTCTGAGACACGACAAGGCACACGGCTCCTTCGTTAAATTCACTTCATCCTTGCGATAAAGATCTCACGAGGTTCTGAAACACGACAAGGCGTACGGCTCCTTCGTTAAATTCACTTCATTCTTGCGATAAAGAGCTTAGGCGGCTCTGAGACACGACAAGGTGAACGGCTCCTTCGTTAAATTCACTTCATCCTTGCGATAAAGATCTTACGGGGTTCTGAAACACGACAAGGCGTACGGCTCCTTCGTTAAATTCACTTCATCCTTGCGATAAAGATCTCACGAGGTTCTGAAACACGACAAGGCGTACGGCTCCTTCGTTAAATTCACTTCATTCTTGCGATAAAGAGCTTAGGCGGCTCTGAGACACGACAAGGCGCACGGCTCCTTCGTTAAATTCACTTCATCCTTGCGATAAAGAGCTTAGGCGGCTCTGAGACACGACAAGGCGTACGGCTCCTTCGTTAAATTCACTTCATCCTTGCGATAAAGAGCTTATGCGGCTCTGAAACACGACAAGGCACACGGCTCCTTCGTTAAATTCACTTCATTCTTGCGATAAAGAGCTTAGGCGGCTCTGAGACACGACAAGGCGCACGGCTCCTTCGTTAAATTCACTTCATCCTTGCGATAAAGCTCTCACGAGGTTCTGAAACACGACAAGGCGCACGGCTCCTTCGTTAAATTCACTTCATCCTTGCGATAAAGAGCTTAGGCGGCTCTGAAACACGACAAGGCGTACAGACGCTTTTTTAAATTTCATTGGCACTATGTTTAAAGATGACATTACAATTCAAACGAGTTTAGAAGGCCACACTTCCTGATTTCATTCATGAAAAGAACAGAGAGTGAGAGAGTTCCCGAAATAACTCCGTGCACTGGAACTCTCCATGTTGCGGCCAAAACTAATTTATTCCAACTAATTGGCGCGGTTTTGTGATGTGTACTGAGTATCGATCTCCCTTAATTAGTAGCTTGTGTAACACATACACAGTCCCCGTCTGGCCTTACCCAACTTCATAGCCTATTTACTGGCCACTGGCCAGTTTTTAGATAAATCAGAGCTTGGAAAAAAAAAATTAAATCTGAAGAAAAGTTACAAACAAACCAGTGAAACACTTCCCTGATTACGGGCCCCAATTACAATTTACCTAGAGTGGTTGTAGGTAATATGGCTTTAAAATATGGAGATGGTTGCGTCAATCACGGCAACCGTGTCGGATCTTCCAAACATGTGAAAACACTGTAATAATAATGGCGTAGAGCCTGCGTAGAGGTGACCTAGGTGTCAGCGAGAATGAGCCCCTATCTCTCAGACGGTTGAGGCGCTGGCCTTCTGACCCCAACTTAGCATGTTCGATTCTGGCACAGTCCGGTGGTATTTGAAGGTGCTCAAATACGTCAGCCTCGTGTCGGTAGATTTACTAGCACGTAAAAGAACTCATGCGAGACCAAATTCCGGCATCTCGGCGTCTCCGAAAACCGTAAAACTAGTAAGTGGGACGTAAAGCCAATAACACTATTACTGTCTAAGATTTTTAGCGAATGAAGACGACACAAATAACTACCCTTAGACAAGAGGAATTAATCAATTAACGTGAAAATCCCCGACCCGGCAGGGAATCGAACCTGAAATCCCTTAGACAAGGACCGTTCAAAGTTTCTAGTATAGAGGACCAATAGTCTTGAAAAGGGCAGTTCACGGGCCACGGACTAGTACAGTATACCTTAGGGGGACGCACAGCTGTGAGCTTGCATCCGGGAGATAGTGGGTTTGAACCCCACTGCCGGCAGCCCTGAAAATGGTTTTCCGTGGTTTCCCATTTTCACACCAGACAAATGTTGTACCTGTACCTTAATTAAGGCCACGACCGCTTCCTTCCCACTCCTAGACCTTTCCTGTCCCATGTAAGCAACTTGTAAAAAAAATTAAAAAAATCTGGACGTCATTAATTCGAATAAGCACACAACATGACAGATTGCAATACTGGAAGAATATGTGGAAGGTAACTTTAATCCCTTACTGTGACTGTACAGAAGTGCCCCCAGACTCTCAAACATATCGCTACAGCCTGTCCACTTCGGAAGCTCAACGGAACAATGCAGGACATCCATGAAGCCACTGACGAAGCTAAAAAATGGTTAAGCATGTTGGATATTCAACTCTGACACTGCTACATCATGTAATCTATGTCTCATTCTGTATGTCTTAAGACTACTCAAATATGCGTGTTGTAGTATTTTCTTTCATCATTGTTTGTAAGCTTGTATCCTTCTGCCATACGGATTAAATAAATAAATAAATAAATAAATAAATAAATAAATAAATAAATAAATAAATACTAACAGGGGGAACAATCAAAGAATCTGTACTTGCTCTCTCTCTCTCTCTCTCTCTCTCTCTCTCTCTCTCTCTCTCTCTCTCTCTCTCGTGTTCTAAAGCCCAAAAACAGGTGATTCTACGCTCTTCCACGGAGCGGAGAGGAAAATGTACAAGTGCGATGTTTTTCTCTCTCCTGATTATGAGAATAATCAAGCAAAGTGTCACCAGCATTTCGAGAACAGTGTCTGTACTAACCGATGTCGCTAACGCGTGCGCCTCGAATGAGCCCACGACTAGCACGCCCGCTGAATGCGGCTTCGTCTTCTTCATTTATTATGGACGATTGTCTCACCTCGTCATGGTCTGCAGCGCGTGTGCGAGGATCGATTGTCGAGAGTAGCCAGTCGACAGGTCGAAACTGGGTCACACCACATGCCGCTGTGAGCGGGAAAACTTTTCGAGTGTCACTTTGGTCCTCATTAGGACAGTTTACCGGATAAGATTCAAGAGTTCAGATGACCAGATTTTCAGTAACTTGTGCGGCAAGTAACTGAAAAATTATACGATAGGAATAGACAGTCATGTTAATGTTTCGGGGATTAACATGCACACTCAATAATAATAATAATAATAGTCGTAATAATAATAATAATAATAATAATAATAAAGTACAGTTCCAGTGTATGGGACCCTCACCAGGATTACTTGATTCAAAAACTGAAAAAAAAGAAAAGCAGCTCGATTTGTTCTGGGAGAAATCTCACATGGAATGACCGGGATTTGAACCACGAAGCCCTGCGGTGAGAGGCCGGCGTCAAAAGGAAATTAATTGGGCAAAAAGGTAGCCTTGCAAACCCCCATGTGGATGGCCAGTCATGGAAAAGTTCATTCCTATGGAGCTATTTCGCATACCCCCTTCAAATTAGCGTATTGCTGCAGCCACCTCTTATAACATTAAGGACGAACCGCAAAGTGAATGCAGTGCCGCACCATTGCTACCATACAAGGCAATACATAACGGCCAGAGTTTTGTTTATGAAAGCTTTTCAGAAACTTCACGTCTGGTAGAGGAGAGAAATGAATGCTATGGTGACCATCACACCTCGACCAGTCTTCAGTTCTGGAAAGAAAACCACTTGTGAAAGTAGTTTCCTCTAATATTCACATCCTTCAGGGCTCTGCCGACAGTGGGGCTCGAACTGACTATCTACTGAATGCAAAGTGATAGCTACGCGACCCAAACCGCGCAGCTATTTACTCGGTAGATCATTTACTAAATGGCAGGGAGGGATTCAATTGGGAGTAAACGTAGTAGTCTAAAGAATTTGGTCTATGCCGACGATTTGGTTTTAATGGCAGGCTGTGCTTAGAGCCTGCAATGGAATATCTTGGAGTCTGAAAGACGTACAGTGATTTTATTTTCCGTGCAGTGAAGGTAAAACATTTGTAGTTGTTGATGATGATTGTTGTTTAAAGGGGCGCAACAGCTAGGTCATCGTCCCCTAATGATACGATGTGCAACGAAATTAAACTTCAAAATGCACCCACTGCCTAGTACATAAAACGAATGATGAGGAAAAAAATACCAAAGGGGTCCAAATTGCAGGTCACTGACCCGTTATAATCACTGGTAAAACCTAACCATGATGTTTCTCCCATAGTGGTACTAATCGCAGGTGATTTAGACCCAGGGTATGTCACACATAACGACGCTATTCACAGGCAACACAGACCCATGGTGTTCCTCACATAAGGGTACTACTCACAAGCAACGTAGTCCTATGATGTTCCTCGCATAGAGGTACTAATCGCGGACGCCGACTTGATCCGTGGTGTTCCTCGTGTAGTGGTACTAATGAAGGGCCACGTATAATCATGGTGTTGCTCGCATTGTGGTACTAAACACAGGCAATGTAGACCCCCGGTGTTCACACGTTATGACACCACCCACAGGCAACACAGACCCATGGTGTTCTTCATATAATGGTACTACTCCCATAGTGATCCTCCCCGGATGATACTAATCACTATACCTCGGATTTTTAGGTGGTAATAGGTTAGAATGCAAAGTAATTTGGAACTGTTATGCAACCCGTTGTACCATACTGTAGGAAGAGTAGAATAAATTCAAGAGTTCTATAGGCTGTACCCCTAATATCTATGCAAACCTCATAGCATAACCGTTGTACAGTGGAGGGTATACTTGTTACTGGCTTAAGTAAGTTTGCATTCTAACCTATCAGCACCTAATAATCCGGGGTGGTAAAGGATTTTACATTTTACATTTTTCGATTGCTTAAAATGATCTGAAGAAAAAAAAGGTCATCATTCACATGTTTTGTGCAGCCAACGTGTTCACACAACCACTGTGAAATCAGGTGCGCTTCATATTGTGTGTGTTGAGCTCGCGGCTTTCGTGTCTCATAGGGCTATTTTAAGCGGACGGGAGGGCAGACTTGACGTAAACATTCAATACAGTTCAGAAATATTTCTCGGTTTATTAGGAAATAGAGTCTAAATCCAGAAGTAAAACACACGGAAGTTAGTTGTTCTAAGAAGGCAAATGATCTTAGCCGTGACCCAATTCAAATGTCACCTTGTATCGACCAGGACAGCGTGGAGGGTCGTTCGTTTAAAAATGGAACATTCCGAGAGCTTCACTATAGTAAGCTTGGATCAGTCACGACATCTAAATAGCGCTACCGCGGGGGGATGATGATTGATTAATGCAGATTCAGGCCGATAGGAGCGCTGACGCAGGACATGAGATGATAACATCCCATTTCAATGGAGAAAGTTGAATCTTAATACGAAGTGTTACGGAAATTTCCGTGGTAGTTATGCGTGAAAGAAGGTGCGGGCGTGAACGGGTCTCAAACTACGGAATCAAAGTTAATGTAAAAATTTAACAAGGTTATATTTTCTTTTCAAAAACAAAGAAATAACAAGCATGGCAGGTACAAAGTAGCAAATCAAAAGGGTAGTTACAATATTTACAGGATTTGGGCTTCGCGCCCTGACTTTACACTGCTTGGGCAATCAGCTCAGTTTTACCCCAAACACAAGTTTCAACAGAGGGGCAGAAAACCCCATTCATGCCTAGGAGCCCTTGCTCCAAATTACACTGAAAAGCCTCCACGAGGCGTACAACACTCAATTTTTAAAAGAGCCACTCGCTCTCAAATTTAAGCCTCTCCCAGGCCACACCAAACTCCACCTTCAAGTTGTCCTCAACGGACATAAACACAGGGGTAAAATACCCAATCTACTGACGTCTATAAAATGAAAAGAAGGTTAATTAAATGACCTCTAAGGTAACAATTTGAAAGGAGGCGAACTTGCACTCCTAATACACTTTGATTAAGACCTACTTGGCACTAGGCCGTTAATACAAGGGCTAATCCCATACTAAAGAGGTGACTTAAGAAAAGAACAATTTGTTTTACGTTAACGAAGAATAGGTAGAGAAAATAAGTTCACCTCAAAACAATATGAGTGGGAGCTCGAGAGGGTTAGCACTCTCTATCCCAGTATGTAGCTTTAAAAGAGAATATATGAAAAGAGTAGTTACATTTAGGAAACGGTTACATGGTGGAAAGCTTAGAACCCGCCCCGAGAGTTAAACTGCTGAGCTAGCAAAGAAAGAAGTTATTAATCGGCCATTACCTTGTTGTTGACCGCTGCCGAGGAAAGAGGCGCTTCCCGCCTCCTGCTATGTACTTAATACACTGAAAGATGGAACAGAAGTGGCGCAGAGACCCAAAAATCAGCAGTTTATATCCTCTCGCGGAAGGTTCTAGGCGTTAGGGGAATGAAAACACCCGCCCACAATTACTTTATTGGCTAGGGTACAGAAACATATCCAAGTTGGGGGAAGATACATCGGATTGGTCGGAAATTACTAAAAGAAATTCGGGATTGGATAAATCTAAAACAAGGGGGAAAAGAGGGGTATACAGCCAACTTAAACAATAACAGAAAGAAATTTAACAAGAAACAAACATTTGAAATAAAAATTTCTCCAACAAAATAGTTCTTTGACTCCGCACTAGGGTGCACTATTGTTGATCTTCAGTAGTGTCCTCTAGAAGAGAAAGTTCACACTTCTTACTTCAAGCGAAACAAAAACACATCAAAAATGACACAGTTCAAAAACTCAAAATTTTCCACGTGGTGACATCTTCTGAGAAGGTAAAGAATTAATAGCGTAGATAAAGTTCAGACTTCCTTCAGCAGAGGAGTTTCAACTGGCGCAATTTTTAAATTAGCGGCGTGGAGGTGTACCGCCCGGTACAGACCTCCCCCCCCAAAAGTTCCTCCAGGGGTGACACATAAAATTGTTTGAAAACAAGGTCCAAGTTTGATGTAGATATGGAGATTAATTGCCAAAAAAAAATTTATAAGACTTTCTTAATTTGGTTTGATTCAGTTTCAAAATTTTGTTGTTGCAGGTGAAGTACAGTCTTTATGTTTGTAGAAATTGAGTTCTGAAGATAAACTTTTAATACTTAGAGGTGAAGAAAAATTTTGCAATTGCCGCCAAATATTGCTGTTGAATTCCCAAGTGTAGTCATTGCTTATCGTAACTGTCCATGTAGTTGATGTTGATTAAGTTGAATGGCCAGACCGGCCGTTGCAGCTCGCGTCCAAAAGGAGGCCGCTCGGACCCCTCAAGTACCCTGAGATACCGCTCGCCCGCACTATGAGGGGAGCAGAGGTGTTGAAACACGCCGCGCCCGCGGTGAACATATACAGGCTGCGGGCAAGTAGCAGGTCGTGTGCCGCACATCAGCCTTGGCCGGGAGGAGAGCTCCGGCTCGCCGTGCACATGTCGTCCTCGCTGGGGTCGAGGGGGCCCATCCTCAAGCCCAGTCGCGGCACGGCGCCGCGCGGCTGCGGGGGCACTGAAACATTAAAGCTAGGCGGCAGAATATTGTTGGACCATCATCTTTTTGAGGGCACAGGCTTGGTGAAGAGGTTGAGGGGTCAGCGGCGTGCAGTTGTCCATGGCATTTAATGCAATCAAGCCACAGTGTATATTGGAGCAGGAGACGGGAGCGTGGTAATGGCCGAGGCAAGGACAGGATGGCAGTTTAACAAATCGGGGGAGGTTTCACACAAATGCTTACATATAAAACAAAATATTATAGAAGGGGCAGAATGCCTTAAAAGTGAAACTCAAAAAAAAATATAACCATATTCCTTTCAAAATAATATGAAGCAAGTTAACACAGAAATTACACCGGTTTCACCTGGGACAGGTGAACTCTAAATATCCTCTCGGTGGCTGGATTACTTAACAATAAGGTAACCGGCGTAAGGAAATCCAGAATAATGCATGGCCCATGGAATCTGGGGGCAAGCTTGCCCGCGGGAACAAAGTTCTTGACCATCACCTGGTCACCTACATTCAAAGTGGTGGGTCTCCGTCCACGATCATACCTTTCCCTAACCTTTTCATGAGATACCTTAAGATTGGCTTTAGCCTTCTTCCAAAGATCTTTAATATTATCCGGATCTATTGTCTCGGGTAGAATGTCACTCAGAGACCAGAGGTTAGCGAGGGGCGTGTTGGGAACAAATTTGAACATCAAAGAAGCTGGAGTAAATTTATGTGATTCATGAACCGCCGAATTCAAAGCAAAAGCTAACCAATGCAGGGACGTGTCCCACCTGGACTGATCTTCATGATGATAGGCAATAAGTGCGGACCTGAGATTACGATTAACCCGTTCAGCCAGAGATGGTTGAGGGTAATAAGCAGAAGTAGTTACATGAGAGATGGATAAGTCAAAACAGAATTTACGAAATAAATTAGATGTAAAAGCCTTAGCATTATCAGATACAATATATTGGCACGGACCAAAAGAAGCAAAAATAGAATTTAAGCAGTAATGGTAGACTGAGCGGTAGCCAGCTTAGTCGGAAATAACCAAGAAAATCTGGTAAAACCATCTACGCATACAAAGATGAACTTGTTAGCATTACCCTTTGACTGGGGGAAGGGTCCTACATAATCAATGTACAGGCGTTCCATGGGGCGCGACGCTTGATGCGAAGACAAAAGGCCTACCTTGGTGGACATGGTTGGTTTACTAATCAAACAGGATTTACAAGCCTTTACTAGTTCACGGATTTCACCGTCCATACCTTTCCAGATGAACATTTCACGAATCTTTTCACGGGTTTTAAAGATTCCAAGATGCCCTCCTAATGGGGTCTCATGATAATACTTGAAGATCATAGGTACAAGAACAGCTGGAACGACAACTTTCATCATCTTATCATGCCTCGATGGGCAACATAGAACACCATTCCTCAGAATATAAGGGACAACATGTTCCCCAGAAGAAAGGGTTTCCATTATCGGAGCCAGCGTCGGATCTTCATGTTGGTATTTCTCGATATCCCTAAAGAGCATGAGGGCATCAGTTAAGATAGCATTAACATCAAATAGTGTGGACTCGGGAGGTGATGAACGGTCGACCGGTTCATGGATCTCAACGTCGTTTGAAAACATACGGCTGAGTCCATCAGCGACAATATTTTCGGTACCTCTGATATGCCTAACATCAAACTGGAAGGCAGAAATACGAATGGCCCAACGGGCTATACGACCAGTACGACGCGGCCTACCTAAGACCCAGCTTAAGGCTTGATTATCTGTCTCCAGGTCGAATTTAACATGTTCCAGATAGAGACGGAACTTCTCTAAGGCGAATAATACTGCCAAACCTTCGAGCTCATAGATGGAATACTTGGCTTCTTGAGCCGACAAGGTCCTAGATGCATAGGCGATGGGGCGCCTCCCTAGTTCAGTCTCTTGAAGAAGGACTGCCGCTACTGCTGACGACGATGCGTCGGTTTGGACAATGAATTTCTTCGAGAAATCAGGCATAGCAAGTACAGGGGCATTACAAAGAGCTAATTTAAGGTCTTCGAAAGCGGCTTGTTGAGAAGGTCGCCACTCGAATTTGATGCCTTTTCTACGAAGAAGGTTTAAGGGCGCCGCTCTATTAGCGAAGTTAGGAATAAACTTCCTGAAGAAATTCACCATACCAATGAACCTGGCGATACCTTTAATGTCCTTGGGAGGTTTAAAATCACGGATGGCCTGTGTTCTAGAATGATCGACAGCTACACCATCAGGTGACACAATATGCCCTAGGAAAGACATAGAGGGCTTAGCGAAGGCAACCTTGGACAACTTAACAGTTAACCCAGCCTTACGAAGGCAATCGAGAACTTCTCGCAGATGATCTAGATGCTCTTCAAAAGTCTCTGAAAATACGACATCATCCAAGTAGTGATATAAGTACTCAAACTTTATGTCGGAGAAGACCCTATCTAGTAGCCTAGTGAGTACAGCTGCTCCCGTGGGGAGCCCGAAAGGCACGCGGTTGTATTCGTATAAATTCCAGTCCGTGGCAAACGCTGTACGATGTTTAGACTCTTCGGCAAGGGGAATTTGATTATAGGCCTGATTCAAGTCCAAGATAGTAAAGAACTTGGCCTTACGAAACCATGAAAAACAAGAATGAAGGTCAGGAAGGGGCACAGATTGCAACACCACCTTCCGATTGAGAGCCCTATAATCAATGACAGGCCTGAAGCCTCCTTGGGGTTTCGGAACTAGAAAAATAGGCGAAGAATACGCCGACTTAGAGGGCCTAATAATACCATCCTTCAACATCTGATCGATAATTTCTTTTAGAGCCTTCATTTTAGGTGGAGATAGCCTATACGGTGGAAAACGGACAGGAATAGAATCCGTGACCTCAATTTTGTATTCGATCAGGTCAGTAACACCAAGAGTATCAGAGAACACCTCGGGAAACGACTGACACAATTTGCGAATACTATCAGCCTGCTCCTCAGGTAGATGTCTAAGGTCTAACAACATCTCATCCTGGGTAGGCGAAATAGAAGAACATAATGCAGAATTACACTTTAATAAAGGGATGTTACAATTAGAGGCAAATTTGAAAGTGCAAGACCTACTCTGAAGATCGAGCACAAGACCAGTGTGAGAAATAAAGTCCGCTCCCAATATAATGGGGCAAGACAAGAGCTTGGCTACAAACAATTTAACTTTCCATGTGAATTTAAAAATACGAATTTTGACCAATAAGGAACCTAGAATTTCTAATGGGGATGAATTAGCCGAAACATATTGAACAGGAGATGAGACATAGTCAGGTAGTTTACAAACAGATTTCAATTTAGAATACCATTCAGCCGAAATAATCGAACAAACACTGCCTGAATCTAAGAGAGCTGTTATAGGCTCGTTATTTAACTCGATCTTAAGAAAAGGAACCGGTGCGGGGGAATCCGCCGCAATCCTAAGACACTCTTTGGGACCTTCAAAAGATAAATTTGAAAATTGCTCGTTCCCTGAATTTACAACCTGTTTACCAGGGGCTGAGTCTCGGGAAGATGGATTAGTCGACTCAGCCGAAGCCACTAGTCACTTTTTATTATTGGCATAGGTGGAATTTGCACCAGAAGTTGAGCAAGAGGGGGTGCTATTCGAATTTGGGCAATTCTTGGCGATATGTGAGAAAGCCCCACATTTAAAACAGCCTTGTGATGAACCAGCCCCATTCCTTGTCCCACTCGACTTGATCAGTGGACACTTATTGCCCAGATGGTCAGGCGACCCACAAGCATAACATTTACGGGGTGTGACTGGTCGGCGAGGTGGAGGCCGAGTATTACTAAACGAAGGAGGGGGTTCTTTTGCCACACGCAAGGAATCGGCGTACCTAACTCTTTCCGCTGAGACGGCCAACGCTTCAAGTTCAGAGAAAGTTTGCGGGCACGCCGCGAAACACAAATATGACCTATAAGATGGTGAAATGCCTTCTACAATAGCCTGTACAATCTGATCCTCAGGGAAGTGCAGAGCAAACACCCTAGTATAAAACTTAATGTCCTGTATGAAATCAGCCAAGTTCTCATCCAAGCGCTGTACACGATAATAGTACTTCTGAATAAGGGAGGACCTGGCCCTAGCCGGGATGAAGTTAGCTAGCAAGTGGGCATGGAAATCCTCAATAGATGATTGCTCGGCAATGGCTCTTACGATTTTATCTGAGAGAATACCAATAGCATACGGATAGATAATTTGCAAAATTTGACATGGAGAAAGAGAAAACACAAGTGCATGATCCTGAAATTCAACTAGAAATCTTAAAAATGAAATTACATCACTGGTGGTATTAACGGAAAACTTAGAGATACCTCTGAGCAACATTGCCAATGGATGAGGCAAGCTGCTAAACCCGGGTGACATAGTAGGTAAAGGTTTCAATGGCAAGGAAGTTAATTCCGAACGGATGTTACTCAACGATGCACGGCGTTCAGATTCGTTGTCCAATGGGGCAGAGATAGTTTGAGCAGCAACGGTTATCCTATTGACTTCTCCCTTATGAGGCTCTTCCTCGCTACCTACATTCACTGTGGTGGGTAGATCGCTTTTGGGAGGAACCTCCCCTGTTAACAATTGAGTGACCTTGCTAGATAATTCAGACATATTTTCAAGCAGCGTACTAGCTTCCTTCTTCTGAACGTCATTCAACTTTAGAGACAATAGATCGTTAACTCTATTTGAAAAATGAAACAGCCTAGCTTGCACACGCTTAATTTGATTAGGAGAAGGATCATTTTCATCAAAAAAACTAACTACAGAAGCTAGCCCAGTAATATTCTCCGTGATCGTGGAAAGAGAGTCGTCAATTTCTTTCTCTCCCAAATTGGGGATGGAAATGGGCAAATCTAGAGACTCTCTAAGCTTGTTTGTGTCTACTGCAACCGTGCCTCCAGATTGTACATTTCTAATAGTCAATTCATAGATCAACTCCTCCTTGCGCAAATAGTTAAGATGGAGAACATCGCGAGGGCCGGGCATGGTGACAGAACAATTTTGAAAAACTCAAAAAATTCCAGCAACTGGGAAAATAGTTAGAGTTCGGAACAAAACAATGTTTAGCCGTCAAAAGGGGCTAAATTGAGACCCATTCAACCACGCTCTGCTACCACTTGTTACGGAAATTTCCGTGGTAGTTATGCGTGAAAGAAGGTGCGGGCGTGAACGGGTCTCAAACTACGAAAGTAAAATGAATTTAAAATTTAACAAGGTTATATTTTCTTTTCAAAAAACAAAGAAATAACAAGCATGGCAGGTACAAAGTAGCAAATCAAAAGGGTAGTTACAATATTTACAGGATTTGGGCTTCGCGCCCTGACTTTACACTGCTTGGGCAATCAGCTCAGTTTTACCCCAAACACAAGTTTCAACAGAGGGGCAGAAAACCCCATTCATGCCTAGGAGCCCTTGCTCCAAATTACACTGAAAAGCCTCCACGAGGCGTACAACACTCAATTTTTAAAAGAGCCACTCGCTCTCAAATTTAAGCCTCTCCCAGGCCACACCAAACTCCACCTTCAAGTTGTCCTCAACGGACATAAACACAGGGGTAAAATACCCAATCTACTGACGTCTATAAAATGAAAAGAAGGTTAATTAAATGACCTCTAAGGTAACAATTTGAAAGGAGGCGAACTTGCACTCCTAATACACTTTGATTAAGACCTACTTGGCACTAGGCCGTTAATACAAGGGCTAATCCCATACTAAAGAGGTGACTTAAGAAAAGAACAATTTGTTTTACGTTAACGAAGAATAGGTAGAGAAAATAAGTTCACCTCAAAACAATATGAGTGGGAGCTCGAGAGGGTTAGCACTCTCTATCCCAGTATGTAGCTTTAAAAGAGAATATATGAAAAGAGTAGTTACATTTAGGAAACGGTTACATGGTGGAAAGCTTAGAACCCGCCCCGAGAGTTAAACTGCTGAGCTAGCAAAGAAAGAAGTTATTAATCGGCCATTACCTTGTTGTTGACCGCTGCCGAGGAAAGAGGCGCTTCCCGCCTCCTGCTATGTACTTAATACACTGAAAGATGGAACAGAAGTGGCGCAGAGACCCAAAAATCAGCAGTTTATATCCTCTCGCGGAAGGTTCTAGGCGTTAGGGGAATGAAAACACCCGCCCACAATTACTTTATTGGCTAGGGTACAGAAACATATCCAAGTTGGGGGAAGATACATCGGATTGGTCGGAAATTACTAAAAGAAATTCGGGATTGGATAAATCTAAAACAAGGGGGAAAAAGAGGGGTATACAGCCAACTTAAACAATAACAGAAAGAAATTTAACAAGAAACAAACATTTGAAATAAAAATTTCTCCAACAAAATAGTTCTTTGACTCCGCACTAGGGTGCACTATTGTTGATCTTCAGTAGTGTCCTCTAGAAGAGAAAGTTCACACTTCTTACTTCAAGCGAAACAAAAACACATCAAAAATGACACAGTTCAAAACAACGACATTAAAGATATATAGACTGCTAAACATACTCGTTACAGCGCCCCTGTCTGAAGCTCAGTGAACTACGGCCGCCATGACAGTTGTAGGCAAGAGAACTTGACACTTTGAGACTGGCCAAGCCGCGTGTCACTTTAGCCTCAGTCGTATTATCAGTTCATGAGTAGATGTGGTTATTTTTGTTGCAAAAATCAAGTCCTATTTAAAAATAGCGAGTCCAGACGTTTTGAAGACTCTGTTGAGAATAATAATTAAAAGACTTTTAATGAAATAAGCCCACAAAATCTGGCGGCCGTTTGGTTGGAAGAAGATGAACAGTAGTATGTTGTAAAAATACGAGTTTTTATTTTTCAAGATGCCCACGTCGTGCGCAGCATTTAACTGCACCAATAGCCATCAGAAAGGGATTAACGTTACATTTCACAAGTATATATGAACAATTAGGTATTTGCGAAGTATTTCAGTATAGGCCTAAACACAATTCCATATCCCATAGCCCATTCTAATCATGACACATTTTTTCCTTCAAGGTTTCCTTTGAACAATACACCTTTGTTAAAGAAATGGTTGATTGCAGTAAGGAGAGACCATTGGGAGCCAACCAATGCAAGCAGATTATATTCAGATCACTTTATACCTTCAGATTTCAGGTAAAAATTATTATTAGCCTACAGCAATATAAACTCTTATTAGGGGAAAGATGCTTAGCTCCTCCAATATGTGGAGCCTAACATGTAAAATAGAGAAATTAAATCTAGAAGTTAAACTCTTCATTTATGAATTAATGAATTTAACTTTAAGCTCCTGTTGTAACTGCTAGGTCTTTCACAGGATTAAAGTCAGTGATAATGAGGCGAATGCCTTAATGGTGAAACAGTTTACCTATTACTTACCAGACACTTATCAAAAAGGGGCAGGGGAAAATCTCTGATAAAATCCTGAACCTGGTAACTAGGTTTGACAGCAGCTGTAACCTAAGCAGGCATTTTAGCAACTGAGCCACCACAGTGGCCACTTCAGTTATGATCAGAGAAACCAGTAAACTGAGATTCCAACAGGGATAGAACAGAAGTGCCATGACATTTTTCTTTCATTACTGCTCTAACTGGCATCAAAGATTAGTAAAATACAGCATATAAACAATAATAATTCAAATCTATTTATGTTTCTCAGGTATGCTAATGACAGAAAATACCTAAAGGATACCAAAGTTTGACTTCCCTTCACATCTAAGGAAACTAATCAATGGTAAAGCAGGACTATGTTGTTCCTCCTATAGTGGTACTAATCACAGGTAACGTAGGCTCATGGTACTATCATGGGCACTAAATTTCATATTATTATATTGGTGGGTACTAATCACAAGGAATGTAGACTCATAGTATGTCACACATAATGGTTCCACTCACAGGTAACACAAACCTATGGTGTTTTGCACATAAGGATTCTACTCACAAGCAATGCAGAACCATGGTATTGCTCATATAGTGATACTAATCATAGACAATTTAGATCCATGGTGTATCACATTATGGTAATGCCCACAGGCAACACAAATCCATCGTGTTCCTCACATAATGGGCAACGCAGACCCATGCTGTTCCTTATAACGTGATACTACTTATAGGTAACACAGTCCCATGCTGAACACAGTGGGACCGACTGGTGGAATGCACGCGATGACACTTATCAGAAACAACGCCCAGACCTGTAGTGTTTCTTGGATAATGGTACTACTTCTTTGTAATGTAGACCTCGCAAGGTGGTACTAGTCGCAAGTAACGTCGACCCATGGTGTTCTGCACATAATGGTACTAATCACAAGTAATCACATGGGTTTAATATCATCCCTTGGTTGCCCCCTTTAGTGGGCTCTTATGACAGGCAGGGGATACCATGTATTCTAAATCTGCGACCCCCAACCACAGGGGGAAATCGAAATGATGATTCATTTGAGATATTGTATTAGTTTTAATTATCTGATTTGTACTTAACTGAACTAGCCGTTAATAATCTGATGTTAAGTTCAACCCCTTACATTTATATAGGCCTATTTGTGTGTGTATGTAGATACCAAAGTATAAAATATGGTGTATATTTGTACAATTATTTTAGTTTTAGTTTTTTTATTATGATCAGCAACTGTCTCAACTGTACTTGGAAGTTCTGCAGTAGGTAGGCACTTACAAAACAGTATATCATTATGTCAGTTATAAAGTGATATTTTCAACATAAATTGTGCTTATAATATTGTTTAAGGTATATTACTTTTGTATATTTGTGTTCAAAATCTACAAGAGGATTAAACATTTCATTGTACTATACTAGAAGTAGTTTGTTTGCTTGTTTACATGTTTATATAGGCTACAGCCGACAAGGTATCATAGCAAATTGTTTCTGAAGTATTATGGAGATGGCATTTATAATCTACTTTTGAATAGGCCTGCTTATGTATATATAGAGACCACAGTGTAAAATATGGTGTATATTTGTACAATTATTTTAGTTAGGTTTTTTATAATGAGCATAAACTCTTCTATCTGTACTTAGAGGTTATAGGTAGTACAACAGAGTACAGAATTATGTCAATTATGAAGTGATATTTTTAACAGAAGTTGTGTTTATAATATGGTTTATGGTGTATTAATTTTGTATATTTGCTTTCAGTACCTACAAGATGATCAGATATTTCATCCTATTGTATTAGTTTGAGGTTTTGTTAGTTTACATTTTTATATGGGCTAACAGCTGACATATCCTAGCAAACTGTTCCCTAATGAACATATCTAATAGCATTTCACGGCACTTACGAGTGAACTGGCGATGGTTGGCTTGTGTACCGTAACCCCCTACTTACTTTGAGCATTCAACATTATTTCATTAAATATTGTTAATTACAGGAATCTGGAGCTACCTTACAACCAACAGTCTATTGTCACATAACCACAAATGAATTATTCACATTCGTTAAACACTGTCATCACACAACTTCTACTGTACATTTAATATATGTATTTTAAAAAGATTTTTAAAATAACTAAGGCCGGTTTTATTGCATGAAACACAAAGAATAACGAAGTTAACGTATACGTCTATACAAGTACCGTCACTCTGCCATGACACTTGTTTGTTTTGCCTACAAGTGTCATGGCTGCCAAAAGTTCAAAGTGATTCAAAGATGGTCGGCAGATAGCAGTCTATATCTTTCATGTCGTTGGTTCAAAAACTCAAAATTTTCCACGTGGTGACATCTTCTGAGAAGGTAAAGAATTAATAGCGTAGATAAAGTTCAGACTTCCTCCAGCAGAGGAGTTTCAACTGGCGCAATTTTTAAATTAGCGGCGTGGAGGTGTACCGCCAGGTACACGAAGAAAACTCGAAAATGATATTCAGAGGGTTAACTGGGCTTTTGGAAACAGGATCGAGTCACACTGAAGTCAGTTGACAAATGCGAAACATACGATTCACACGTTTTGTTTAACGATTTAATTGGAGGGTTTGGTGGAAGAGAGGCATTTGCCATTCTGTCCGACTCGTTGGCTGAACGGTCAGCGTACTGGCCTTCGGTTTAGAGGGTCCCGGGTTCGATTCCCGGCCGGGTCGGGGATTTTAACCTTAATTGGTTAATTCCAATGGGACGGGGGCTGGGTGTATTCATCCTCATCACGACGCGCAGGTCGCCTACGGGTGTCAAATAGAAAGACCTGCACCTGGCGAGCCGAACCCGTTCTGGGATATCCCGGCACTAAAAGCCATACGACATTTCATTTCATATGCCATTCTTTCTTAAAAATAGCGTTCTTTGCAAAATTTGATAGGTAACGCCAAGTTCTTTATTACGAGATAGGAACAATCTTATCCCATTTATTGTTCAAGAATTTATATATATATATTTTACAATTTGCTTTACATCGCACCGACACAGTTAGTTCTTATGGCGACGATGAGATAGGAAAGGCCTAGGAGTGGGAAGGAATCGGCCGTGGCCTTAATTAAGGTACAGCCCCAGCATTTGCCTGGTGCGAAAATGGGAAACCACGGAAAACCATCTTCAGGTCTGCCGACAGTGGGGCTCGAACCCACTATCTCCCGGATGCAAACTCACAGCTGCACGTCCGTAACCGCACAGCCAACTCGCCCGGTAAAAAAAAAAATCACTGCTACTAACAAACCGAGGTCGCCGTGTGATATTCTAGAAAAGTGTTCATATTTTGAGCGTTTAAAATCTATCCTCTAACTGTTGTAGTCTTACTCCCGTAGATTTTTCTGACTTGTATTCGTGGCGTAGTCGCTGGCGCATTGGCATTGGGAATTGAAGTTTCCGAGTTCGAATACGACCTTGATTTTTCTTTCTTTTTAATTTTTTTCCCTTAATGTTATGTTTTGGTACAATATTTAAGTTTATTAGATTACATCAAATACTTCATTATTTGTTTTTCCTATCTACTTCTTTCTTTCTTTCTTTCTTTCTTAATCCGTTTAGCCTCCAGGGTTGGTTTTCCCCTCGGATTCAGCGAGGGATCCCACCTCTACCGCCCCAAGGGCAGCGTCCTGGAACGTGAGACTTTGGGTCTGGGGATACAACTGGGCTGGAGGACAAGTAACTCGCCCAGACTGCCTTACCTCCTATGCTGAACAGGGGCCTTGTGGGGGGATGGGAAGATAAGTAGGGGTAGACAAGGAAGAGGGAAGGTAGCGGCCGTGGCCTTACATTAGGTACTATCCCGGCATTTGCCTGGAGAAGAAGTGGGAAACCACGGGAAACCACTTCGAGGATGGCTGAGGTGTTAATCAAACCCTCCTCTATTCACTCGACCTCCCGAGCGTTCCAATCCTCGTACCATTTTTCAAATTTCGTGGCAGAGCTGGGAATCAAACCCGCGCCTCCGGGGAAGGGAAGCTAATCACACTAACCACTACACCACAGGGGCGGGCTCCTTTGACGTTTAGAAAATTTATTTCGATAGTTTTGACTCCCCCATTTTTTTTTTTTTTTAATATTTGGTTCCCAGCTTTCATTGCGTTAAGCAGTTTACGGCACAGTGCCAATCAAACCAGGCACGGTAGAACAATCCGGCTAAAGCCTCCTATGGCTCAGTTTTCCATGTCTGACTTAAGACAAACATGCAGCGAACCGCCATCTCAAGGGGTCCATCCGCTAGAGAACGGTGCTTCAACTACATTCAATTAATACCTCTGACACTGAAGTACAGATGGACAAAGGCGTCAGCTATTCGCAATCAAAGACCACCATTGTACGTCAGGCGGCAGAGACGAGACTCTTGAAACCAAATGAGAAAGGTCAAACCCTACCGTCAATACAGCTTTCATCAATGTACGCCTTACTAGATATACAGTGTACAGTGCTTCATTACACAGTCTTTCATAGTTCATTGCACAAGTCTTCCTGCCGAACCAACTTCTGATTAGCAATAAATAATAATAATAATAATAATAATAATAATAATAATAATAATAATAATAATAATAATAATAATAATAATAATATACCATAACGAGTAGAATAATATAGTGAGCTGACTTGGGCTAGTTCACATGTTCCTCCGCTGCAAAGCAGACGATTGCCGAATGTAAACACATGGCCATCATACGGGCATAAGGTCATTTAAATTACTGAAATTTAGTGAGTACTTCTCAAAAAATGTTTTCGTTATTTGTTGCGCTCCAGTGTTTACTACCTTATTTACGAATATGTGATAGAGTTTCATTCAGGAAGTATTCACGTTGAAAACGTAAATCATATCTGTGATTGTGACTGACACCAGTGATATTTATTTATTTATTTATTTATTTATTTATTTATTTATTTATTTATTATAATTTTTTTGCAAGTTGCTTTACGTCGCACCGACACAGATAGGTCTTATGGCGACGATGGGATAGGAAGGGGCTAGGACTGGGAAGGAAGCGGCCGTGGCCTTAATTAAGGTACAGCCCCAGCATTTGCCTGGTGTGAAAATGGGGAAACCACGGAAAACCATCTTCAGGGCTGCCTACAGTGGAGTTCGAATATATTATCTTCCGAATACTGGATACTGACCGCACTTAAGCGACTGCAGCTATCGAGCTCGGTACCAGTGATATTGGCCAGTGAATATTTTACACTGATTTGTCCTCCAGTGAGCGTAACCATAAAGGTCCGGAAATTTTTTTTCTGGAAAATTCATCGTAAGGAGGTTACGATTTTAAGTATGAATGCAACTGTATAATTTCCGAAAATCTCTTATGATCTGTAATAAGATATTCTCTATGTCATAAAAAGTAATTTTTCAATTTTGAAGGATAGTGTATCTCTGGATCCAAACAGCAGGTTTCTGGCAACCCATTAACCAAGAGGAATATTATATTTGGCTATAGATATGGCAGACATGGTGTATAAATTGCTTGTTTTCCCATCCTGAACCTGTTGCAGGCGAAGCGAATGGTAGGATCTAACACCATCGCTTTATTCTCTTTCTTACTGATGGCTATGATGTCCACTCTTCTCGCTGAGACGCAGTGAACTTCTCCCATCCACGCTGCAATTGACGACCTTACTCCATGGTGACCGATTGTTGCGCAGTAATTCGATTCTCCTACAGAGCCCCAGCACATGTCCAAGCGTTTCGGTCTCGTTGCAACTTTTTTGGCGGCAACGGGTTGAGCTGAAAGCTCTTCCAGGAACCGATCTTACTACGGTCAGGTTACAGGACATTTTTATAGCTTCCTATGTCTTTTCAGTATAAATTAACTTATTGTTGCTCATTTTGAGCCGCATACTGCATAATAATTGTGCGAAAACAGTCGCGACACAAGTGACTGTTAACACCATAACCTAAAAGTAAGGTGATTTATTAGGCAAATGTCCAAATATTGACTACGCCTTTTACAACAAAGAGATACGTCTGACATAAATTAAATATATTTATATATTAAATATATAAATATAAGTATATAAATTAAATATAATATTAAATATAAGAAACACAAGAAACAGCCATGTGATTCCCGTAATATTACAACATGCTTACATTCATGCAGATCTCACCGTTCTTGAGTTTAAAAAAAATGTTACGAGATTGATGACTCAATGATGTTGAAATCAAGCTCTTTCTATGCACCACAGAAACTACGTCGGCCTAGAAATATCTTCTTTCTCTCAAAGGCTAAGACTGAAATTCATAAGAACTCCGTAATTAATAGAGCCATGAAATTTTACAATAATATTCATCCCTATGTTGATATGTTTAGTGACAGAAGCCACATTCAGTATTCGTCATGTAACACAGTACTTCTCAGCATGAGAAATGAAATGGCGTATGGCTTTTACTGTCTCCCCTTATAGGCAAATCTTGGCGTGGGATAGCTTTCGACCAATGCGCGGATAAAACCTCGTCTTTTGGTGGAGGAAAGATATGTATTTTTTTTCGTTGGAATTACGGTCGTAATAAGGAATTTTATTAAGGGTGAGGGTGGGATTGGCGGGCAAAATCAACATAATTCCAAATGCGATTCCTAGTTATTAAGTTAAAAATGTACAGTAGTCTATAATATTACGAATTAATTGTATCTATATTGATAATTTTTTAGTCTCTTGGAAACTGCAGGTTTACAGAGACAAAGAGTAGGGTCTACCAAAAATTAATGAGGCCATAAGGGATTCCAGTGGCGGACATCTGCCCCCTTGACCCTCCTCTCCTCCCCACTGCCGACGTCCATGGTCGTAACCTGATTTGCAACCCGGAACATAACAGTCCGAAGGCATTATCACACGCTTATTTTAACAGCATATTCCACACCACAAGTCTCTGAACGGTCAATTTTATATTTAAAAACAACCCAGATTAAGAAAACGCAAAAAAATAAAAAAAATATAAAAAAAAGCCGCGCTCGTAATGAAAATGAAAAAATTAAAACCTACAATCTGGTTGTCTAGTCTTTGACCGGGTCAGGGATGTAATGAATGAACCATATATAGGCTGTTATTACAATCGGGTCGCCACTCCCAAGGTGATTATTAATGACTGATAAATGCTATGAAATGATAATGGAGAGCGTTGCTGGAATGAAAGATGACAGGGAAAACCGGAGTACCCGGAGAGAAACCTGTCCCGCCTCCGCTTTGTCCAGCACAAATCTCACATGAAAGGACCGGGATTTGAACCACGGTATCCAGCGGTGAGAGGCCGACGCGCTGCCGTCTGAGCCACGGAGGCTCCCTGCCGCGCTCGTAATAAATTGAGCAAAATTTACAAGCCGACTGCTATATGAAGTACCATGAATAACGCCCCATGTTTCGACTGGTAGCGGCTGCCGCGTTGCAGGTGAAAGAGAATATCCAAGCCGCGACGGAGAAGAAGTCGCCACACTTGTTATTCTAGTCGTTATGATGATACAGTAAAACCTGGATAAAACACTCTTGGCAATACGTGTTTTACAGCAGGTCCATAGACTTCTCCTATAAGAAGTCATTTTAAAGTTGATTTCTCGATTGTCGTAACCGTAACGCCCTGTAGGGCGGTACGGCGGCATCTTATTGTTGTTATTGCTCTGTTAGCTCCACCCAGAACACGTGTAAGAGTACTTTAAGGTTAAACCTACGGACGTTGAGCAACGTTTTAATGTGGAGTATATATGTATATATTCATTTGATTCCGTTCGCGTTACTGAATCGATACAGTGATCCGATTCACGGCTCATTGGTCACCGCTCGTACTGCATCTGTGTAGTATGTGCTGGTAAGAGAGCAGCAACAGCATTCAGTGCTCGCAGCTGTCATCTGGTCTTCATAATATGAACTCCTTTCTTAGAAAAAAAGCTAGTTGCTCTAATACATCGAAGGTTTCCGTCGACGCAGGGTGGGAAAGGTTAGGATTAGGAAGGTAGCAGCCATGGCCTGAATTAAGGTACAGTCCCAGCATTTCCTGGTGTGAAAATGGGGAAACTACGGAAAACCATCTTAACGGCTGCCGACGGTGGGATTCGAACCCACCATCCCCCGAATGCAAGCGCACAGCCACGCGATATTAACCGCACGACAACTCGCTCAGTCATTTTTGAAAATATGTATTTTTCTATCAGCTGAGGATTTTTTTTAAATCGTCATATTTTGTATAGGTTACCCGAGATGTACAGTAGCCCGCTGGTTTTCTGATTCAACATACTGTTATTGCGTCTCTCCACATATGATTGAAGTCTTGTGCAACGATGTGACATATGAACTGAGAGAATACTGAGCCGTTCTTCCCAATATAAAACAAGTACTTTTGAGTGGTCATGAGCATGAATCATAGTCATAGGGCAGGCTAGAGTCGAGTTTAATTGTCAAATGTCAACTAAGTTATAATACTAAGATTCATTAAACTAAAAAATAGTATAACCTAATAGCCTACCTACTTACCAGCTACTTCAAAATTATGTTGTGTCTACCTTTTTAACACTGCAAATAAATCCATCTATTATTTAAACCTCCCTGTAAGAAGAGGACAGTGAATGCAAATGGGTATTATTTTCAAATGAGCTGAGCTCGAGAGTCCATTATAGCATACGATTCTTTCAGTGTAGCATGGCTCACTGTATGTCTCGCTGCAGTGAACCGATAAGGAGCCGTGTGTATCTTGTGTCTCACTGAGCCGTGCTCGTTCACGATTCTTTCGGTGTGCAATGGCTCACTGTATGTCTCGCTGCAGCGGAAGCTCTGCTCTCCGCGTGTCCAGTGAGCCGATAAGGAGCCGTGTGTATCATGTGTCTCACTGAGCCGCGCTCGTTCACGATTCTTTCGATGTGCCATGATTCACTGTCCCGCTGCAGCGGAAGCTCGGCTCCCCGTCAACGTCCAGTGAGTGCGCCACTCAGCACTGTCCACTGGGAGTAAGCTGAATCGTGTGCCGTGAGCTCGCCGTTCCTGTGAATCGATTCACTCGGACACTCGAATGAATCGATACAATGCTTCGAATCATGCATTCAGTAGCCAACACTAATATACAAGTATATACATATATATGTATATAGAGTACATTTTTATTTATTTACTTTTTTTGTGCCTGTTAAGAACTCGTACATAGTCGATTGTCAACTGTAGCATCATACCTCGCTATATCGCGATTCGCTTTCGTTAAAGACGCCCTTTTTTCGAGAGAATATTCTTCGATAAAATGCATTTGTGTGAAAAAACCACAAATGTCTTGCATTCTCCATGATTCACTTCCGTTGTTCAGTTGAAATTGATACGAAAAATAATCTTTATAAATATTTAAAATGTGAAAATGGCAAATAAGGCAGTAGTTAATGAAAGTGCTAATACAATCTGAAAAACCTACAACCTGTTTTCCAGTCTTTGACCGGGTCAGGAATGTAATGAATGAATCAGATATAGGCTGTTATTACGATGGGGTCGCCACTTCCAAAGTGATTTATATTAATGAGTGATAGATGCTATGAAATGAGAATGGAGAGTGTTGCTGGAATGAAAGATGACAGGGAAAACCGGAGTACCCGGAGAAAAACCTGTCCCGCCTCCGCTTTGTCCAGCACAAATCTCACATGGAGTGACCGGAATTTGAACCACGGTATCCAGCGGTGAGAGGCCGACGCGCTGCCGTCTGAGCCACGGAGGGTGCTAATACAATCTATAAAGTTCAAACAAGCTGTTCACCGTCAATTTAAGTACTGTCAATCACAAGCACAGATTACGTTCATAAAAGAACTGTTAAGAACTTAACCTGCAGACACATGGATTCATAAAATTAAATTCGGCTTCACTTATGAAAGTATTGATAGTATACTTTTTCCAGTGTTTTGTATGCAGTTTAAAATTATCCAGTGAGGCTTGCAAACAACTGAAGCAACATCTGAAAAATGTTGAAATTAGTAATAAGCCAAGTGACTATTTTGAGGAGAAAAAAAAGTCTTTAAATGATCAGAAGGTGTTAATGAAAACTTCTATGTCTTTTAGTGCTGATTTTCTGAAGTCCGCATTCATAGTTGCTCATTAAATAGTGTAACATAAGGCAGAATTCACGTTAGGTGAATCAGTTATCAAGCTGTGTTTAATACAAGCTGTGAGTGAGTTGTCTGGAGAGTCACAAGCAAAGAAAGTTAAAGATCTTCCACTATCTAATGACACCATCACCAGAGACTTGTGACCGGCTCCATGGCTAAATAGCGTACTGGCCTTTGGTCACAGGGGTCCAGGGTTCGATTCCTCGCAGGGTCGGGAATTTTAACCTTAATTGATTAATTTCGCTGGCATAGGGGTTGGGTGTATGTGTGGTCTTCATTGTCATTTCATCCTCATCACGACACGCAGGTCGCCTACGGGAATCTGGCGAGCCGAACTTGTCCTCGGACACTCTCGGCACTAAAAGCCATACGACATTTCATTTAATTTTCCTTTTTCGGTAAAATTTTGGTTAAAATAAGAAAAAAAAAACGAAAAGTTTACTCCCTCGTCGCAAGTGTACCTACAGACCTGAAGAAGGCTGCATGTTGACAGTCAGACCTCGCAATGAGAACCTTCAAGAATCATCCGACTGTGCCAGGATTGAACCTGCCAAGTTGGGTTCAGAAGGCCAGCCCTCTACCATCTGAGCTACTCAGCCTGGTTCTTCTTCTTCTTGTTTCATTATGCCCACACATAGAGCGCTCTGGAACTTGTTCAATAGCTTGATGACTTTGCCTTCGTGTTCTCTTGATGAACTCTCCATTCTTCTGACCACTCTGCACCAGTCCTGCTGTTAGTTTTCACCAGAAATGTGTCCTAAAGGCTTCGCGATTTCTCACGATGTCTTCCTCGATATTCAGTTCATTTAGGCCCCTCTTGTTACCTCCTCACTCTCCTATTTTGGAAATATATTACACTGAATAATCTTCCTGAGAGTCTATTGTTATCCATCCTAAAAAGTGTTCAAACATTTTCAACCGTCTCCTCCATGCAGTATTGATGAAACTCTGTGACTATAGAGATCTGTTCGCCTTTTGATCCAATTTCCATTTTCTTCTTCTTCGTTTATTATTATTATTATTATTATTATTATTATTATTATTATTATTATTATTATTATTATTAATGGTATTGGTGTTACGTCCCACTAACTACTTTTACAGTTTTCGGAGACGCCGAAGTGCCGGAATTTAGTTCCGCAGCAGTTCTTTTACATGCCAGTAAATCTTCCGACACGAGACTGACGTATTTGAGCACCTTGAAATATCACCGACCTGAGCCAGGATCGAACCTGTCACACTGGGGTCAGAAGGCCAGTGCCTCAACCGCCTGAGCCACTCATCCCATTATTATTATTATTATTATTATTATTATTATTATTATTATTAATGGTATTGGTGTTACGTCCCACTAACTACTTTTACATGCCAGTAAATCTTCCGACACGAGACTGACGTATTTGAGCACCTTGAAATATCACCGGCCTGAGCCAGGATCGAACCTGTCACACTGGGGTCAGAAGGCCAGTGCTCAACCGCCTGAGCCACTCATCCCATTATTATTATTATTATTATTATTATTATTATTATTATTATTATTATTAATGGTATTGGTGTTACGTCCCACTAACTACTTTTACAGTTTTCGGAGACGCCGAAGTGCCGGAATTTAGTTCCGCAGCAGTTCTTTTACATGCCAGTAAATCTTCCGACATGAGGCTGACGTATTTGAGCACCTTGAAATATCACCGGCCTGAGCCAGGATCGAACCTGTCACACTGGGGTCAGAAGGCCAGTGCCTCAACCGCCTGAGCCACTCATCCCATTATTATTATTATTATTATTATTATTATTATTATTATTATTATTATTATTATTATTATTATTATTATTATTATTATATGCCTTTGCTGGCAGGATGTGGTGTTTACAGTGCACTATGTCTTCTGGTATGGGCTGGAGTAAATCTGTTACTCTCATTGATCTGTCTCAGTCTCATCCTTGGCTTTGACAATATGAAAGTGACCGGGGTATGAGCGATGCCAGTAATGCCATTCCTTATGCAGCCAGTCTCTGTTATGAATGGTGTGAAAATATCGCTCATAGGGTCGGTTGGTGCATGCATTTCAGTGGGCTTGGCAGACTGATACGCAATAGCAACTTCTGACTCAGTGAGGAAAGCAACGGGAAACTACCTCACTCCTCACTTCCCTAGTATGCCTTTTCAGTGACACCTAGGCTATCTATGACAGCTGTTGGTGGAGCAGTAGAGGATCAAACCAGCCTTCGGGCTGTATACCCAACATACATTATCATTATTATGGCGGCTATCGAAATAAAAAGGAAAACGAAGGAATGTTCACTCGGAGAATGGAGAGAGAGAGAGAGAGAGAGAGAGAGAGAGAGAGAGAGATAGGAATCATAAAAATGAAATGAAAAGCTTCTTAGCCCTTCAAATCACGTAATACTACCAAGCTGGAAAGAAATACAGTTTCATCAAGGTAGACCGTTAAAAAATATGTCAAAAGAGAGTAGAAAATAAGGCAAACCTTATACACCCTTCTAAACCCTATCATTTTTTAAGTTATACAATAATCCGTCTACCACAGAGAGTATCTTTCAATAAAATGAAAAAAATTACAAACACTGATAGGAACCATTATCCTCCTCCTCAGTAAATTATTGGTTTAAAACAATCCCAACAGGAGTAGTTTCAACTAGCGTACTGTGTGTACACTGCAGTCCGTCATGCATGCAAATGAAGTGTGCGTTAGCTCTCCCAAGTCCCACGGCATGCCACACACATTGTATATTTTCAAGAGCCCTATTTTTCAAGACGTCACAGCGACGTGAGGTCATTTACAAGCCGTGAATCATACTTATCAGCTCCCGTGTTGTTGTTGTTTTAGAACTCGTGCGTGCGCATGGCCCCCTGCAGGAAGAGTTCGCAACTTGTCAACGATAAAGCTACTGTAAGCTTTTAATTATGGAGGCCTTGGCGGTACGATCTCTGGTCTACGTGTTTCGCACAACACGACTGTGTATGTGAGACATAAGAAAAATATTTCGAAATAATGCTGTTTATTTGTTTAACTCGTTTTAAAAAGCTTCTATCTTCGGGCCTCGGAACTAATAATAACAATAATAATAATAATAATAATAATAATAATAATAATAATAATAATAATAATAATAATAGAGCATCCGTGACTCAGGCGGCAGGGTTCCGTGGTTCAAATCCCAGCCACTCCACGTGAAATTTGTGCTGGACAAAGCGGAGACGGGAGAGGTTTTTCTCCGGGTGCTCCGGTTTTCCCTGTCATCATCGATTCCAGCAGCACTATCCAATATAATTTAATTTCATCTGTCAGTCGTTAATCATTGCCGTAACGGAGTCCGGCTCCATGGCTAATTCGTTAGCGTGCTGGCCCTTGGCCACAGGGGTCCTGGGTTCGACTCTCGGATGGTCGGGAATTTTAACCATTTTAACCATCATTGGTTAATTTCGCTGACACGGGGCTGGGTTTATGTGTCGTCTTCGTCATCATTTCATCCTCACCACGACGCGCAGGTCGCCTACGGGAGTCAAATCAACAGACCTGCACCTGACGAGCCGAACATGTTCTCGGACACTCCCGGCACTAAAAGCTATACGCCATTTCATTTCTTCGTCTGCGCCCCGCACCCACAGGGGGTTAGACATTATGAATGAATGAGTGAATGAATGAATGGATGAATTAACTAATTGCACGATAGGATTAGATTTATGCATGCATGAATGAATAAACACTCCCCTCTCCCAGTCACGGATAACCACCAACCGGGGAGAGAGCCCTTATGATAGAATAAATGTAATGAATGAATCCTCTCAGCCTACAGCTACGAAACTCCAGAAGCTGAGGGCAATTCCCTGTAACCAGTTTTTAAATTCAAAACACATTTACGTACACACTGGTTAGCCGAATCTTAAACGAGGCTGATGCACTTGGCCATTAATCGCGGAGAGGAAACCCATCCCCACTCACTCAATGACTGCCCTACCTCTCTAGATTGAATACGATCCTTCCTGAAGACGAAAGTCTTCATCAGCAGATTTCCTGCTAGAGGATCAATTTACCCTCTGCAATAAAACTTATGTAAACGGGCAACAAATGAGCTGAGTTTTCTTTTTAAAAAGGCCATTAGCCGAGGGAGTCACCCTCTCGCTGTGAAATGTTTTCATTTCATTTCATTTGTGATAGTTAGAGCCGCTCTAGCGCCCCCTTTCCCGGCGCCATACGGTGCCTCGCAAGTGACTTTGGCGCCAATCCACTCTCCCCTGGATTGGGAACTAGTAAACAGCTACCGCTGCCGTTAAAACTACCCTCTCGCGGGTTTACACTTGTTGGCGATTTAATTAAAGTATCAGGAGGCCGTGGAGAGAGTCAATAACGCTAACTGAATTTGCTGCTTGCTTACACCATCCCAGGAGGCCATGGTAAAGGAACAGATTTACGTTGTTAGGTATTTTGTGGGCCAGGAAATTGTTGCCATTGGCCAAAAAGTATAACAAGTTAGATCCTGATGAGCGAAAAAATGAATAGTTCGCGCCTTAATTTTAGTTTGAAATATATTCAAAATCGATCAACACTTGAGCTATATGTAATAACTAGCATATGTACCCGTTCTTCGCACGGGAATCGGCAATCGATTTCACGATTCGTTCATGAATTTATGCGAAGTTATGAAAGATATTGGTGTAGACTGGAAAGACAGAAGACTGATTAAAGAGTTGTATAAGAATCAGAAGGTAAAAAAAATAAAAAATAAAATCGTATGGCCTCAGCTACCGTGTGCAGACATTTCAATTTGACGCCATCTGGCTGTCTGCTCGTCAATTTCGACGTTCCGTTTTACTCTAGGCCCCCACTAGGTGGCAGACCGAGTAAACCGAAACTCTCTTGGGCGTCTATGGCTGAGATTTAATGAATTTTGTCGGGTAAACACCAAATGTGTCACCAGAAATCTTTTACATGCCGACATCGTACGACATGGAGTGTCGAATGGACTTTTTTCCGCCCTTCAAAAATCCGACTACCTCTGCCGGGTTTGAACCCGCTATCTTGGGATCCGGAGGCCGACACTCTACCGCTGATCCACAGAAGGCGATGGTTAGAGTACATGAATATGAAACATAAAAAGTGGGTATGGAAAGAGGAGTGAGATAGGGATGTTGCATGTCACCGGCTCTGTTCAATATATTTGCTGAAAAACTGACACAGAAGAGCCTGGAAAAAGTAAGAGGCGTTGTAGTGGAAGGAGAACCAATAAAGACAATAAAATACGCAGATGACGTGGCGGTATTAGCGGAATCAGAATAAGATCTACAAGTCATGTTGGAAAATATTGAGAGAGTGGACGAAGAGTTTGGAATGAAGATAAACATTGTGAAGACTACGGTGATGAGAATAGGAAAGGAGGAGATTGCTGTTAATTTAACACTAGCGGGAAAGAAATTGGTTCAAGTAAAGTCATTCAGATACTTGGGAAGTTTGCTGACATGGAATCGAAGCTGTACAGAAGAAATAAGAAGCAGAATATCTATGGGGAAAAAGAAGCCTTCGGAAAGGTGAGAGGGCTTTTGACATCTAAGGCAATCCCTATTGATTTAAGAAAGAGGTTCGCAAAGTGTTTTGTGTCGAGTGTAGTGTCTCATGGAGCTGAGACATGGACATTAAGAAAGAAACAGAGTATTTGGAAAGTTTTGAAATATGGTTGTGGAGAAGAATGGATAATGTGAAGTGGACAGATAAAGTGAGAAATAATGGAGTGCTAAGAAAAGTAGGAGAGAAGGGACGCCTGATGAAAACGATAAGGAAGAGAAAAATATCCTGGTTAGGTCACATACTATGTAGAAATTGACTTCAACAAAGGGTGATTGAGGGGAAAATAGATGGAAGAAAAGGAAGAGGAAGAAGAAGGTTTGGAATGTTAACAGATAACAAACAAGGGAGAAGCTATGAACAACTGAAGGAGAGAGAATCAGGGAGGATGTCCAGTTGATACCTGTCCCAAGTCAGATTCAAAGAAGAATTCTAACGTTTAATACGGCATGTTAAACTGAAAGCACGTGGCACTAACGTGAAGAACGATGAAGCTGAACAAAGTGGAGACAAAATGGGGCAGATCACAGAGTTTATTGAACGACACAGTCCATTTCTCGGTTACATATTGTTGTTCATCTGAAACAGGGAGTAGCACTGTGGCTAAAGACTCTTGAAACCAATCGTTGACGATAATCTTCTCTTATTATTTGTTTTATCGAAAAGAATAAAATGGCTCTTTAGTTAAACCATTTAACCCAATCTGAAATGACATGGCAAAGCAGTCCATTAATCATAACTCCCCACTATCGAAAAGGTGCGCATAAGAAAAACATTTTTAGAAATGGATTTCCATTAAGGTCGGTCATGTACATTTTGTCGGAGGGTAAAATAACAGTTTCGACTTCCTACAAACCCCTAAACCAAACCGGGATTTAGAAATAATATACCTACCCAAGGACAGATAGTATAAAGTTTGGTAGAAATATAGATTAGTTTCCCAGTTATAAGAACTCAACAAACAGACAACACGATTAAAAAAAAAGCTAAAAGAAGTCCGCTCGAACTTAGACTGTAAAACGGTCCCTTAATGATATCTCCCTTATTAATCCTCGTATCGAAACGATTCACATGAGAAAAATGTTTTAGAAATTGATTGGCATTAAGGCAGGTAGATTTCTATTAAGTTTGGTTCTGTATATTTTGTGGAAGTTTGGTATAAACCCCCAGTCAATTCGCGGATTTAGAAAAAATATTAGTCCTAAAACTTAGCCAAGGACAGGTGGATTTTAAACACGAAGTTTGGTAGAAATATATCCAGTAATTTTCAAGTTTTACGAACTCAAACAAACAGACACCAAAGCTAAAAAATATGAAGATGGTCAGTATTACACGTGAAACGGATAACTGAACGAAAATTTCGCCACAATAGTCAATGTACAGACATACGGTCGTTACAATTTTATTTATATAGATAACAATAATAATAATAATAATAATAATAATAATAATAATAATAATAATAATAATAATAATAATAATAATAATATATAGAAGAGTGGATCTCAGCAAACCAGAGTGAGAACCTAGCCATAGATACCAAGTGCACCAAGTTTGAGAGGGCCTAATACTTCTGCAGAAGCATCTACGCATCAGAGTACTACTCCAAGAACCTCGAACTCAGGCACTTTAATGCAGTAGTAAAATCATCTGTTCTCTACGCCTCTGAGTGTCTCGTGATGACCAGGAAAGGCCCTGTCAGGAAATTAGAACTGAAGGAAAGGAAGATCCTGAGGAGAATACTGGGATACGTAAGAGGGAGGCACCTACAGAATTCGATACAACGGTGAGCTATACGAACATCAGGAAGACATCGTCACGTGTATAAGAAAAATAAGCCTGGTTTTCTATGGGCACCTAACCTGCATGAGCCTCTGCAGACTTACCAACAGGATCTTCGCTGTGGCAGGTAGAGGGAAGGCATCCAGGAACAAGTCGATCTCTTTGGTCAAGTCGGATCTGGAAAAACTAGGGATCCCGCATGAGTCTATGCACGACCGGCCACCGTTTCGGCAAGCCATTCAGCGGGGATTTTTCCAACGTCACTTAGCAGTAGGAAGAACACAGGGTCCAGCAGAGTTATGTGGACGGTGGAAAGAAAGCTAGCTCAGAGCCAGAAAATGAAGGAATACTGGAAGAAGAGAAAACAGAAGGCCCACACTGATCGTATGGGCAGATCATTGATTAAAGATGTCGAAAAATAAGAAAAAAAAATACTAACGAAATTTTTTGACCAGTATCTGCAGGGGAGAATCTGGATGATAATGAATCTCACGACCTGTACTGTGTGGAGATGAGAAGAATGCAAGCATGAGTAATGTGGCCTGCAAGCACGAACTTCCTGTTCTGCCCAGACAGATCGGCTCTTATCTGCTCTTATCTGCTACAAGAAAACATTTACTCACACTTTGCAGTTTGCTGGATTACAACTGGCAAGAACGAAGAGCTGCCAGAAGAAGATAATATAAAGTCACCTGGGTAGTAGCGGAGTTGCTATGGTAACCATTGCGTCACTGGCTCTCCTGGTGAAAATCCCTTCGCCCCGTGCCTCACCGGGCATGTGCATTCTTCTGATCTCCCAACAATACCTACACTCAGAGAAAATCTCCGACACATCTCGGAAGAGACGTCTGAAATTTTACGAACATTTTCTCAGAATGAGTAATCGGAGATTATCCAGAAAAATTCAGAACCTTGCACTATCAATGAAAGTTTTAAAAAATGGCTGCTCAAAGTTGAAAAAGATCTTCAGGAAACAGGCATCACAGATTACACTGTATTGGACAGATCTAAGTTCATAAACTTAGTCGACAATCACCGCTTTACAAACCATCCAGGCGTCTCCGAAAACCGTAAAAGAGTAGTTAGTGGGACGTAAAACAAATAACATTAATTAATTACAAACCATCCAAGCCCTACCGCCAGACAGAAGATCGCAAGAAAAGCCACAGCGAGAAGATGAAGAGATTTTGGGAGAAGAAAAAGGCAACATCAGGTAAATAAATTTTATCGCGCTCCTTAGTTGGGTATAACGAAGAAATAATAATAATGATAATAATAATAATAATAATTACGGACATATTAAAAGGATGGGATCGGAGAGACTCGCCAACAGGATCCTCACCTTCCAGGAGAACAGGAAGGCACAAGTCCCATGGGTCCACCGAGATTTAGAAAAATGTGGGATCACGGCAGAAGATACAACAAACAGAAAAATCTTCAGGCAGAGAGTTGCGGAGGTGAAGGACCTAGCTGATGAGAAAACGAGGAAGAATAGAGTATTCTCGGCAGAAGAACGAGCACGAGCAAGCCAGCGGATGAAGGAATACTGGCGAAAGAGGAAGGAGAAAGAACTTGAGAAAGCAATGAAGTTGCGTAATCGCAGCCCATAGATGGCTGAAACGAATATTCACATATATATATATATATATATATATATAAAACGGGGAGAGGAGAGACGAAGAATTGTATCAAAGAACAGAAGAAGTGGTTGAAACGAAGAGGAAGTGAAGAGTACAGTTTCATGGACGACGCTTGTTGAGGATGGACAATAACAGACTGACGAAGATAATTTTTGAATTCTTGAGGAAGAGGAAGTCATAGCTGAAATTTGACGATGGACTTGACGAAGTTGGGGCTTCCGGAAGTTTACATCATGGCTGAACAGCTGTTACACAAAACTGGTTGACACACAGTTAAATCATACTTTGCGCATTATATCGGGAACCATAAAATCTACCCCCACTTCTTGGCTACCAGTTCTGAGCCATATTCCTCCACCTCACCTACGGAGCAAGAATGCCTTGTTGCGTGACTACCAGAAGCTGTCGAGGAATTCCAATCTACCAAATCATGCAGATATACCCAACGCCTTGAACAACACACTTCGGTCCAGAAATCCACCAATAAGGACTGCCAAAATCCTGGTTGACAAATTCAGCCTGCAGCAGGATTGGATTCAAGAATGGACTTCTATGGCTCCAGCTGAGTATCAGAACTTCTCCTGTATTACCAGAATACCAAAAGGATTTGACCTAACTCGCAAAACCTGGACAACCCTCATTCGTATCAGGACAGGCTATGGAAAGTGCGCTGACTTCCTCTATAAATGGGACAAACTTCCCTCCCCGGAATGTAGCTGCGATGCCCCTAAGCAAACAGTTGTCATACAGTGGAACAGTGCCCCCTGGGTGCTTATCAGGGTAGCCCAAAAGACTTTCTTGACCCAAATACTTCTTGTATAGACTATTTGCAGAGCTTGATGGTGAAACTGTAACCTACATAGTGTATTGTATATTTACTTTGTGATTGTGAGCTTTTATTTTTAATGTTTTTTTTTTTTTTTTTTGCTATTTGCTTTACGTCGCACCGACACAGATATGTCTTATGGCGACGATGGGATAGGAAAGGCCCAGGAATGGGAAGGAAGCGGCCTTGGCCTTAATTAAGGTACAGCCGGGGTATTTGCCTGGTGTGAAAATGGGAAACCACGGAAAACCATCTTCAGGGCTGCTGACAGTGGGGTTCGAACCCACTATCTCCCGATTACTGCATACTGGCCGCACTTAAGCGACTGCAGCTATCTACCTCGGTATATTTTTAATAATAATAATAATACATAAATAATAAAATCGACTTAGACAACTTGTTAAAACGTTTCGCCGCTCTCAGGATACTGGAGAGATAACAGTGAGAAAAGAGAAATCTTACATAGAAGAAAGAAGTAGGAGAAACGATGAAAAGATAGAGGCAGGGAGTGAAAGCAGAGAAGGCTAAAAATAATGCAAAGATGTCAAATGTGGTCCTTAGATGGTTGAAACGAAAATAAATAAATAAATAAATAAATAAATAAATAAATAAATAAATAAATAAATAAATAAATAAATAAATAAATAAATAATGCATTTTTAAACAGTTTTCATGAACAGAAAAACTGTTTCTTAATAATGAAACTGTGTTAATGTAGTGATAGTAAATCATGAGGATGTGTTTTACATACTTTACGTCGCACCCACACAGACAGGTCTTATGGCGACGATGGGATAGGAAAGGGCTAAGAGTGGGAAGGAAGGGGCCGTGGCATTAATTAAGGTACAGCCCAAGAATTTGTCTGGTGAAAAAATGGTAAATCACGGAAAAGCATATTCAAGGCTGCCGACAGGGGGGTTCGAACGACGATTAATGTAATTACCTAGATGTTAACATAAGGAAAAGTCTCCATAGCGGTAATCACATAATCGGGATTATAAATAAAGGATACAGATCTCTTCATATGGTTATGATGGTATCAAGGATGTAAAGCAGAGGGCGTATAAGTATCTGGTAAGACACCAATGCGAGTATGGTTCCAGTGTGTGCGACCCTAACCATGATTACTTGATTGGAGAACTGGAAAACATTCAAAGGAAAGCAGCTCGATTTAACCTGGGTGATTTCCGACAAAAGAGTAACGTTACGAAAATGTTGCAAAGCTTGGGCTGGGAAGACTTGTAAGAAAGGAAACGAGCTGCTCGACTAAGTGGTATGTTCGAGCTATCAGTGAAGAGATGGGGTGGAATGACATTAGTAGACGAATAAATCTAAGTGGTGTTTTTAAACTAGGAATTCAAGAGGACAAAGTGGGACAAATATTCGTTTATACGAAGGGAGTTAGGGATTGGAATAATTTGCCAAGAGAGATGTTCAATAAATTTCCAAATTATTTGCAATTATTTAAGAAAATACTAAGTAAACAACAGGTAGGAAATCTCCCACATGGACGACTGCCTTAAATACAGATTTGTGGTGATCGATTGACTAATTGATTGATTGATTGATTGATTGATTGATTGATTGATTGATTGATTGAAAGCGATTCGGAAAGTTCGCTCGCAATCCGCTCGGTTTCACCTGTTCTTTACCTGATCGCAACGGAATTCTGTGCAGCACGGAAATGATGTGCGGTAACCTGCAATTCCTTTGTGCACAGGTTTCGTTGCTATATGCACTAAACCGCACCTTGTAAGAATATTCTTAACGTGTGAGGTGCGGTGCGGTCGACAGGTGATGGTTAAGATTACAAGACACACCTCACAGCACGAGACTATAAATCTCACTTATCTCTATGTAGGACAATTAAAAACAGCACGAACATTCTCGAAGCAAACTTTTAAATACAGTACAAGCAGGTACGGAATTACTGTTATTAAACACAAACATCAATTACAAGCTCATTGATATAAAATAAAAATTACATTGGGAACGATATTCATGATGAGAGCTTTAGAACAGGAGGCCAAGTACGAATGAACATAAAGAAATAAACAAACAAACAGAATTCTCTCTCAGTCACGAATGATCATTAACTGGGGACAGAGTATTCATTTATCGTAATCATACTTCATACGTAGTCTGTGGCTCAGGCGGCAGCGCGCCGGCATCTCACCGCTGGGTTCCGTGATTCAAATCCCGGTCAATTCATGTGAGATTTGAGGCGCGAGCTCCGGTTTTGGCTTTCACCTTTCATTCCAGCTACACTCTCCAATATCACTTCATTTCATCTGTCGTTCGGCTCCATAGCTAAATTGTTAGCGTGCTGGGCCTTTGGTCACAAGGGTCCCGGTTTCGATTCCAGACAGGGTCGGGAATTTTGATCATCGTTGGTTAATTTCCCTGGCACGGGGACTGGGTGTATGTGGTGTCTTCCTCATCACGACGCGCAGGTCGCCTCCGGGAGTCCAATCAAAAGACCTGCACTGGCGAGCCGAACCCGTCCTGGGATCTCCCGGCACTAGAAACCATACGCCGTCATTAACCATTGCCTCAAGAAGAGTGCGACAGGATTGAATGATTATTATAAAAACAAGTAACTAATAAGAAGTGCCTCATTTTAATCCTTTCTTAAAAGTTGTTGAACAAACAAGTGCTAATAAACAAACATCATCATCATCATCTAAAGTAGCATCCACCGGGCGAGTTGGCCGTGCGGTTAGGGTCGCACAGCTGTGAGCTTACATCAGGGAGATAGTGGGTTCGAACTCCACTGTCGGCAGCACTGAAGACGGTTTTCCGTGGTTTCCCATTTTCACACCAAGGAAATGCTGGGGCTGTACCTTAATTCAGGCCCCGACCGCTTCCTTCTCACTCCTGCGCCTTTCCTATACCATCGTCGCTATAAGACATATCTGTGTCGGTTCGACGTAAAGCAAGTTGTAAAAAAAAAAAGGCAGCATCCGGAGAACAATGTACTTTCTAGGGGTAGTAGTCTTTAGTTTTGCGAACTTTTACGGAATTACTAACATCGCCCAGAACCTGTTGAAGCTGGTCAAATTATTCATCTTACCACTTTTCCGCCACTAGCCCGCCTTTCTGTTCGTTTATAGTTTTCGCACTCTGAATTATACACGTGCTTTTCTATTAGTCAAGTGATGTCAGACTAGAAAAGAAACTCGACAGGGATTTACTCGTTAATTTGATATCCGAAAACCCTATTATTATGGAAAGATCTAAATCACCTGCACGATCAAACCAAACAAAGGCACCGCGGAAAAAGTGACACAGAATGATTGCATCGCTAGTGGTAGGCAACCGACTGTACCTCAGCTGAGCAAAATACACAATCATATGAAAACATGTGTAAAGAAGGAAACTGATTTGAAGGCAACACGGAACGAACTAGTGAAAATAAATACATGGGAGACGGAATTGCTGGAATTCTTCGCTGAGGGTAACATTTTCATTTGAGAACATTCATAGAGCGCGGATTTTTATGCAATAATAGGTTAGAATGCAAAGTTTCTGAAGCGAGCAGCAAGTATAGTCTACCTTCACAACGATTATGCTATGGAGTTTGCATAAACATTAGGGGTACGGCCCATCAGAACTCCTATAATTTATGTTACTCTTGCTACATTATGGAAGAGCGGGTGGCCGACACTTCCTATTAACCAAATTTAGTTTGCAATCTAACCTGTTACAGCATTTCCGGGCTTTGTTCATGAATAACAGCCGTAGCTGCGAGTAACTACAAAACAAGCTGTTCTTCATTAGATTTGAAAATATTCAAGCAGTTACTACCTCGAAGTAGTAGTTTCTATTGTTTATTCAAGTAATATTACTATTGTTTAAAAATAAAACTCCATCTGTTTCATTACTTTAATTTATTTTCAGTATGACTTAATAAATGCACACACACTCACATATTTAATCACACACAATTACAACCAGTTATGAATGACCACACTAACTAATTACTGTCTATTTACAAATTGCTCTTCCTTATGACACAGCATGACGTCCAGCCCGCTACTCTACCTGAGGACTGGGGACACTTAATTTCTTACTTTCACTTTCCCAAGTCCAGTCACCTCATACAGCAACTGTGTGTAGACCGCTGGATCTGAACACAGGGCTACGGTGACTGTTCGTTGGTTCGACTCCACAGACAGTCCAGTAATTCACAGTGTCACATGCAGTGAACAACTAAACAGCTCAACAGTATTCAACAGCAGGGCGATACTCACAACAGCGAACATTAACAAAGGTCCATTTACTTTCACACTCGCGATAGAGGCTTTCCTCGTCGACTCACGCAGAAATACACGAACACACAGTATAGTCTTCCGTTCCGTCGTCTCCAGCCCACGCTCTCACTGGTCTCTCCGACACCACAACAACAGCTCTTGGTTCAGACATCGGTACGATACTAGCGAGAGCGAACAACTCTGTTGCCCTCAGACCAGCCACCGAACCCCAACAACCGAGTCCAACACTGACTGACTGCCCGCGGCTAGCCTCCCTTTTTTATAGCTCGCGTGATTTGAGGCAGAAATTTCGCGATGTCACTAGAGGCAGAACTTACCGCTGAATCTCCAAGAAACTCGCAGGTAAGCCGGCCGACGACACGGAAAGGCCGGCCCCACCCCCAAAAGCCGGCTGGGAGACCCCAAGTAGCGAAAGGGGCTACCAAGAGGCTGGCACGTAACACCATGCTTCCTGAAAACCTCAAACAGCTACCAGACATAGAATCAATCAATCGTTACTGATCTGCATTTAGGGCAGTCACCCACGTGGCAGATACCTAGTATTTTCTATAATGATTTCAAAGAACTTAAAAAATTATCAAACATCTCCCTTGGTAAATTATTCCCACTCCTAATTCCTCTTCATAGAAACGAATATTCTCCCCAATTCGTTCTTCTGAAATCCAACTAGGTAAACAACTCATACGGAATTTTTATTGTGATAAGTCACATGAACCGGATTGTAAATAAAGGTGACAGATCTCTTCTTTAGTCGTTATAGTAAGGATGCCTTAGCCGTGTTGATACTGCTACACGGCTGAAAGCAACGGGAAACTACAGTCGTAACTAACTCCCGACGACATGCAGCTCTCCCTGTACGAATGAATGATGTACTGATGAATCGAATTGTTGAGAGGAAAACGATTTATTGAAATATGGCCAGAAGAAAGAATAAATAATTTCGTGTGGCTATTTCTAGCCGAGTGCAGCCCTTGTAAGGCAGACCCTCCGCTGAGGGTGGGCGGCATCTGCCATGTGTAGGTAAGTGCGTGTTATTGTGGTGGAGGATAGTGTTATGTGTGGTGTGTGAGTTGCAGGGATGTTGGGGACAGCACAAAACACCCGGTCCCCGCGCCATTAGAATTAACCAATGAAGGTTAAAATCCCCGAGCCGGCCAGGAATCGAACCAGGGACCCTCTGAACCGAAGGCCAGTACGCTGACCATTCAGCCAACCAGTCGGACAGAAGAAGAGATATAATGATAGGACACCCAGGACTTGTTCAATTGCTTTTTTGGCGGGGGGGGAGTGTAGATGGTAAGAACGGTAGGGGTAGGACCAAGGTATGAATATGACGAAGAGATTAGAGTAGATGTAGGATATAGTACTTACGTAGAAATGAAAAGGTTAGCATAGGCTTTTTTTTTTTGCTAGGGGCTTTTACGTCGCACAGACACAGATAGGTCTTATGGCGACGATGGGAGAGGAAAGGCTTAGGAGTTGGAAGGAAGCGGCCGTGGCCTTAATTAAGGTACAGACCCAGCATTTGCCTGGTGTGAAAATGGGAAACCACGGAAAACCATTTTCAGGGCTGCCGATAGTGGGATTCGAACCTACTATCTCCCGGATACAAGCTCACAGCCACGCGCCTCTACGCGCACGGCCAACTCGCCCGGTAAGGTTAGCATAGGGTTGGGTGGCATGGAGAGCTGCATCAAACCAGTCTATGGACTGATTACCCAAAGAACAACAACAACATCAGTAAGGATGTAAAAAGAACGGCTTACAAGCCACTGGTAAAACCCCAATTAGAGCACGGTTTCAGTATATGGGTTCCTCACCAGGGTTACTTGAGTTGAGAACTGGAACAGATCCAAAGGAAAGCGGCACGATTTGTTCTGGAAAGACTTGGGAGTAAGGAGACAAGCTACTCGTCTAAGCGGTATGTTCCAAGATGTCAGTGAAGAGATGGCGTGCAATGACATTAGTAGACGAATAGGTCTGAGTGGTGTTTTTAAAAGTAGGGAAGATCACAAGATGAAGATAAAGACGATAAATTGGCGCAATAAACGTTTATGGGAAGAGGAATTAAGATCTAGAATAATAACCAAGGGAGATGTTCTATAACTTTTCAAATTCTTTGATATAATTTAAGACCTGGATGACAGCTCTAATTGCAAAAGAATGCCTGAATTTTGCACTGATAAAGTTTTTCTTAACATGTCCGCCGGGTATTCTATTACCCATCCTTGAGCACAACAAGTGAGGGCACAGGCTGTTATTTGGTATACAATAAGGATATGGGACTGTTGGCTGCATTGTTCTCAGCTCCTAAGAGACTGAAGAACATTTATTCCGTTCAGACATTGTTGAGATTCCTGTGGCCGTAGCACACGGACTTCTCAAGAGGTTTCTCAGCTGTTCACGGCAGTCATATTATAGTAGCGTGGTCTGGTTTCTATTTTCCGCCCGTGTTCGCGTGTTAGTGCCCAATTTTATGAGCGGCGCAAATTGGCGAGGCAAAAGTGCTTCACTTCATCTCGAGTGTCTATTAATACCGAGGTTAAATGTAGAACAAGAATAATATATGAGATGGAGCGATCAAACGAGCAGGAGACGTGTTCATAAGTGGTGTAGGGTGCACCAGGTTGTTGAATAGGATCATGTGTTTGTGTTCTTACAGTTCCAGTGAGGAGACGTCTTAATTAGTAGTGTAGGGGGCTGTGTCTACAGCATATTATTGTATAGGCCGTGCGTTAGTGTTCTTACAGTTGCAGTGAGGAGACGTCTTAATTAGTAGTGTAAGGAGCTGTGTCAACACCAGATTGTTGTACAGGCCGTGCGTTAGTGTTCTTACAGTTGCAGTGAGGAGCCGTCTTAATTGGTAGTGTAGGGGGCTGTGTCAACAGCATATTATTGTATAGGCCGTGCGTTAGTGTTCTTACAGTTGCAGTGAGGAGACGTCTTAATTAGTAGTGTAGGGAGCTGTGTCAACAGCATATTATTGTATAGGCCATGCGTTAGTGTTCTTACAGTTGCAGTGAGGAGACGTCTTAATTAGTAGTGTAGGGGGCTGTGTCAACACCAGACTGTTCTATAGGCCATGCGTTAGTGTTCTTACAGTTGCAGTGAGGAGACGTCTTAATTAGCAGTGTAGGGGGCTGTGTCAACACCAGACTGTTGTATAGGCCATGCGTTAGTGTTCTTACAGTTGGAGCGAGGAAACGTCTTAATTCGTAGTGCAGGGGGCTGTGTCAACACCAGATTGTTCTATAGGCCATGCGTTAGTGTTCTTACAGTTGGAGTAAGGAGACGCCTTAATTAGTAGTGTAGGGAGCTGTGTCAACACCAGATTGTTGTATAGGGCCGTGCGTTAAGTGTTCTTAAGTTCCAGTGAGGAGACGTCTTAATTAGTAGTGTAGGGGGCTGTGTCAACACCAGACTGTTGTATAGGCCATGCGTTAGTGTTCTTACAGTTGCAGTGAGGAGACGTCTTAATTAGTAGTGTAGGGAGTTGTGTCAACACCAGATTGTTGTATAGAGCCGTGCGTTAAGTGTTCTTAAGTTCCAGTGAGGAGACGTCTTGATTAGTAGTGTAGGGGCTGTGTCAACACCAGATTGTTGTATAGAGCCGTGCGTTAAGTGTTCTTAAGTTCCAGTGAGGAGACGTCTTAATTAGTAGTGTAGGGGCTGTGTCAACACCAGACTGTTCTATAGGCCATGCGTTAGTGTTCTTACAGTTGCAGTGAGGAGACGTCTTAATTAGTAGTGTAGGAGGCTGTGTCAACACCAGACTGTTGTATAGGCCGTGCGTTAATATTCTTACAGTTGCAGTGAGGAGACGTCTTAATTAGTAGTGTAGGGAGCTGTGTCAACACCAGATTGTTCTATAAGACATGCGTTAATATTCTTACAGTTGCAGTGAGGAGACGTCTTAATTAGTAGTGTAGGGAGCTGTGTCAACACCAGATTGTTGTACAGGCCGTGCGTTAGTGTTCTTACAGTTGCAGTGAGGAGCCGTCTTAATTGGTAGTGTAGGGGGCTGTGTCAACACCAGACTGTTCTATAGGCCATGCGTTAGTGTTCTTACAGTTGGAGTGAGGAGCCGTCTTAATTGGTAGTGTAGGGGGCTGTGTCAACAGCATATTATTGTATAGGCCGTGCGTTAGTGTTCTTACAGTTGGAGTGAGGAGCCGTCTTAATTAGTAGTGTAAGGAGCTGTGTCAACACCAGATTGTTGTACAGGCCGTGCGTTAGTGTTCTTACAGTTGCAGTGAGGAGCCGTCTTAATTAGTAGTGTAGGGGGCTGTGTCAACAGCATATTATTGTATAGGCCGTGCGTTAGTGTTCTTACAGTTGCAGTGAGGAGACGTCTTAATTAGTAGTGTAAGGAGCTGTGTCAACACCAGATTGTTGTACAGGCCGTGCGTTAGTGTTCTTACAGTTGCAGTGAGGAGCCGTCTTAATTGGTAGTGTAGGGGGCTGTGTCAACAGCATATTATTGTATAGGCCGTGCGTTAGTGTTCTTACAGTTGCAGTGAGGAGACGTCTTAATTAGTAGTGTAGGGAGCTGTGTCAACAGCATATTATTGTATAGGCCATGCGTTAGTGTTCTTACAGTTGCAGTGAGGAGACGTCTTAATTAGTAGTGTAGGGAGCTGTGTCAACACCAGATTGTTGTACAGGCCGTGCGTTAGTGTTCTTACAGTTGCAGTGAGGAGCCGTCTTAATTGGTAGTGTAGGGGGCTGTGTCAACACCAGATTATTGTATAGGCCGTGCGTTAGTGTTCTTAAGTTCCAGCGAGGAGACGTCTTAATTAGTAGTGTAGGGGCTGTGTCAACACCAGATTGTTGTATAGGGCCGTTCGTTAGTGTTCTTAAGTTCCAGCGAGGAGACGTCTTAATTAGTAGTGCAGGGAGCTGTGTCAACACCAGATTGTTGTATAGGCCATGCGTTAGTGGTCTTACAGATGGGCCGAGTAGACATATCTGACAAAGCAATAGCTGCATTTTAAAAGCGTAACTTTGTAGGTCGCAAGATTTTGCCAATACGACAATACAACCACGTGCTTTTAATTAACCGGGCTGAGTGGCTCAGACGGTTGAGGCGCTGACCGTCTGACCCTAACTTGGCAGGTTCGATCCTGGCTCAGTCCGGTGGTATCTGAAGGTGCTCAAATACGTCAGCCTCGTGTCGGTAGATTTACTGGCACGTAACAGAACTCCCGCGGGACTAAATTCCAGCACCTCGGCGTCTCCGAAAACCGAAAGGTAGTTAGGGGGACGTAAAGACAATACCATTATTATTATTCTTGTCAAAGGGACTACGCGCGGGTTCATGGCGTCCGTGGGTCAACTGAACCCTGCCGTACAAGTTTGTGCGAGGCTATTCGGCAGGCCCACCTCAAGACTGAAGTACCCTTTCTAGAAGAGGGCACGCAGCCTTAGCTGGTGTCAACAGTCGACTTTTTCGCGCCTTTTTGTATTACTTTATGCCTTTGTGATAATACTATATGCTTGTAGGGTGTTTTGAAACAGCACCAACATAGGAAATACGGTAGCAAACTGGTTCGTTAAACCGTCCTCTGGAATTCGGATATTTTGAAACCCCGATGTTTTGAGATTCGTGTATTTTGAAACGACACGAGGTGATTTACACCCCCGGGTACTTTATCTCTCGCGTAATTGCCATCTAGTTTACCAGCCTCCAGTCGATCGAAGGGTATACCCAGCAGTTTATTCACAACCTGGAAAGAAGGAATATGCTGTGTTATTTGTTGTACCTTCCTTTACATCACAGGCCGTCCACAATGTATAGGACGGTTAACATATTGCTAAACGCTGGCGAATGAAGAGGCGCTAGCCGCTTTACAATCATCAATCATTTTCACGAAACCAACTTCGCTGAAACACTTTGTCGTTGTTGATCTTTGTGATCTTTTGGACATTCTAGCATATTATCATTGTTTTGTTATACTTTGTCATCTAGGCAACGCTCAAGTGAGGAAAGTGTTTGCTAATTTATACCAGGTGGCTCAAGAACGCCGTACTTTCTACTTACAAATGTCCCACATGCACAAATGATGAATGGGATGTCTACCAACTGATTTTCACAGGCGCACTACCGCCAGCGGGTAGGTTACGTCAGAATATGAAGGACCAGCCTGTCGCTCGCAGCATGTTACTCAGCGTTACAGGTCTAATGCACCTCTTGCATTAGTAAACATCGATTTTCCACCGCATATTTCTAGGCTGGTGTATGGCACAGCCCATTCATCATCTGTGCATGCGGGACATTTGTAAGTAGAAAGTACGGCGTTCTTGAGCCACCTGGTATATATAAACTGTATATGTGTGTGTGTGTCCGTTTAAGACAGGTTTTACAGTAGTTCATTTAATACAAAAGGCTTTTGACAGGGTAGATAGAGAACAGTTATGGAATATAATGGTAAAAATGGATACCCTAAACATCTTATTCATGTTATTCAAAGTCTGTACAAGGGGACGAGAATTGTGTTAGATCTAGGATACACATTAACGGAAGAAATATTAATTAACCAAGGTGTACGACAGGGATGCAGTCTCTCTCCAACACTATTCAATATATATTTGAAGCAGTCAGAAAATGAAAACGAATTGTGCCCTCTGGAATAAAACCGAATATAGACACATACATAAATACAGTACTATGCTGTTTGCAGATGATCAATTTATCTTGCAAGATAATGAATATAAACTCAGAAATCAATAGATCAGTTTATAAACGACTTATAAAAATTATAATCTTCGGTTATCCAGAACGAAAAGAAAAGTTATGGTATAGCAAGGGAAGTATCCTATCAGAGCAAAGACAGCAATTGACAATCAACCAGCAGAACAAGTCTCAAATTTTAAGTACCTTGGTTGTGAAATATCTTTTAATGACGATGACGAGGTGAAGAAGAAGCTTCATCGACTTCAGTATATGTGTAGAGGAATTCACCGAACACTGAACGGAAAAGTAAGAGAAGATACTCAATTTAAATTCTATAAGACTACGGCTGTTAACAACGTTGTTATATGGAAGTGAGACATGGGTGGATAAAACAAGCTATATGAACAAAATGCAATAATCTGAAATTAGACCAGTGAAGGGATACTCCCTAAAAGATAAAATACGAAGTGAAGAGATAAGACAACAATTAAATATATTCTCAGCGAATAGAATAATATTCCAAAACAGGATAAATTGAAAAAAAAACATGTTCTGAGGATGGATGAAAAAAAAAAGGATCCCTAAACTTGCCCTGGAATACCATCCTATGAGATGAAGAGATATTTGTCGTCCTATGAAGAGATGGAATGAAATCTGAGGTCGGAACAGGCTATAAGCCTAATCCATGAAGAGGAAGTAAGTCATTTAATACAAATGTTGATAAAGACTAAAACCTGATTTTTTAAACCCTAGATGTTCTTAACTTAGTCCTGACAAAGGATATCTATACGTCTGAAAGCGTGTGGATACTTCCGTGATGGGATGGTCGGGAATGTAGTCTTCACCTATGTGGAAGCCAAGCCTCTATATAGGGTCACAGGTTACCCAGATCGCGCGAATTATACCGGCCATAACCACTGGCAGTGTGCGGTAATACCGTACCTCACATCCAACAACAGCTCATAAATTGCAGTGTAATCACAGCCCGTTTCAATTGGCTGTACTCCGCAACAAATAAGAACGACAAAAATCGGCCTTACCAAAAAAAGTATGCAGCAAAATAAAACAGCCCTTATTTCTGCATTTAGGGCGCCATCTGTCATTTCTTTGATTTTAGCCACTCAGCGATTATTGAAGAATGATTAAAAATAAAAAACTCAAATTAGATGCAAGGCTTTTCAGGCGTTTGTTCTATAAACTGCCATGTGTCTAGTGTCGGACGTAAGAGAAAACGCTGGTTTCATAGAACCAACCCGTGAAAGGCCTTATGTATTTACTAGCTGTATTACCCGGCGCTGCCCGAGCACTTTATTGATAGATTACTTTTAGGTGTTTCATAAATTCTTTATTTACTTATTTACTGAACTAAATACAAAATAATATTCCACAATCATTTTTTTTTAACTTCGCTCCAGCTCGAAAGTCTAAGGTGGAGCGTTATCTGGAAAAGTGCCCATAACACTGGCAGCATTTCCTCGCTGGATAGCAATTCCTATCCGCTGTCTCAGGAATTCTGTTGAAGAGGTGTCTCCAGTGATTGCTGTTAGTCGTTTGCCAATATCTGAAATCAGACTTTTAGCTTCTTGACACCACGTCCCCATCGTTTCGACTGCGAAGATGTAGTTGTCCATTTCATTACCTGTTAATTAAGTGTGAAGCGAATTATTGTAGATTTCGTTATTGTGACGTTGACTGATACTTCACCCCGTTTCGACCCCCCGCCCAGAGGGGTGCACACACATAAATCCATAATCTGGGACATTTTGGACTTTCTTCACCCCCTCTCACCCCATGCCGATCGGGGCTTAACTTGGCAGGTTGTTGTGATATTTTAGAGATACAGCGAGATTTAGTATTTTCTTTGTTAGCCTGTTGTTATCCACCCTGATCAGGTGACCATAGAATTTTGATCTTTTTCTAATGGTGTCTGTGATTTTTCTCTGTTACTTGATAGATTTCCTGAGATTTCCTTTTCATCCAAATGCCATTTTCACATTTAGGTCCTAGAATTTTTCTGAGAGTTTTCCTGTCTTGTTTTTCGAATTTTTTTAATTTGTGATCTGCCACCAATTATCATCGTTTCTGATGCATAAAGGGCTTCTGGCTTGACAACTGTGTTCTAGCGTCGTAATTTAGCGTTTTGGGATATAGATTTTGTTGTTGTAACTGCTCCAGACAATTTTGTATGCTTTTTGTAATTTTGTCATTCTTTATTTGTTTGCTTGCTGATTTATCCCGTTTGGTTGTATAACTTCGCCGAGGTATTTGAATTTATCTACTTGGGAGATTTTTCCATATCTAGTGATTAGAGGATGGTTGTTAAATCCTGATTTTGTACCTTCCATATATTTTGTCTTTTCATATTATTCTTATTCTTATTATTATTCCTACAGATATCGTTTGAAAAGACCCATTTCATCACCAACATTAAAGAAGGCCCGAGATGCTGACACATACCGATCACGCAGCAACAAAGAAGTACTGTATCATAAAACATGAAGCAGAATTTCAGATACAATACGCAAACGAAAGGTTAAATTTTTTGGACATATGTCAAGAATGCCCGACCACAGACTCAATAAGATTATTTTTTTGAACCATTTAACAAACCCAATAGGAAAGGCATCTCTTATGACAAATGGTTTGTTAACAGCAAGAAGGATGTGCAAGAAGTGAACATCATGGATCAAGACGTCCGCAGCAGAGCCAATTTCAGGAACAAGATACACTCAATTGAGGGGTTCCTGGAGCCAGAAACAGCGAACAAGAAGAAACAAAATTGGACGGATGAGAAGAAAGAAGCTGTAAACAAGAGAATCAAGGAATACTGACGCCAAAGAAAACTGAATTCACGAAGAGTTATTTACTTGTCCATAGATGGGAAAAATCGATTATGAATTATTATTAAGTACCGGGTGCTACAAGCGAGAGATGTAGTTAAAGGCTGGTTTGTCACCTCTAGAAACACGGCGGCAATGACATTGGCGGCACACAGGTAGATGTCCTTGTCGATTTTCACGCTGATCACACCGTCAGGAGAGCGAACTTCCGGTCAGAACAGTCGCCCTGCCAATTGTATTCCAGCGCAGGAAGCTGACATTAATGGGATTAGCATTACCTTGTAAAGAACTCAACTCTTATTATTTTAAGAGGAAGAACAACTAGGCAACCTATATATCTATATATAAAAAATAAATTGTTTTGTCTGTACATTGCTCAGAATTAAAAACTTACGATATTTCTGTATCGGTTGTGTCCACAGCAACGAGGAAATGTATTTGTTAATTTTCCGCCATCTCTGTCTGTATGTATGTACGCGCATTCCGAGAAAATGGCTGGAGAGAATTTCATGAAAATCGGTATGTAGAGTCAGGGAATGAAGGTCCATCCCAACTGCATGCAATGAACATTTGGAGTCGGTCAGCTCGCAAGAGGCCATTGCTCACATAGGCACAAAGCTACGCGTCTTCAATGAGCTAGAAATCATCGAACGTGGATAGGAGCTGATTGGCGGACCATAATGTGGTCTGACAAATCACATTTTGCCTGTATTCCAATTTATTTAATGTATTTATCGTATGGTGAAAGTAGGAATATCAGCTATTTACAAAATATGTACGAAAAAACACACACTCTCAAGTTCATAAAAAATATTCGCAATACTATGCCCAGGTGGTTAATCCACTCAACGGCTTCTTGTGTTAGGTTGTGGAGACCCTTCATTGAGCCTCCAAACGCTCTGAGGGGACATTCGAGCACTGCTGTTCTTGACCGCAGTCGCATCCCCACTTGTTGAGTATTGCTCCGCATCTTCCCCGGCCAGTCCTTATTCTATTCAGTACAAACCACTGTCGTCGAGGTGAATGAAAGCCTGCAGGTTGCTCCCAAGGAGTTTTAATTAAGTAATGATGAGTCAGAGAGTTTGGCTCTGCCACTGATTCTTCCATGCATCTAGTATTCTGAAGTGATTGTCTTGCATGTTGATTGCTGTTCGCCACGATGGTTGTCTGGACTTCAATCGCTGCGGTAATAATACTGGACACTCTGAATGTATTGGTAACAGTGGGTTGTTTTCAATTTTCTTCCGTGTGTTCAGCAATGACTGAGATCTTCTTAGGGGTCGAGTGCACCGAAATCCAAATGAAGAATTTCATCCTGGATGTGTGCAACGTCAGGTTCAAGCCGAAGGTGGGTCTGTGATATTTTGGGGGTGTTTTTCGAATCATGTATTGGGCCGGTCACTGAGGTGACCACTAATACGAACCAGCATGTTTATTTAAACATTCTGGATGATCACGTGTTGCCTTTCAGTCAAAATGCTATTGCTACCCCCGAATTTTCAAAGTGACAACAGCAAAGTTCATCGAGCTGAACGCATATATGACTGGTTTTATGAACGTTCCCCCCACCCTATTACATCTCGATTGGCCTCCAAAATCACCTGACTTGAACCCCTTTGAAAATCTGTGGGACGTGTTGGAACAGCGGGTAAAACGCCGACATTAACATCCCCGCAATTTGGTGGAATTGCGCGATCAAATCCTCAGCGAGTGGCTTAACATGGATGAGACGTAACTGCACAACCTTGTTGACTCGCTTCCTAACCGAAGTTGCGGAGTTACACGGTATTACAGGGTATCTAATATTTTGTCCAGTGAGCTTATTATACTGCAGATTTTCGGCACAATTTGCGAATAAGACCAAGTCGACGGCGTACGCCAAACTGCTTACTACATTTCCACCTAACTCACTCCCTCCCTGTCACTTTATGTACTTATGATACATGTAAACTATGAACAACAAAGGTGAAGGATCACAGCCTTATCTAAGGCCTGCCCAAGAACACGTTCTATCGATGATAATAATAATAATAATAATAATAATAATAATAATAATAATAATAATAATAATAATAATAATAATAATATTTGCAACAATAATACGAGGCGCCTTTTTTAAGTACCGACAGTTTTTCGAAGAAATCTGCGTGGCTGATTGGCTCAGACGGTGACTGGGCCTAAAATGGCAGGATTCGATCCTGGCTCTCTCTGCTGGTATTCGAGGGGGCTCAAATACATCAACACCGTGTCGATAAATTTATAGGCATATAAAATAACACCCAGGGGACGAAATTCCGGCACTTCGGCATCTCCGAAAACCTTAAACGTAGTTAGTGGGACGTAAAGCCAATGTCATTCATAATAATAATAATAATAATAATAATAATAATAATAATAATATATTATTATAAAATTAATAATTATAAAAAATGGAATTTGGATCAAAAGGCGAACTAGGTCATTTGGTGCAGGTATTTAGATAACTTTATATGTATTAAGGATGTAATTTTAACTGTACTTATCTTGTAGGAACAGTATTGGGCATCTGTCCCTAGTATTTAGACCTAGTTTTTGTAGAATTACTGTGTCTTACTTTTATTTTTAAATTGTTCAGCGCACCCTGTTTCATAGCAGGACAAACGCTACGACGATGATGATAATGATGACTTATTTTTTAATTATTAAGTTTTTCTCCAATATAGCATTTTTATTACGTGGTTAAAAGTAAGAGAGAGCCGTCGAACTCAACTTCGCAATAAATAAATAAATAAATAAATAAATAAATAAATAAATAAATAAATAAATAAATAAATAAATAAATGACACGACCATTCAACCATTTACATATTACTACATTTGACATTAACTTTTTAACCTACAAGTAATTATATTCATTATCCTAGGATATGCAGGCTTCTTATCCATCATATTTTTCACTACTCTCGTTTGTATTTTTAATTTACTTTTTCCACACACTTTTTAAAATAAAAATATTGCTATTGTTCCCGGTGTAATGCACTTTTTTAAAATATGTTAGTAATTGTTTAGAATTCTCTCATTTTATTTTTGTTTTCAGTTCGCTTCACAGATATTTTACTTCCAGTCCTTCTAACCCCCATATTTTTAGGCACTAATAGGTTATAACGCAAACTAATTTGGTTATTAGGAAGTGTTGACTAGCCCGTTCTTCAGTTATGTAGCGAGGGTAACATACATTCTAGGGGTTTTGATGGTCCATACCCCTAACGATTATGCAATGCTCGTAGCATAGCCGTTGTGTGGGAAAGACTATATTTGTCACCTGCTTCAGTAGATTTGCATTCTAACCTATTCGGGCCCTAGTGAGTACTGTATAGCCCCTTAACTTAAGCTTTAGCTCGTTGACGTGCTTTCAAAAAATTAACCGAGATAAAAAACGTCTTATTTTTCATTCTAGGTAAACTGAAGGATATATATCTTACTGAGATACGAAGGTGTGGACGATGCTGTTCGTAAGTAAACAAACAACACATACAGTGCTATTGAATTCTAATGGTTGAAATGTTATGACATCTATACTGTATAATATATATTATATAAAATAACAATTTTGTCTGTACATTGCTCAGAATTTTAAAACAATAGTATTTCTGTATTGGTCGTGTCCATAATAACAAGGAAATGCACATTTTAATTATCCGTAATGTCAGTCAGTCAGTCAGTCAGTCAGTCAGTCAGTATGTATGTATGTAAGTATGTATGTACACACATCACGAGAAAGCGGCTGAACAGAATTTAATGAAAATCGGTATGTAAAGTCGGGGAATGAGTCGCTACAAACGAGGCCATAAATAATTTTATTCACGTTGAGCGAAATGGTAGTTTCGGGGAAGGCCTAAAATTGACTCTCAAATATTTATATTTATTAGTGGTCCTATCGATAAATACTACATAAGTAAAGTTATATAGTATTAAATTTCCGATCATTTATGTCTTATACATTTTTACCGTACCGGCTTTGATAACAGAGATATTCATGAATTTAGATCTGTGTTGCTAAATCCAAATCAGCGCCGAGTCACGAAAAAATGGGTAAATCTATTTTAATGAAAATCGGTATATAAAGTTGGGGAATAAGAAACTACAGTCTAAGCTATAAATAATTTTATAAGATGCCCAAATATCACAGAGTCGGAAGAAAACTAAATGTGAAGGCCTACAATACAGAAAGCTCATAAAATTGATCAACAATAACATTACATTGACCATTGTTTGTTGTGATGTGCTTTGTGTCTTCTGCTGCCACTCATTTCAGATAGATGGGATTATTGCTGCGTACCGAATAGCCTGGCTGAATATTGGCGGGAAATAGCTGGAGAGTTAAATAACTTTCTTCTTTAGCAAGCCATTTCTCTGGTTCATAAATTTTCTGATACTGCTGGTACGTAACACACTGGTTCACCATAGTACTCCAGCTATTCGATCCCTACTTTAAGGCACTGATTAGAATCAGCAGGGTGCACATTTAACGGAATAATGGCAGATGAGTGTTCGCGGCTGTCTGCTTCCTGGTCATTCCACCACTGGAACTTTGGACTGTTAGATCGACATGGTTTATTTAGTTAACGTATAACCCATACAATGAAGTTGAATACAGAAAAAAATTATATACTTACATAACAGAGAAACAATAAACAACTGTATGATAAGAACTTTGATCCACTGTATTGCTTCTGGAGTTGCCATCAGAAAATCCACTTTGTTGCCTGTGTATGCCCGCGTTTCACACTCTCTGACAATATGGTGTATGGTTTGTCGTACAGTTCCGCCGTCACACGCCGGTGTCAGACTTGTTCCATTTAAATAACAGGTCTCTGCATCTGCCATGGCCTGCTCGATTGGCATGGTAGTCCTATTCGTTACAAGTGAGGAAATGTGCGGTATTTAATTTTATCGAGTATTTTATATGATAACATTGATTTTAATTGACGCATTGCTACCGAAGTCATTGTAATGATCCATGTTGAGTTCAGTTGGGAAGACCAGAAAGACAGTCTTTGTGAGAATTCCGTAGCGAAGCACGGGTACATCAGCTAGTCAAAGACAAATCTCAGGAATGGAAAACAGTACGAATATAGCAGGAAGAACGTTATCACATGATTAATGCACCATGTACAGTTGTAGAAAGTGAGTTCTAACATGGAAATAAATAATATCCACACAATATATTTTCTTCTCATTTTTGGTGCCGGTTCTTGTCCGATCACCGCAGTTAAGCAACATTGGGCGTGGTCAGTACTTGGATGGGTGACCGCTTGGGAACACCACGTGCCGTTGGCTCAGTTCCCTTGTACTCGCTTCGGCGGGGATGGACCGATAACCACGTGGGTTTACACCTTAATACAATCATGACATAACCCATCGCCAGGTAACATGACTGAACACTATTTCTATGTAAGCCATGCTCGGCGCTGATACGGACTTAGCAACAAAAATCGAAATTCATGAATTCTGTTATCATAGTCGGTACAGGTAAACTGTATAAGACATAAATGATTGGACATTGTATTCTCTATAATTTTTGTTACCTAGCACTTTTCGATAGGTATTTAAATAATTTTAGGCGCCTTCCCAATCAATCAATCAATCAATCAATCAATACTGATCTGCATTTAGGGCAGTCGCCTAGGTGGCAGATTCCGTATCTGTTGCTTTCCTAGTCTTTTCCTAAATGGTTTTAGAGAAATTGGAAATTTATTGAACGTCTCCCTTGGTAAGTTATTCCAATCCCTAACTCCCCTTCCTATAAATGAATATTTTCCCCAGTTTGTCCTCTTGAATTCCAACTTCATCTTCATATTGTGATCTTTCCTACTTTTATAGACGCCATTCAAACTTATTCGTCTACTAATGTCATTCCACGCCATCTCTCCGGTGACAGCTCGGAACATACCACTTAGTCGAGCAGCTCTTCTTCTTTCTCTCAATTCTTCCCAACCCAAACTTTGCAACATTTTTGTAACGCTACTCTTTTGTCGGAAATCACCCAGAACAAATCGAGCTGCTTTTCTTTGGATTTTTTTTTTTTCCAGTTCTTGTATCAGGTAATCCTGGTGAGGGTCCCATACACTGGAACCATACTCTAGTTAGGGTCTTACCAGAGACTAAACCACCATTACGTCCAGCGTGTATAAAATTATTTACAGCCTAGATTGCAGTGCCTCATTCCCCGACTTCAGATACCGATTTTCATTAAAGTCTCTTCTCGTGATGAGCATATAGATAGACAGACATAAACAAACATTATAAAGTGCATTTCCTTGTTACTGTGGACATGACCAATACACGATACAAAAATACCGTTCTATTTTAATTCTAAGCAATGTACAAACAAACTTTATTTTTATGTAGGCCTACATAGATTATGCAGTCAATAAAACATGTAACTTAGTAAAATGTTTAATATTTTTGTATATGCCATGAAAGAAAGATCATTTTCCTTCTGCCCTACGGAGCAAGCAAGTACTATGGGTTGTCGCTTACTCTTGTATTTTCTTCACAAAAACAGCTCATGTTTTGTGATCGATCGAGTCATTTCCCTGTTCGACAAATTCTCCGTGTAGCACGGCAGTACAGGAGAGATTCCAGCGCTTGTTAGTGAGCTTGCCTGGAACGCGTCATCGCTTCAGATGAATGAGCGCAACAATAATGTATGGCTTTCCTCGCCCACGACTGTGTTTGTTTTTCCTAGTATTATGTCAGACAACAACACAGCACCCCACAGTCGACCTTAAAATAGCTGGGCTCCCTCCACCGCAGGAGACACCGTTTCCATTCACAAGAAGCGCTCCTACAGTATCGTTTACCGAGCTCTCGTATTATTATTATTATTATTATTATTATTATTAATCCGTTTACCCTCCAGGGATAGCTTTTCCCTCGGACTCAGCGAGGAATCCCACCTCTACCGCCTCCTGGGCTGTGTCGTGGAGCGTGAGACATTGGGTCGGAGGGTACAACTGGGGAGGAGGACCAGTACATTGCCCAGGCCGTCTCACCTGCTATACTGAACAGGGGCCTTGTGGGGGGGAAGGGATAAACAAGGAAGAGGGAAGGCAGCGGCCGTGGCCTTAAGTTAGGTACCACCCCGGCATTCGCCTGGGTGAGAAGTGGGAAACCACGGAAAACCCACTTCAAGGATGGCTGAGGTGGGAATCGAAACCCCACCCCCTCTACTTACTTGATCTCCCGAGGCTGAGTGGACCCCGTTCCAGACCTCGTACAACTTTTCAAATTTCGTGGTCGAGCCGGGAATCGAACCCGGGCCTCCGGGGATGGCAGCTAATCACACTAACCACTACACCACAGATGCGGACATTATTATTATTATTATTAATTGGGAGACCTTAGCCCTCACCGGTTCATCCTTGAGATCATTAATTCATCGCAGCACACTACTTGTTGAAGAAAACCGGAGGCGAATAGCGAAAGATAGGAGGCAAGGAAGGGAAAAGAACGAAATAGGAGAACAATGGTTGCTCCACCTGGGACTATCTGCCATCTCTGCGGCAAATCGTGTGCCTCCCATATTGGGCTGTTCAGTCACGTAAGTACTCACAGATGAATAGGAGTTCTGTTATGAAGACCAACCTACTCGTCTTCGAGTGTTTGCTGTTGTATTATTATTATTATTATTATTATTATTATTATTATTATTATTATTATTATTGAAGCCTCCGTGTCTCAGGCGGGAGCGCGCCGGCTTCTCACCACTGGGTTCCGTGGTTCGAATCCCGGTCACTCCATGTGAGATTTGTGCTGGACAAAGCGAAGGTGGGACAGGTTTTTCTCCGGGTACTCCGGTTTTCCCCTGTCACCTTTCATTCCAGCAACACTCTCCACTATCATTTCATTTCATCTGTCAGTCATTAATCATTGCCCCAGAAGAGTGCGACAGGCTTCGCAAGCCGGCACAATTCTTATCCTCGCCGCTAGATGGGGGCTTCATTCATTCTATTCCTGACGCGGTCGAATGACTGGAAACAGGCTGTGGATTTTCATCATCATCATCATCATTATTATTATGTCCGCTTCCGTAGCGTAACGGTGAGTGTTATTAGGTGCCGTCCTCGGAGGCCCGGGTTCGATTCCCGGTATCGCCAGGAATTTAAGAATGGCAGGAGGGCTGGTATGTGGTTGGAATGGTACATGTAGCTCACCTCCAATGGGGGTGTGCCTGAAAAGAGCTGCACCACCTCGGGATGAGGACACGAGTTCACTTTAACTTTTTTATTATTATTATTTCTTTGCGAATTTGGTTAACTATGGACCGCACAGAACTTATTGCTCCTTGGCCTTTCCTCTCGTCCCAAAACTTCATCATCATCATCATCGTTAGGGCCGTTAAGGACCGCGAGATCTCAACTGTTTGTCTTCTTGCGGGCCCACCACGATTTCATCTTTTCGGAGTGTGCTTTCTTCCATGCATCTGAATGAACATGCTTCAGTCGAGTTGGAACTTCTTCTTGATGAACGTGTCGTAAGTTTGTGTCTGAGTGGTGCTCGGAGTTGAATGTCTGTTTCTGTGATTCCATAATCATTTTAAAAGATCCTTATCGATCTCCACCAACCTAGGAAGAATCGTTTTGAGACTTCCGAACTAGGATAACAAACGTTTACAGATTCTTTCATCTGACAATCTCAAGAGGTGAGCGCAAAACGTTATCCGAATTTCACTTGATATCTTTTCGGTGTGGCTGTATATTTCCAAGTTGCTCCGGAGCTTTGAGGTTGGGACCAAGAATTTTTCGGATAAGCCTCCTTTCCCTAATTGCCAGATTTGGTTCTTTCGCTTCTCATCTTTCTTTCCTCTTCGGAAATGATCCGTTTGGTTTTCCGTTTCAGTGTTTCTCTTCAAATGATTTTAAAGTGTCGCCTCTACTTCTGATCTTTCTCTTCTAATGTGGATCATCTCTACTGTCTTCAACATCCCTCTTTGATCTCTTCTACCCGCTTGGAGGTGGCCTTCAATCCCATGATGTACTTGAACATCATTTTGATCAGCCGTTTGTCATCCATTCTTTCAGCCTTCGTTTCCACACTGTGTCCGCGATCTTTTCATTGAACTTGCAGAGCACCTCATTTCTTCTTTTCTTCCAAGTCCCATTAGTAGCCTTCTGCGGTCCCAGAATTTTCCTCAGAATCTTTATTTCATTTTTCTCGAGTTCTTACAGCTCTTTTTCTTGATTTAAGACACTCTGAAGGATACAATCCTTCCGGTTTGATTATTGTATTATAATATAAGATGTTTGCCTTGTAGGATATTGCCTGAGTGTTATACTTCTTCTGCGTCAACTTGCAGGTCAGATCTAATTTTCTGGCTCACGCCTTGTTTGCCTCTTTATCCAGTACGTTGAGTTGGATCCATTCTCCGAGGTATTTGAACTTCTCTGTCCTTTTAATCTTTCTTTCTTAATCCCTTTACCGTACAGAAGTGGGTATTTCCCTCGGACTCAGAGAGCGATCCCACCTCTACCGCCTACAGGGCAGTGTCCTGGAGCGTGACTGGTGGTGATTATTTTTGTAAGAGGAAGTACAACTATTGTCGCGGCCACCAAATTAGGCGGGCGAGGAAAACTGCGCAGTCGTCAGATATGGGAACGGCGAAGCGACAGATGGTCGAGAGTTGCTTACCTCTGAGCATGGACTGGCAACGCTGATCGTGCAGTGCTGTCTAGTTCAGGCTCGGCCAACTGGCTGGCGTGTGATGTAAGAGAGACCGTGTGACGTAAGAGCGCAGAAGGTGGGGAGCCGTTGTCGTAGACTGGAGACGAAGAGACAGCCTCGCTTTGTAGTAAACATGTGAAGTGCCATACATGCTGGTGGCTACGACTTTTATTGACACTTTTCACAACAAGCCACACAAATCCTTCTTATTTAAAAATTTATCTCTTAGTTCTCTATCACACTGTAAATCTAATAACTCTAACTGTAAGTCTAGATCAACGTTATCTACAACTGAAAATGGCGTGGTTAAAAGTTTGAATCACGCTGCAGATTATGATCAGTATCAAGGCGAGGAAAGGGTACGTGTAATTACAGAACTAAAAGGTAAAATAAATAACCATGTCGAGCATTCGATCAGTGAGTCAGCAGTTCGAATGAGTTATAAAATTTCATATTTAATTACAAAGAAACTTAAACCGTTCAGTGGTGGTGAATTCGTAAAGGAATGTTTAATTCTATCAGATGAGGAGTTTTGTCTAAATATCATTCAAGAGTTCGAAGTTACCAGCTTGTCCGTGCACACAGTGTCGACAAAAATTCAAGACCTATCTGATGATGTCCACCTACAATTATCAGAACTGACAAAAAGCTTCCGGGCATACGCCTTAGCAATTGACGAGGGCACAGATATTTCTGACACGGCCCAGCTAGCCGTTTTCATACGAGGGGTTGACAAAAACTTAACAATTTGGGAGGAAATACTGGATTTAGTGCCTATGAAGAATACCACGAAAGGCATCGACATTCTTAACTGCATTGTAAGTGTTGTTGAAAATGCTTCTTTGCCATGGAACAAACTAGTTTCAATTGCAACAGATGGTGCACCTTCTATGGTAGGGCGCAATTCTGGAGTAGTTGGGCTCATAATATTAAAAAGAAAGGTTTCCCCGATTGCATAGGTTTGCAGCGGGAATGTTGAGTATATTAGGTTCCACGTATGCCTGTGAACGAATCTTTTCTATTTTAAATCAACAAAACCAAAATATTGAAGCCAGTTGTCAGATCACGATTTGAAGAGTGCTCTTAAACTTAGTGTTTCCTCAAACATTAACTCCAAATATTGCAAAACTAATAAACGAAACAAGACTACAAAAATCAAAGAAACCCACGAGTGGCAACTGAGTATCGATATCATGAGATAAAACGTATGTTTCGAGTTTACAGATTACTCTCTGTACTATTTTTGTTGTAAAACTGTGCTGTTTGTTACTATTAGCACTATTTTTTACAGTGGGTGATATTGTAAAACACAGCAATTTTGTGTTCAATATCAGTTCCAAAGATTCACCGGAAAAAGTTAGTTTAGTTTGTATATGTAGAAATAAAGTTGCTTTATAACTTTTATATTAATTCATAACAAAGTTACGTTACAATAAATTATGTGGAGAGAAATATGTACTACACATACCGCATTGTACTACCTGCAGCCCTTGGGCCTCCCTCTACGAATGAAGTTGCATTTCCCCTCGCCCCTCTAGCCTTCACTTCTCAGTTACAGTACTAAGTACTTCGTTTCGCTGCCCGAGCAGAGTGTGTGACGTGTTACCTGACATCAGTTGGCTGACCCTGGTCTAGTTGAAGCCCATCCGCTCCAGGCCACCTTACCCGAGTAAGTCATGCAGCTGTTGAGCTCGCACCGATGGTGCAGTTAAAGATGGATAGTGGATATGAATTGATTTGGGCTCAAGTCAAGAGAGATGTGGCAGAGAGGAACAAGACATTCAAAATAAAGGACGTCAGAAGCCATCGACCATGTGACTGCTGCAGATTGGGAAAAGTGCGTCAATCGCGCGGAAAATCTTCAAACAGACGATTGGGCCAAGGAAATAGTAAGGGACGAAGGAATGGAGCCATTCATCCTCAGTGTAAATGACAACTCGACAGATAGTGAGATGAATGATGACAGTGACTAAGAAATCTTAGATTGCCTTGAAGCTAGAAACCGATTCTTAATTCATTGTAAATTAATGTACACCTGATCTTTAAAGTAGTTCTTTTTGTATATTACTCAGTACAATATACAGTATTCAAATATTTAAAGTTATAATGTAATAAAACTGATACAGATTAATATGTAATCCGAAAGTATTCACGGCGTCCTGCAGCCTGTGCTGGTGCGCGCGCCCCAAACTGCCTCAGCTAGTGACATTTACATGATCGCTTTCCGGGCCATTTTCCAGGAAAATTACAAGACTCACGGAAATATGTTTCAGATAAAAATTATAAGCCAGGCGATTGTTTACATTCTTCCCGCAGAGAAAATTTTATTGACTGAAGAAATAAAAATTTGCCCGCTTACTGAAATTTTCAATACATGATTTTGCGGGTTTAAATTTACTCTTTCAAGATTTTATTTTTAATTATTTAGAGTGGTTTATATGGAAAATAATTATACCAATGAAATCAGCAGTCTTTTCCGAAGCTTTTAGTATAATTTGTTTTGAAACATTATATGAAGTAACCTGAGGATCTTAAGAGAGAACAACTTACCTCGCGTTCCGAAATGTGTTCAGTTAGACATTTCTTCGCCAGTTGCTACGTAACCTTGGCAACAGCGTAATTTCTCTGACTCGCCTAATTTGGTGGCCGCGACAATAGGCAACACTAATCAGAGTGAAAAATGGAAGGGATCCGACACTTCAAAAAATGAAGATATCAACCAAAGGAAGACAAGGGCCACGAAGGCCGTGAAAATGAAAAACACTCTAGGCTTCGGTAACCTAATACCGTCGGCGTCGGAAAATAAGCAGAGTTGACCAAGGGAGGTCGAATAGGATAGATGAAAACGAGGAGCCTGGCACAAGTGGAAGCAATGCCATAACTCAGCTCAGGGCCCCGTGGTTGCCAACCCACGCTTCCAAGTTGAGAGCTTCTGGGACCCCTTTTTGTCGCAACTTATGACAGGCAGGGGATACCGTGGGAGTTATTCTACCGCCCCCACCCTCAGGGGAATCCTGGAGTACTCCTTTACAGTTGTAACCCCCAACCCAAAATCCTGAAGCGTGAGATTTTGGGATGCTGGTTAAAACTGAGGAGGAGGACCAGTACCTTTCCCTGGCGGCCTCACATGCTATACTGAACAGGGGCCTTGTGGGAGGATGGGAAGATTGGAAGGGATGGGCAAGGAACAGGGAAAGAAGCGGCCGTGACCTTAAGTTACGTACCATCCCGGCATTTGGATGGAGGAGAAGTGGGGATCCACAGAAAACCTCTTCGAGGATGGCTGAGGTGGGAATTGAACCCCCCCTCTACTCAGTCGACCTTCCGAGACTGAGTGAACCCCGTTCCAGTCCTCATACCACTTTTTCAAAATTTTGTGGCAGAACTAGGAAACGAAACCGGGCCTCCCGGGGTGGCAGCTAATCACACTAACCACTCCACCACAGAGGCGGGCCCTTCTAATCTGTTATTATCTTTTTGAGTTTGTTCGCTCTCTTTTTCAATGTTTATACCGAGGAATTTGGAAACGGAATCACAATCCAAGGAGAAGAAATCATATCTCAGATCTGCTGATGACATTTTATCTGAGTCATCAGAAGATCTGGAGAAAATGATGAATGGTATGGACACAGTCTTGGAGAAGGAATACAAGATGAAAATAATTAAATCCAAAACAAAAGTGATTAAATGGAGTGCAGCCGAACGAAGTCAGATGACGCAGGGAATATTAGATTAGGAAATTAAGTCTTAAAGGAAGTAGATGAATATTGTTACTTGGGTATAAGAATAACTAACAATGTGAGAAGTAAGAAGGACGCAAAAAATGCAGAATAGCACACACAATGAAGACTTTTCTTAGGAAAAATAAATTTGTTCACTTTGAACATTGATATAAGAATTATATGTTTATGAAAATTCTGGAGCGTGGTATTGTGTGGAAGTGAAATATGGACCATAACTAGTTCAAAAAGGAAGCGAATGGAAGCTTTTGAAATGTGGAGTTACAGAAGAATACTGAAGGTGAGGTGCGTAGACCAAATCACAAAGGAAGAGATGCTGAATCGAACTGATGACAGGAGATCGATTTGGCTACATTTGATCAGAAGAAGAGACAGAATAACAGGGTACATCTTAAGACAGTCAGGACTTTTTCAATTGGTTTTTGAGGGAATTTCAGGTGGTAAAAACGATAACCAAGGCATGAATATGACAGACAGATTAGTGCAGATGTAGGATACTGTATAGTAATTACGTAGAAATGAAAAGGTTAGAACAGGATAGAGTGCCATGGAGCGTTGCATCAAACCAATCTACGGACTGATGATCCAGACATCCTCGTCATCATCATCATCATCATCATCACAACCACTCTAAAAGGATCCTGTTTCTTCAAGGAAACGCAAGAGGTCCTTAGGTTATTATTTGAAGCCCCCCCCCCCCCCGGAAGAAGGGTCTAAACCACATTTTTCAGCAAGTTGCGTTTTTTTTGCGGAGTAAGGGTCTATATCATCTCAGGCTATTGTATACGAACTATGATAGTCATAACTTTAACAGAAATAGGTCATTTATCTGTTAAAAAACTTCTTTGCCGGGAAGAAGGCTCTATGCCACTCATTCAAGATGGATGCCAGTGTGTTGAATGTTTCTTCCAACGAGTTAAAAAACTTTAATAAAACCAGAAAAACTATGATAAATATGGATAACTGGAAGGATAATGAACGTAAAAGGAAACGAAATAGGGGTGAGGCTTACACAACAACGAAAGGCGTTATAAAAGAAGCAAAAAACGAGGCCACAACAGGTGAGTGGAATAAGGGTCTATAATAAATGGGTTATGTTGTGCTAAGGAAGGTCCTTAGAATAAATTTGGTCATTGTTACATAATGTATTATACAAACCATTCATTTAATTATCATTACGGTAAAATGGTACAGACCGAGCTCGATAGCTGCAGTCGCTTAAGTGCGGCCAGTATCCAGTAATCTGGAGATAGTGGGTTCGAACCCCACTGTCGGCAGCCCTGAAGATGGTTTTCCGTGGTTTCCCATTTTCACACCAGGCAAATGCTGGGGATGTACCTTCATTAAGGCAACGGCTGCTTCCCTCCCATTCCTAGGCATGTTTAGTCTGTCTGTCCAGAGTTCTGACTTCAAAGACGCGAAATGTTGGTCAAAGACCCTAAATTCAAGGTTACTGAAGGAATGTGACTGAAGTTTTCTGAAGATGACCCCCCCATCTGTGTTTATGCGAAGATGCCACAATTTGATTGCTCCTCGGGAAAGATATGCCTTAGTTAAAGGTGTCAAAAGCAGACGTAATCAGCCACTATTCCTGCCTCAAGAATTGCCACAACTTTACGGCTCAACACTGCCCATTAAGAAAGAAAAAAGGATGACCTGCTGAAGATGTGTGACTATATGTCTCAAGAATTCAGAGGATTCTATAGTGATTTGAAGTGATTCATCTTGCAATAAGTAACACTGTATTAAACTGTGAAAATGTGGTTTAGACCCTTATTCCATGATTTCAAAATGAGAAAGTGCTTTTTTACTACATTAATAAGGTTAATTTGTGATCATTCGGTTTTCAAGTGGTCTTTAAGCATTCTGATTTAATTCAAAATATATAATTTTCATTTTCTAGTTATTCAGACGTTTTTTCTGTTTCCTGAACATTTTAGTTTTGTGGCATAGACCCTTATTCCGGGGGGGGGGGGGGGCCTTCATTTGTCCTTGAATATGTTCGTTTTCATTAGAATCTGGATGGTAGGGTTGATAGTAATAATCTTACTGAAGAGCGACCTCTTTGTCGGAGGTATTACAGCTGCACACCACCGCACCAAGACCAGACCACTAATATTTACCCTGCCTCCAGACAGGTTTCAACTCGGTATTAGCGCCTCGAGCCAACTAATATGGATCCAAATTACTCCCCCTCACCCCCCCCCCCCCGTTTGAGATCCAGTTATTGGCTTAACGGAATGATATAAGGTTACATCAAAATGCAAATACGACTTCTCAGACCCTCTCAACGAACCGCTGAGAGCCTAAGGAGATCGGACTTTTAATAATAATAATAATAATAATAATAATAATAATAATAATAATAATAATAATAATAATAATAATCCAAGATCAAGTAATTGCTACACGGAACTACCGTAGATTTATCATGAAGGATCCAACAGTTGTCTCAGACAACTGCCGCCGCTGTTCCAGAACTACAGAGAGCATACAGCACATCATCTCTGGTTGCCCACACTTGGCCAACACCGATTATAAGCACCGACATGATCAGGTAGCAAAAATCATTCACCTGAAACTTTCTGTAAAATGTGGGTTTCTTCAGTCATCAACTGCATATTGGAAATATACACCTCCACCCATTCTCGAAAACTCTTCATATAAACTACTATGGGACCGAGAAGTCATAACCGATGTCACGCTCAGCAACAATAGGCCAGATATTATTCTAATCGATAAATCAAAAAGATCCGCATCCCTTATAGAAATTGCTTGTCCAAATACCTCCAATCTGCAAACAACAATAGCCACAAAGATATCAAAATACACAGAACTGGCAATAGAAATACAACGTCTGTGGAAACTAGAATCAGTCACCACAGTTCCAATAGTAATATCATGTACCGGTGTTATTCCAAAATGCTTGCACAGCTCTCTGGCCGCATTAAACCTGCATCATCACACATACGTAGAACTACAGAAAGCCACCCTCCTGAGCACTTGCCACATTGTGAGGAAGTTCCTAGGAACGACTTTTCCTCTGACTCACGCCAAACAGCATGAAGATCCAGGCCCCAGTTCCAGTAATACTGAAGAACAGATTCCCAAAACGGGGACATAAGAAGTCTGAAATTGTTTGTATTTATTGTATAAATGTATATGTTGTAATTATTTCTGTTGTAAATATTTGTACATATATGTACCTGTAGTTTCATAATCAAGAGGGTGACTCCTTGCTTAGGCCGAGTCAGCCCATTATGTTACCGGCACAAGCCGAGCCTTCCTAAAATGATGATAATAATAATAATAATAATAACAATAATAATAATAATAATAATAATAATAATAATAATAATAATAATAATGTCGCCATAAGACCTATCTGTGTCGGTGCGACGTAAAGCAACTAGCAAAAAAAAAAAATTAAAAAATACGAGGGTTGGGGCAAAAGTCATGGCAACTTTTTTTTCCTTTAAGATAACAGTCCTATTGGAAAATGTTACATATACAGACAAAAGGACAAGGTCACTGTTCTGACAGGTCGTCCCGAACGTTGCTCATCACTGGTTGACACACGTTCTTGCAGAAACTTTCCTACCCACCGTGCTACTGTACGGTATGGTAGGGCATTATTCCCAAGGGCTTCCACTAATTCACTGTGACATTCCATTGCATTTCTCCCACGAAGAACGGCTATTTTGATGTAAGCGCGCTGCTCAACACGGGTTACTTCCATCTCACCAACTGACTGATTTTACAGCCCTCGCTGCGCTACCACCGCCATCTGTTGTTCTTCAAACACACTATGCCTGCAGAACTTCCACACGACACATATACGTTTGTGATCCGTTCACATATCTACAAGAAAAATAATAGTTGCCATGATTTTTGCCCACTCCTAGTAATTTAGAAGAACTGAAAAGAAAAAATTATACGGAAAATACTTGGTCCGCTAAGAACTACAGAACTCTGGAAATCAAGAAGTAATGATGTAATATACCGGAACATAGAAAACATAACAGGTACAATGCGGAAGAGGCGATTGATATTTTTTGGACATTTATACAGAATGGATGACAACAGGTTAACCAAACAGACCTTCAAATATTTCTGGAACAAGAAGTTAACAACAACCTGGGTTCTTGAAGTCAAGAAAGATTTTGAAAGAAACAGCATAAGGGAAGAAGAAGCAGCAACAGAGCGAGACTTTTAGAAAGAAACTGTTAAAAACGGAAGGATTCCAGGATCGGGAGGGAAAGAAAACAGGCTAAAATGGTCCGAAGAGAGGAAAAGGAAACATAGTGAGCAGATGAAGGAATATTGGAGGAAGAAGAAGGAAAAACAAAGGATTAAATAATAATAATAATAATAATAATAATAATAATAATAATAATAATAATAATAAAATGAAATGGCGTATGACTTTTAGTGCCGGACGGGTTCGGCTCGCCACTCGCCAGGTGCAGGTCTCCTGTAGGCGGCCTGCGCGTCGTGATGAGGATGAAATGATGATGAAGGCAACACATACACCCAGCCCCCATGCTAGGGAAATGAACCAATGATGGTTAAAATTCCCGACCCTGCCGGGAATCGAACCCGGGACTCCTGTGACCAAAGGCCAGCACGCTGACCATTTAGCCATGGAGCTTGACGTAATAATAATAATAATAATAATAATAATAATAATAATAATAATAATAATAATAATAATAATGAGGCATACCCTCCAAGAGGGTGTACGGTGTCTAGCCTATAGTGTATGGAAAACTGCGAGTTAGTGTGTTGGAAGAAGTGTTACGTGGGCAGTCTTCTTGGAGCGAGGGTATAACTCTACAACACATATCACTGTATCCCAATTACGGTGTCATGGATTGCAACACGAATGATTTCTCTCCATCCGTAATAATCTAATTTACTGCCGTCACAATACGATTTCAAATTATGAAAATTGATGTAGTAACTTGTTCAGAGCAATAATAATATGGCAGTTGAATGACCACTGACAGAATAAACCGAGCGCAAAACTTAGCCTTTAACAACAGCTCTGTTTATCTCTTACTCTTTCTGATTCTCCTCGGTTCTGGGTTAGGTTCCCCGTTCAGTCAGCTGTCATTTAAGAGTATTTAAAATGAGAAACACTGAAGGTATATTATAATATCATTACAAGAGCTCCGCCAGTGGGTGGAGGCTGTAGAATACATCCAGAGTAACCCCTGCCTGCCGTAAAAGGCTTTTTAAAGGGTGACACAAGTCTCTTCAATACGGGATCGTGAGTTAGCGACCACGGCTTCCCTGGCTGACCTAGTGTCAGACTTCACCTTTTCTGTTCGACCCGCCTTGTTCACTTCTCATCCCGACAGTATCAGGTCTGAGGCCTACGGAGTCCTTCATATTTACGTACTACTACTACTAAAAAATGTTTTCATTCCCGCCCTGAAGGGGGAGGCGGGCCACTTCGACGGTGACGCTTTCTCTCAGGTCAGGAGATTTGTATGGCAGAAAGTGAGGGGGGTTGGCAGCCGTGGCCTATACTAGGAACTGTCCCGGCATTCGCCTTAGTGAAGGAGAATGGAAAACCACGGAAAACCAGCCCCTCTCCGTCTCCTCTGCTCGGCTGGCCGGTCGGAGTGCAGAGCTGTCGAACCACGGATGATCCTGATGATGATGTTTGTTTTTTAATGAGCCTAACAGCTAGGTCATCAGCCCCTAATGATACGAGGTGCAGCAAAACGAAACGATAATTCAAACTTCAAAATGTATCCACTGACAAGAATTTGAAACGAATTATTATTCAAAAATAACCATGAATTCAAAACAATCAGTGGATCGGATTCACAATGTCTTATTTTCTTGGACGCTGCTTGTTATCAAAGGGGTCCAAAATCTAGGTCACCGGCCCGTCGTAACAGAACTAATCACTGGTAAAGCAGAACCGTGATCACAGGTAATGTAAACCCAGGTTATGTCACAAAACAACGGCACCACTCGTAGGCAACACAGACCCATGGTGTTCTTCATGTAAAAGTACTCAATATTTATTTATTTATTTATTTATTTATTTATTTATTTATTTATTTATTTATTTATTTATTTATTTATTTATTTATTTATTTATTTATTTATTTATTTATTTATTTATTTATTTATTTATTTATTTATTGTACATTCTGGGGTTTACTCGGTTTACGATTCATCCAGTAGGTTTTCATGAGCTCGCTGTGTCGAGCACGACGTTCATCAGACCACTTTGCCTCAGCTGTCCTCTTCGCATCCCGGGAAGTCCCAAAAGTCACGAAGCTTGTTATGAAAACATCTCGTTTGGTTTGGTCGTAGGCCCATTTCTTCCCCGCATTTCTCGACGTTAACGTGCCAGGTAATGGTTGTTTTTGGCTTTGAGTCAAAATTATTAAAAATGTGTTTTGCCCATCGAGAGTAGAAGCGAGCCCTGCGTTTGCGCATTGTGTTCGTCATCTTCTCTATCTTAGAGTAGATTTCTTGTCTCGAATTTCTTATGTACATACCATTTTTTGTAGTTTGGGCCAAGAATGTTATGGAGAATCTTTCTATCTTATTGGTCTAACTTATCGAACGCACATTTTTGAGAGAGGATAAGACATTCTGACGCATAGGGAGATACCGGCTGGACGACAGTGTTATTATTTTTTATTATTATACACTGACTGACAGAGCAAATGCAACACCAAGAAGGAGTGGTCAGAACCTTATGCCAATTGCAAGGTAGACTGACGTCACTGAGGTATGCTCATGATGTGAAATGCGCCGTTGTGCTGCGCACGTAGCGAACGATAAATGGGACACGGCGTTGGCGAATGGCCCACTTCGTACCGTGATTTCTCAGCCGACAGTCATTGTAGAACGTGTTGTCATGTGCCACAGGACACGTGTATAGCTAAGAATGCCAGGCCGCCGTCAACGGAGGCATTTCCAGCAGACAGACGACTTTACGAGGGGTATGGTGATCGGGCTGAGAAGGGCAGGTTGGTCGCTTCGTCAAATCGCAGCCGATACCCATAGGGATGTGTCCACGGTGCAGCGCCTGTGGCGAAGATGGTTGGCGCAGGGACATGTGGCACGTGCGAGGGGTCCAGGCGCAGCCCGAGTGACGTCAGCACGCGAGGATCGGCGCATCCGCCGCCAAGCGGTGGCAGCCCCGCACGCCACGTCAACCGCCATTCTTCAGCATGTGCAAGACACCCTGGCTGTTAAAATATCGACCAGAACAATTTCCCGTCGATAGGTAGAAGGAGGCCTGCACTCCCGGCGCCCGCTCAGAAGACTACCATTGACTCCACAGCATAGACGTGCACGCCTGGCATGGTGCCGGGCTAGAGCGACTTGGATGAGGGAATGGCGGAACGTCGTGTTCTCCGATCAGTCACGCTTCTGTTCTGTCAGTGATAGTCACCGCAGACGAGTGTGGCGTCGGCGTGGAGAAAGGTCAAATCCGGCAGTAACTGTGGAGCGCCCTACCGCTAGACAACGCGGCATCATGGTTTGGGGCGCTATTGCGTATGATTCCACGTCACCTCTACTGCGTATTCAAGGCACGTTAAATGCCCACCGCTACGTGCAGCATGTGCTGCGGCCGGTGGCACTCCCGTACCTTCAGGGGCTGCCCAATGCTCTGTTTCAGCAGGATAATGCCCGCCCACACACTACTCGCATCTCCCAACAGGCTCTACGAGGTGTACATATGCTTCCGTGGCCAGCGTACTCTCCGGATCTCTCACCAATCGAACACGTGTGGGATCTCATTGGACGCCGTTTCCAAACTCTGCCCCAGCCTCGTACGGACGACCAACTGTGGCAAATGGTTGATAGAGAATGGAGAACCATCCCTCAGGACACCATCCGCACTCTTATTGACTCTGTACCTCGACGTGTTTCTGCGTGCATCGCCGCTCGCGGTGGTCCTACATCCTACTGAGTCGATGCCGTGCGCATTGTGTAACCTGCATATCGGTTTGAAATAAACATCAATTATTCGTCCGTGCCGTCTCTGTTTTTTCCCCAACTTTCATCCCTTTAGAACCACTCCTCCTTGGTGTTGCATTGTCACTGTCAGTCAGTGTATATATTCTCTGCATACTCTACTACATGCGTGGTACTATATGAACTTAGATACTCTCACATAATTGTGTGAAAAACATCAATTACATTTTAGCATGGATACTTGGTGATGGCTATTGTTCTCGACTCTTTCCCAATGCTTGAAAGTTTAAAGAGTTCACAAATTTTGCAAATGGTTTTGAATACTTTTTGATTAGAACAGTTGGCTACCATAATAACACTGTTTATTTACATTTCTCTCTCACTTTTCACTTCACTACACTCGAATATTAAGTGGTCTACTGTTTGGGGTCCTCTGTTGCAGGAACACTCGGGACTGCGTACAGTCCTAAGCCTGTGCAGATACGATGCCATGTTTCCATGGCGGGTTACTATTGTTGTCATATTTGGCGTTAGGTTGATTTTGGTTGTTAGTCTACCTTCAAATGTTGGAAAGAATTCCTTTGTAATTGTACCTTTTGAGGTTTCTTCCCATTTGCGCTGCCATTCGTTAAGAGACTCCCTGCTGAGGTTATTTTTAATCGTATTGATGGATAATTAGTCATTACCTGTTTCGTTTAATTTAACTTTACTGCTTCCTTTGCTGGTTTATCAGCCAGCTCATTGCCTCGTACACCTATATGTGCCTTAACCCATTCTAATTGTATGCTCCAATTATTTATTTTAAGTGTTGCTATAGTTTTCCTTATTTTCTAAATTATGTGGTTATGGTTTTTTGTAATCCAATTGTTATTCTACTGTCCGTGTGTATAGCTGCTTTTTTTAAAATCATCATCCTCTACCAATGTTGTTCTTAATTGCTCCGCCTGATTGTTCGAACAACGCCGGCCCCGTGGTGTAGGGGTAGCGTGCCTGCCTCTTACCCGGAGGCCCCGGGTTCGATTCCCGGCCAGGTCAGGGATTTTTACCTGGACCTGAGGGCTGGTTCGAGGTCCACTCAGCCTACGTGATTAGAATTGCGGAGCTATCTGACGGTGAGATGGCGGCCCCGGTCTAGAAAGCCAAGAATAACGGCCGAGAGGATTCGTCGTGCTGACCACACGACACCTCGTAATCTGCAGGCCTTCGGGCTGAGCAGCGGTCGCTTGGTCGGCCAAGACCCTTCAAGGGCTGTAGTGCCATGGGGTTTGGTTTGGTTTGGTTTGATTGTTCGAACATCTGTCGTGGAGTTTAAATTTGAGTTGGTATATCAACTGATTTGATTTGTATATAGCTACTCCTGCTCCCACTCCTTCGCCGCTTTTACTTTCATCCGTACTTTCGGGTACATTCATTTTCTTCTATCTTTTAGTCTCCTGTGCCTAGAAACACAGTCGGGTGAAGCCATCTTGCCTGTTTTTATATTATATAGAGCAACCACCTCTCTTGCCTTTATGTCTATGGGAGTAATTCCTGTAATGATGATAATGATGATTACTATTATTCAAGGACTCGTTCCTTCTTCACCCAGAGTGTGTACAGGAGACAGCTGTGTCACACAACGGAGGCGGACAAAACATTCAGATGAGAAATATACGACTTGGCGTCGAGGTGAGTTGTGGACGCAGTAAAATGGCGACCAGTAATAACGTTTTATCACACACCTTTTTTTATTAGAGATCGATAACATCTGCAGTAATTCGATCATCAAAGTGCTAATGGTAACGTGACACTGGGGCAGACTATGTTCTCAAGTCCACGCACCAGGTCTAAGGGGGGAAAAATCTCCTCTCACTGTTGTTCTAACGACGCTATTCCCGGGAAATATCTGAATTTTTTAAATTATTCATTATAATGAATGAGGAATAGAGAAGTTTTCCATTCGATTATTCATTCGGAACTTCATTCGAGTGAATGAGGCAATTGAATAATGAATGCTTTCGAAATAATCGAGTCAAAAGTGATGTTATTAATGCAGTTAATTCACTCATTTAGTTTCAACATCTGGAGATACGTTTGGAAAAAAAAGGCGTAATTCTATTTTTTATAAGTTCATCTACTCGCTCATTTCAATCGATTATTCATCCGACACACTTAAACCGAAAAATTGATTCTTGACACATCCGAATATTCTACGCGATACAACTGAATGATATTTGAAACTCATTCGATTATCTTATTCGAATATTTAAATAATTGAATGGAGGTTATTCGATTATTAAAAGCATTCCATTATCCCATCACTACTTGAAGCCACACAGATGTTACATCATTTAACTTATTTATCTACATCGAAAACAGATTACATTGTAATACGACTGTAATAATTCTTTCTTTCTTTCTTTCTTTCTTTCTTTCTTCCTTTTTTAATCGGTTTACCGTCCAGGGTTTGTTTTTCCCTCAGACTCAGCGACTGATCACACCTCTACCAACTCAAGGGCAGTGTCCCGGAGCGTGAGACTTTGGGTCGGTGGATACAACAGGGAAGGAGGACCAGTACCTCTCCCAGGCAGCCTCACCTGCTATGCTGCACAGGGACCTTGTGGGGATGGGAAGATTGCAAGGGATAGGCAAGGAAGTGGAAAGGGAGCTGCCGTGGCCGTAAGTTAGGTACCATCCCGGCATTTCTCTGAAGAAGAGGTGGGATACCACGGAAAACCACTTCGAGGATAGCTGAGGTGGAAATCGAACCCCTCTCTACTCAGTTGATCTCCCGAGGTTGAGTGGACTTAGTTCCAGCCCTCGTACCACTTTTCAAATTTCGTGGCAGAACCTGGAATCGAACCCGGACCTCCCAGGGTGACAGCTAAACACTGTGCAATTATTAATAACCGTAATGTACCTACTATTAACGATTGTATGTCTACCCCTCATCTCGTTTCTTGATACGGGGGGGGGGGGGGATAAGATGGGATGAATTCACTCATCTCGAGGAAAAACCAGAGAAGTAATATTTTCACTGTTTTCAATTTGTTTTTGCAGTAACCTACTAAGGCCAATGCTCTCTATCCTTGGACACTAACAAGATAAGTTATTTCGTCATGATACTGAAGAAATAGCCAAACTTTACTTCCAGATAATGCAAGAATACAAAACAGTCCCCGGTGGGAGATATCTTGTTATTCTGAGTATTGTTAGTGAAAGTGGCTTCAACCACATGAATCAGTTTGCCATGTGTGTAATATATTTTCTGTTGTTATTGTGGACGTGGTCATTATCATCTTGTAAATGAATTATTGATAGTGAATTTACACAGCTGATTTTGTTAAAGGGAACTGTTAAAATCTTACTAGTTAACGATACACAAATGTGACTGACACCACTTTGGTTTTGACTTCCACTAGTTACGACTGCAAAGCCTATGCGAAAGGCTACACTACACAGTCAGGTCGACACTGTATCCTGATATTTGACCTTAGTTATGTTCCAGACGTAGACCTAGATTCTTACATGGGTGTCCAAGAGCTAGTAACATATTTTTATAACATTCATATAAATAGTAACACTTTCTAAAAGTTTTACGGGACTACAGAAAGGCATAATCTTCTTAAAGCTCCACTTGTTCACACAGAGGGGGAAATTAAATAACATCTTCAGACAATAGTTTGCATCAAATATATAGCACGTACCTCCTGATTTATCGGAGTGCTACGACAATTAACGTAACATTAGTCAGCCCTTGAACACCTTACCTGAAAAAAAAAAACAGATTAATTAAAATAGCAAAATACGAAAATAATAATACAAATAATATTAATAATAACAGTACAGAGATTAAACCAGAAGCAGCAGAAACATTAAACATGACTTTCAAAGGCTAGATGGAGAAACTCGAACTAAAAGAAAGGAGCATTTTAAGAAAGAACATAGGACCAACATTTCAGGATAATAGATAATATACATCAAGAATGAAATACAAGAACAGTGAAAAAGGATACATTTGTACGATCATCTTCTCAGAATGAACTCTTAACAGATTACGCAAACAAATCTCTGACTTTTTCCATATCCGCAAAACAAAAAACAACTGGTTTAAAGAAACTGAAAAAGTGCTAGTAGAATTAAAAATTACAGAAAATTGAATATTCGATCGAACAGCTAAAGTAAGAATTAAAGACGAAAATATAAGGTTCCAAGACAAATCTAAATTAAAAGCCAAACCTACTATCTCGGAAGATGAGAGGAAACGGAGATCAGAAAGAAAGAAAGAATAAACACTGGGCACTAAGAAAAGAACAACACACAGAGAAATGATTGATTCAATCTGCCCCAAAAAGGGTGAAACGAAATAATAATAATAATAATAATAATAATAATAATAATAATAATAATAATAATAATAATAATCATCATCATGGTAATGATTCGAGTTCCATACAGCTTACGTAATTACAATTGAGAAGCCATCTGACAGTGAAATAGCGGCCCCGCTCTAGAAAGCCAAGAATAACGGCCGAGAGGATTCACAGTGCTGACCACCTCATAATCTGCAGGCCTTCGGACTGAGCAGCGGTCGCTTGGTAGGCCACGGCCCTTGGTGGGCTTTTGCGCAAGGGATTTAGTTTGGTTTAATAGGTTAGAGTGCACACTAATTTGGTTATTAGGATGTGTCGTCTAGCCCGTCCTTCCGTAATAACCGAGTTGTGAGCTTGCATTCGGGATATAGCGGGTTCGAACCCTACAAACCAGGCAAATGCTGGGGATATACGTTAATTATGCCCACGGCCGCTTCCTTCCCATTCTTAGCCCTTCCCTATTCCATCGTCGCGTCGGTACGACGTGAAGGAACTTGTAAGAAAAAAGTTTCGTAATGTAGTGAGAGTAACATACATTTTAGGAGTTCTAATGGACCGTACTCCTAATGTTTATGTAAACCTCATAGCATAGCCGTTTTGTAGGATAGACGATACTTGTTACTCCATTTAGTAAGCTCGCATTCTTACCTGTTACTCCTCAAAAATTTGGGCTCTAATAATAATAATAATAATAATAATAATAATAATAATAATAATAATAAAAAACTCAGAGAGAAAGATATCCAGGACAGCAAAATTGGATATAAAACTCCGAAATTGAATTGTTTAGCGTTTGCAGATAACTGAGCTGTTCTGTCAGACAACACACATATTGCAACGGAACAAATCAACCGTTTGAAAGAGACAGTAGAAAAAGCAGGGCTATACTTGTCTTTTTACAAGACGTAATTTACGACAAATATTAAGGAATTTTATAACTGTTAGGATCTTCAATACGTCAAAACTAATATTTCAATAAGTACATTTAGAAACTACATGAAAACGAAATCGTATAACAGAATTATACCTAAAAAAGAAACAATTAAATTAATTAAATTCATTTTTATTTCTTTCACAGGCTCCCGAGTGCAAATCTAGATTTCTGACCAGTCATTCTGTTAAATCTTTTGGGTGTGATCACTGTAATTTAAGATATTGTTTAGGGTGCGATATTTTATCTTATCATCTTCAGGGCCAGGGAAAATTCCCTGTCGGAGCCTGGTTTTAAGCACGAACACATGAACGGACAGTGAAACTTCAAGCTCCTTTGAGGGTGTGAAGTGCAGGAAGACGTCAAGCCACCGTCTCCACAGTGCTCGAGGAATTCAAACGGTTCCTAATTGACAAAGAGCGTCCCTCGTCGAGTGTGGACGACAAAGTGACTTTGTCCTTCAAACCACTTCAAGTGTTCTTGTACAAGGAACTATTAAAGGGACGAGATCTCTGCCCTACATCAAGTTAGAATTTGGGAGTGACAGACGAGTGGCATAATCACTGGGTTCTCGTCGAAGTGCCTGCAAATCGAATCCCTGACAAGGTATGTGCATTTCCTGACATGGAGAGTGGATCGGATTCTACATAAAACCAGGGGTCTCGTGGCTATAATGACAGTCACATAAAACTGGAGGTCTCGTGGATATAATGACAATACCGTCAGTCACATAAAACTGGAGGTCTCGTGGTTATAATGACAATACCATCAGTCACATAAAACTAGAGGTCTCGTAGCTATAATGACAATACCATCAGTCACATATAACTGGAGGTCTCGTGGCTATAATGACAATACCATCAGTCACATATAACTGGAGGTCTCGTGGCTATAATGACAATACCATCAGTCACATAAAACTGGAGGACTCGTGGCTATAATGACAATACCATCAGTCACATAAAACTGGAGGTCTCGTGGATATAATGACAATAACATCAGTCACATAAAACTAGAGATCTCGTGGATAAATTACAATATCAACAGTCACATAAAACTTGAGGTCTCGTGGCTATATTGACAATATGAACAGTCGCATAAAACTAGAGGTCTCGTGGCTATAATAACAATATCAACAGTCACATAATACTAGAGGTCTCATGGCTATAATAACAATATCAACAGTCACATAAAACTAGAGGTCTCGTGGCTATAATAAGAATATCAATGGTCACATAAAACTAGAGGTCTCGTGGCTATAATAACAATATCAACGGTCACATAAAACTAGAGGTCTCGTGGCTATAATAACAATATCAACGGTCACATAAAACTAGAGGTCTCGTGGCTAATAATAAGAATATCAACGGTCACATAAAACTAGAGGTCTCGTGGCTATAATAACAATATCAACGGTCACATAAAACTAGAGGTCTCGTGGCTATAATAACAATATCAACAATCACATAAAACTAGAGGTCTCGTGGCTATAATAACAATATCAACGGTCACATAAAACTAGAGGTCTCGTGGCTATAATAACAATATCAACGGTCACGTAAAATTAGAGGTCTCGTGGCTATAATAAGAATATCAACAGTCACATAAAAATAGAGGTCTCGTAGCTATAATAACAATATCAACGGTCACATAAAACTAGAGGTCTCGTGGCTATAATAACAATATCAACAGTCACATAAAACTAGAGGTCTCGTGGCTATAATAACAATATCAACGGTCACATAAAACTGGAATTCTCGTGAATCTAATGACAATATCAACAGTCACAAAAGGACTGGAGGTCTCGTTACTAAAATGACAACATCAACGGTCACATAAAACTAGAGGTCTCGTGGCTATAATAACAATATCAACAGTCACATAAAACTAGAGGTCTCGTGGCTATAATAACAATATCAACGGTGACATAAAACTGGAGTTCCCGTGACTCTAATGACAATATCAACAGTCACAAAAAACACTGGAGGTCTCGTGACCATGATCACCGAGCTCGACAACTGCAGTCGTTTAAGTCCAGTATTCGGGAGATAGTGGGTTCGAATCCCACTGTCGGCAGCCCTGAAGAGTGGTTTCCCATTTTCACAGCAGACAAATGCTGAGGCTGTACCTTACTTAACGCCACGGCTACTTCCTTCCCACTCCTAGCCCATTCCTATCACATCGTCGCCATAAGAGCTATCATTGTCGGTGTGACGTAAAGCAACTCGTAAAAAAAAAAAAAAAAAAAAAAAAACTATGATCATGATCAAGATAACAACAGCGTGAAACGACAAGTAAGATTTTCGTTAACCTGCGAGGCATTCGCCTGCAGTTCAAGTAGGCATTTAGTGCGGTCTAGGAAGAACTATTGTATCTACAGTGTAGTGTGTTACTTGGTACCCATTTTCACCTTACTACAACCACTCTTACATTTGTGACATAGGCGGAAATCGAACACGTGCTGGTAAATGTGTTTCAGGGGTGACACACTTTTAAAATGCTCTTCCTTACCTTAAGTTTATCATTGTCCACTAGTCTTACGATCTACACTGTGGATCCACAGCTGCAAATGCTCCCCTCTCATCCTCTTTGTTTCATACTCCTCATTGGATAACAATGGTTATACCAAGGCTTTGTAAACGTTACGCCTTGTTACTTTCGTAATCACGTTTATTACAACGGCGATTTAATTAACCATAATTTTAAAACACTTAACTATGAGAACAGATTATACGGTCTGAACATGCTGTACATTACTGAAAGAGTTGGTTAGTCATGGGTCTTCTGTTCTAAGATGGGTGACATCCGATTTTAATAATAATAATAATAATAATAATAATAATAATAATAATAATAATAATAATAATAGTAGTAGTAGTAGTATTTATTCATTCATCATGTCGTTTACATATTTACAGGACTCTGTTTTATGTATACATAACTCTTCTAATAACATTATTACTTGAGAAATATTAATCTTATAACTAAACCACATATATTACATAAGTAGTAGTATTATCAACGTATTAATACTTAAAATAAATTGAACTTCTAACTATCTCTTGCACACATTAAATAAATTATTATTATTATTATTATTATTATTATTATTATACAAAATCACACCAACCTCAACAGAGTCGAGTAGATATCAGTAAAATACCACGTAAGGTGAAACCTTGTGTGTGGTAATTTAGAATATTAATTACATAGTGAGAAATATATTTTAAATGATGCCTGAAATACGAGTATGGGTATGATATGATCAACAGCACATGGTGGAGCATTGAATGGAAATTGGATATGGTGACAATAATAATAATTGTACCGGGCGGTACACCTCCACGCCACTAGTTCAAACATTGCGCCAATTTAAACTCCCCTACAGGAGAAACTCTGAACTTTAACATCTGTATTAAATCAAAGGTTTCTTGGAAGATGTCACTACTGTAAATTTTGAAGTGTTCTGAACTATGTCTATTTCGATTTGTGTTTGTTTGCTCTGTAGCAAGAAGTGTGGACATTCTCTTCTAGAGGTCAGTACTTAAAAAACTATAACTGTGCACCCTGGTGCGAAGTGAACGAACTATTTTTGAAGAAATTTTGTATCTATAAGTTTGTTCTTTGTTAAATTCCTTTATTTCATTTTTAGGGTTGGCAATATTGATCTCGGTTTCCGCCAGTTTTAAATTCAGCCAATCCTAAATTTTCTAAATTAATTTTCCACCAATCCTAGCTTTCTTCTTCAGTTTTGACTTGTAATCTTTAGCCGACCAATAAAAATTTGTGGGCGGGTTGTTTTCATTCATGAAAGGCCTCGAATGTTCCACGAGGGTATATAAACTGCTGATTTTCTTGTCTCGGTGCCACTTCATCGACAACTTGCTTAGTGTGTGATTATGTAGCAGGGGGCGGGAAGCGCCTCTTTCTTCGGGCAGCAGTTCATCACCAAGGTAATGGCCGTTTAAGAACCTTATTTCTTGCTAGCTCAGCAGTTTTAACCCGCGGGGGAAGGTTCGAATCCTTTTCAATGTAAACCTTACTATATTCATGTAAATTAACCGCAATTTGGGATAGAGAGTGCTTAACCCTCTCGAGCTTCCACTCATATTGTTTTGAGGTGACCACGTTTTCATAACCGATTTTCTTTTCTTCTTAATGTAATAAGTTAATCTTCTACAAGTCACCTCCCTAGTATGGGATTAGCCCCTGTATAACTGGCCGAGTGCCACCTAGGTTTTAGGAAGTTTCATGTAGGAGTGCAACTACGCCTCCAGTCAATTTGGTTTTCTGGGCCATTTATTTAACCCAACATTTTGTTTTCTTCATGTGAAGGCCCTGTAGGTTGGGTACAAGGTACCCCTGTCTCATTGTATGTGTGCCTTGAGGGCAGTTGGGAGTGAAATTTGTTGTGGCCTTTGATAGGCTTGTAAGCTTGAGAGCGGGATTGCTCTTTCCAAATTTGATCTCTGCGTGCCTCTAGGAGGCTTGACATTCTAATTAGTGGCAACTGCTCCTTGGTATGAAGGGGTTTTCTGCCCTTTGGTTGTGAACTGAGGGCTCAAGAAATGTAAAACGGGGTTCAAGCCCCAGAACTTGTAAAAACTGTAATCAATAATTTCTCAATTTGTTGAATTGCTACTTGGTACCTGTTACACCTTGTTATTGGTTGTTATTTGTTAATTTTGAAAAGAAAATATAACCTTTGTTAAAGTTTTAAATTAACTTTAATTTTGTAGTTGAGACCTATTCCTGCCCGCACCTTCTTTCACCTCTGCTGTTCCACAGATGCCTCGGAACAATAATAATAACAAAAAACGTAAAATTAAGCTTTTTTTTCAATTGTGCCGAAAGTTGGAGGGCTTAAGGGCCCAGAAATGTTTCAAATTGTAAGTCTTGGGTAGCTCTATCAAACTACAAAAAACATTCGAATATCACTTCCGGCCTAAATGCAGTTCCGGTAAACAGCCTAAAACCGCTTGTTTCTTTACTAGTTTTATTTTTTATTCAAATCCTAGACAAATTAACTTATTTACATAAATATTTATCTAATGTGTTTCTTGGTTCAATGTCCTCAGGCGTTTTTGATTTTTTTAAACCCATGCCGAATGTAGTTATAACAGCTTAAGTAAAACTCTGCATTGTGTCACATTAGCGCTCGTAGTGGTGTTCAACTGAAACAATGTACTGACACACATTAGCGCTCGTAGTGGTGTTCAAGTGAAACAATGTACTGACTCACATTAGCGCTCGTAGTGGTGTTCAAGTGAAACAATGTACTGACTCACATTAGCGCCCGTAGTGGTGTTCAAGTGAAACAATGTACTGACACACATTAGCGCTCGTAGTGGTGTTCAAGTGAAACAATGTACTGACCCACATTAGCGCTCGTAGTGGTGTTCAAGTGAAACAATGTACTGACACACATTAGCGCTCGTAGTGGTGTTCAAGTGAAACAATGTACTTATACACATTAGCGCTCGTAGTGGTGTTAAAGTGAAACAATGTACTGACACACATTAGCGCTCGTAGTGGTGGTCAAGTGAAACAATGTACTGACACACATTAGCGCTCGTAGTGGTCTTCAAGTGAAACAATGTACTGACACACATTAGCGCTCGTAGTGGTGTTCAAGTGAAACAATGTACTGACACACATTAGCGCTCGTAGTGTTCTTCAAGTGAAACAATGTACTGACACACATTAGCGCTCGTAGTGGTGTTCAAGTGAAACAATGTACTGACACACATTAGCGCTCGTAGTGGTGTTCAAGTGAAGCAATGTACTGACACACATTAGCGCTTGTAGTGGTGTTCAAGTGAAACAATGTACTGACTCACATTAGCGCTCGTAGTGGTGTTCAAGTGAAACAATGTACTGACACACATTAGCGCTCGTAGTGGTGTTCAAGTGAAACAATGTACTGACTCACATTAGCGCCCGTAGTGGTGTTCAAGTGAAACAATGTACTGACACACATTAGCGCTCGTAGTGGTGTTCAAGTGAAGCAATGTACTGACACACATTAGCGCTTGTAGTGGTGTTCAAGTGAAACAATGTACTGACTCACATTAGCGCTCGTAGTGGTGTTCAAGTGAAACAATGTACTGACACACATTAGCGCTCGTAGTGGTGTTCAAGTGAAGCAATGTACTGACACACATTAGCGCTTGTAGTGGTGTTCAAGTGAAACAATGTACTGACTCACATTAGCGCTCGTAGTGGTGTTCAAGTGAAACAATGTACTGACACACATTAGCGCTCGTAGTGGTGTTCAAGTGAAACAATGTACTGACTCACATTAGCGCTCGTAGTGGTGTTCAAGTGAAACAATGTACTGACACACATTAGCGCTCGTAGTGGTGTTCAAGTGAAACAATGTACTGACTCACATTAGCGCTCGTAGTGGTGTTCAAGTGAAACAATGTACTGACACACATTAGCGCTCGTAGTGGTGTTCAAGTGAAACAATGTATTGACTCACATTAGCGATCGTAGTGGTGTTCAAGTGAAACAATGTACTGACTCACATTAGCGCTCGTAGTGGTGGTCAAGTGAAACAATGTACTGACTCACATTAGCGCTCGTAGTGGTAGAAAAAGGCAAGCTGCTAATCTATTGGACCGGATTGTAATTTTTAGGAATAAAGAATATATTCCCATAACTTATTATATTTTATCTGCCTAAAAGTCGCAGCTCATATCCCTAGGGAGTTGCTTGCTTGAAGGGCTAGAACTATGGATTATTATTATTATTATTATTATTATTATTATTATTATTATTATTATTATTATTATTATTAATGTTAGCCCATAGTAGCCATTATTAATGCACTGAAACGCTATCTATTTTGTGGAATGTTGAACTGTCAAAAATTAACCTTCACTTTCCTATTTTTGAACTCTAAGGGGGGACCCCCAGCTTAACACGGGGAAAATAGGCCAATATTCATTCGATTGTTATAATTATATGCTACAAACGTTGTTGACAAATGCTGCACGTGCCCCAGGATTGGCATGCTTAAGAGCAATCAGAAGCAACTTCAATAATGTCAAAATTCTAATTATAACATTTAAAAATAAAATGTTAAAAATTTCCCGCATTTTTAACAATATATCACGGTTTCCTTCATAACCCTCTTACTGATTCACGGATAATTATGATTTTTTTCAGAGTTTCCTCCCATAGTATTGTACTACAATCTGTACCTCATTCAGATCAATAGGATTTAAATTAGATTTTATAAAACATTTTTATTTAAAAAGCTTTTAATATTTTCTGGTGCTCGGAATAAAAACGCGACAAAAAAACCAAATCACAGTTTATGTTAATGATTGAGGTTCATTTTGTAGCTTGAGGTTTGATACACACTTTAAGAAAATAAAAGTACAAAAATTCGTATAAACTTGGAATTTATAAGGGAAACAGTGATATACTGTTAAAAAGGCGGGAAATTTTTAATATTTTATAATATTAAAATTATTAAAAATCCGACATTATTGGAGTTGCTACTGTTTGCCAGGAAGCATGCCAATACTGGGATATGTGCAGCAATTGTCAACAACAATTGTAGCATATTTAACAATCGAATGAATATTAACCTATTTTTTTTCCTCTGTTAAGCTGGGTCTCCCCCCTTGGGTAAGAGGATGGTTGCCTAGTTGCATTTCCTCTTAAAACAATAATCACCACTATCACCGTCTTAAGTGTCAAATGGCTCTGCGAGGGATCGAACCTTCAACCTACAGTAGAAGTAAGTTCCTATGTTGCTGCTCTTCTCAGTCCATTCAGAGATTTTGATATCATATTTTACAAAACATTACAGGTGGGTGTTGCTTGTGAGTTGTAAAGGTATTATTACGCAGAGAGATGGAGCAGACAGATGATAGTTGGAGGCCCTCCGAGAAGCCATTTTCGAGATGAATACACACTATTCTATCATTTTCCCCGTATTCCGCTCCGGTTCCAGCTGGCTTTGGCTGGCTCGCTCTCAGAAGTGGAACTCAAATTGAAAAACCTTAAAGAACGGTGAAGCAGCCACTACCACCACGAGAAAGGATGCAGTCTACCACAAAATTTAGATGCCTCAATTGCTTCGCCGCTGTACGGTTTCTGGAGAGCTCGGAAGGATGGTACTACAGCAGACTAAGTCTGGGAATATTTTACAGCTGATACATCGTATTTTCCTGATTTAAAAGTAAAGTTCTCTTACAGATACTGATTTTTGTAGGAAACCTGAAATATTTGTCCTGAATGAGAAAATTCATAATTCCAAAATAATTGGTCCGTTATTGGAATTTATAAAATTTCCAGCTAACTCATTCTTGGTTGCCAGCATTTCACTCCAGTGTGCCAATTTGGGCTCGTTAATTGGTGACTAGCGCACCTATCAAGACGCATGGCTAATGCCTGAAGGGATGGGGCGGGCCACCTAATGTGTTACGCCCTCTCTCTGGCCAAGATGTGAGGGAAGAAGGGGGTGGGTAAAGGATGTGAAGAAGTAGCAGATGGGAGGGGATTTCTATCCTCTTCGCTAAGCATTGTATAGTTTTATTTTGTTAGTTACAATTTGGTCATGTTTTTTATACATAAATTGTAGGTTTTTTTTCCTAGGTTTTGAAGTTACATAAATTCATAAGTAAACTCTGCATTTTTAACAAGGAACTGACTGGTAGTTTTCCGTTGAGTCCTGCGCCTGGCTGTACTAATAACAAGGAGACAGTTCAATGTGTAAATATGCTAGTATGTGGTACATTTGTTCTCTTAGTACACTTACAACCAACAATGAACATAATATAAATGGCAGCATTGGTGACTGTACACCACGTGGAAGATGGAGCCTATTTGGTAAGCTGGGATACCAGTGGGTGGGTTTAAACAAGGGTTTCCAGAGGTGTGAAGCTGAAATGAGAATTCAACCCAGAATAAGGGTTGAGAAGTGAAGATTGAAAGTTTGATTTGCCGCTGTTTGTAAGTGATGAAGGACTCAAGATCTGTTGTAGGGATGAGAGTCATAAAATTGTTAAAAAACGGATGAGATCTTCGATTGTATCTGGCGAGAAAAGAGAACGGGTGGGCGATGTGGGCTCGTCGATGGTTCTAATGGGTCTACGACCTCAGGTTGGTTTCGAGCAGGTGCAGGGCGACGTCTGCAGCGGGGCGGCTATACTGGGTGAGAATCCCCACAGGTGTGACATATGGACGGTTCATGTGTGTTGGGACAGCGGGGTGTAGAACGTTGTTGGCTGCAGTGGCCGCAGATGGGATTTTTAGCCGTGCAGTGAGTGGTGGGGTGATTGTTATAGACGAAGCATCGCTCACACCGGATGGATTGTGGCGGCGGAGCACGGGATGGTTCCACTTAGTAGGGATGCCGGTGGATGGAGACTCCGCTGGCCAAAACGCGGTCGACGTCTTCGGGTTATGGTAGAAGAATCCACATCATGTAGGTAGGGCCTGTTGCGTTCTTGATCCGGAATGCCTTCTTAGCTAAAATGCCTTCTGCGTTGAGCTCTGCAATGACAGTGTAATGGAGGGATCTACACTGAGAAGTCTATAGCGCGGAGGTGGAGGTGAAAGTGGTTGGAAGAGGACGCTTGATGCTAGGCGGTGAGATCCTATGACAGTGGTGAGCAGATGGGCAGCAGCGTGTCCGTTGTCCTGGATGATGACTCCTCTAGCAGTTCTTCGGATATCGGCAATGTCCTCCCGGCGCATGTTGAATCGGAGTAGACTGGAGAATATGGCTTGGCGGGACTGGAAGTCGGGGTTGAAATGTGTGCCTGATGGAGTAGGTTGGAGGAAACGGGAGTGGTTGACAGGGCGTCTAGTACCGGTTATAGCGGAAAACGCGAACTGGGAAGGAGTGGTGGTGGTAACAGTTGGAGGGTCATTCTGCATGGTGACGTCCAAGGAGAGCGGCGGGTAACTTATTGTGGCTGCCGGAGGTGCTGGATCCGGGTGAGCTACCTGGCATTTGGAGGTTGTTCCTCGCCTGGAGCAGATCGCGGAGCCAGCCTCGTGGTGCTAAAACCGTTGGACGGCGAAAGATGTAATGGTGGTTACCGCGTAGGCTACTTGGAGCCACTGGCAGTGCCAATGCACTATGAGAGATTTGGTCTCTTTTACAAAAATTAATGCTTGCTAGGCCATCAGATGATATAGATAATGATTTGAAAAGGGAACCTGAAATATATGTCGTGAATGAATACATTCAAAATTCTAATATAAATGGTCCCTTACTGGAAATTATATATTTTCCAATTAACTCATTTTTGGTTGCCAGGGCTCCGTCCCAGTGTGCCAATTTGAGCTCATCAGTTGGTAAGTAGCAAACCTACCTACTTATTAATTAATTAATGTTCTCCCAAAGTATCCTCACCAAAATGTTGCCTATGACATTCATCTTAGTGTGGGAGACGAGGGCGATGTGGTTAATAAGACGACGTTCGTGGCGATTACTGTGTTAAGGAGAAATACAATATGATAAACAGAGAGACATTGCCTTGATTACGGATACACCAGAGAACGCCAAAATCCAAATCGAAAAAATAGAGCAAGCAGGGAAAATAAGTTTACAAATCTCCTTCCCAAAGATAGAATTTATAACAAACGTTGAAGATTGTCCTGATAACATAATTGTAAATCAAAACAAAATCAAGAAAGTCAACTCCTTTAAATATTTAGGTGAATGGCTACAAATAAGCAACAACGGAAAACACAGTTTGGAGGTAAGAGCAAAGAAGATGTACGTCGTATTCAGATCACTACACACACACAAAAAAGCGGGGGGGGGGGGGGCATTGCCATGGGACAACAAAATTAAACATGACAATTCAGTGGTGAGGCCTGAGGCTCTCTATGGAGCCGAAATACTTAAACTAATGCGGAGAGGTGAAATAAACAATAAACAACTGTTTAGAAGCAGTCTGGGGGCGAAGGACAACAGAAGCTGAATACAACAGCGATCTAATAAAAAAATCTTCTACATGTGGAGAATATAGGACACATCATGCGCAAAAGAAGATTTTCGTTTTTTGGACATTTGAACAGCATGAAGAATGACAGACTGACAAAACAAATCTATACAATAAATAAAATTGAAGTGCCTGTTTGTAATGTCAAAATAACATTTTACTAAGAGCACATGGAAGTATATACAGTACCTATAATTAAAAGCCAATGTTTACAATTTTTGTCTGTCTGTCTGTTCCGGCTAATCTCGGAAACGACTGGACCGATTTTGACGGGACTTTCACTTGCATATAGCTGATGGTATAAGGAGTAACTTAGGCTGTCAATATCAGCTTTGCTATGACAATCAACAAGTCACAAGGGCAAACGTTGAGCAAAGCTGGCATAGATTTAACTAAGGGTTGCTTTACCCATGGGCAGCTATACGTCGCATGTTCACAAGCGAGGGATGCTACTAGCGTTGTTGTTTTAGCCCAAGGAAATCGTACACCAAACATTGTATATAAAGAGATTTTACAATGAGATTAATATGAAAAGCCAAATATACATATTTCAAACGTCTACAAGGAAGCTTTATAAGTCAAAACAGCCTAAGGAAATCGTACAACAAACATTGTATATAAAGAGATTTTCCAATGATATTAATATGAAAAGCCAAAAAATACTTCAAGAGTTGACAAGGAAGCTTTATACGTCAAAAAAAAAATCAACGCGTTCGAAGTCGTTAGCACAGATATTAAATATAAAAGTACTGTATTTCATCCAATTTACCTATGTAAAAACGATGTATGTTAATAAAATATGCTTTATTTTTCTTTTAAATGAATTGTTTAAAACATCTAACGGCTGAATTGAAAAACGCGGATGTAGCCGCGGGTACATGGTTTACACAGTCATTAAATGACCTCAAAGAAGCAACCATTGACATTAAGGATACACATAACAGTAAGTTATTTCGGGACAAAATTCAAGAAGTGATCTTCAGGGGTGAACAAGAAAGAAAAAGGAAAGCAGGGTCCTAACATAGAACAGCCCCGGAAACAGAGATCAAAACGAATGGAACAGATGTGAGCGGAGAGGAAGGAGGAACACACAGTATAGCAAGAATTGAAACATTGATTTAACGTGCTCTGTAAAAGTGCAATTCTTCTTCTTCTTTATCTGTTTACCCTCCAGGGTCGGTTTTTCCATCGGACTCGGCGAGGGATCCCACCTCTACCACCTCAAGGGCAGTGTCGTAGATCTTCAGACTCTGGGTCGGGGATACAACTGGGGAGGATGACCAGTACCTCGTCCAGGCGTCCTCACCTGCTATGATGAACAGGGGTCTTGCGGGGGATGGCAAGAGTGAAAGGGATAGACAAAGAAGAGGGAAGGAAGCGGGCGTGGTCATAAGTTAGGTACCATTCCGGCATTTGCCTCGAGGAGAAGTGGGGAAACCACGGAAAACTACTTCTAGAATGGCTGAGGTGGGAATCGAACCCACCTCTACTCAGTCAACCTCCCTAAGCTGAATGGACCCCGTTCCAGCCCTCGTACCGCTTTTCAAATTTCGTGGTAGAGCCGAGAATCGAACCCGGGTCTCTGCGGGTGGCAGCTAATCACACTAACCACCACACCACAGAGGCGAACAAAAGTACTATTCGACTAAATAAATTAAAAAATAGCGAGAAAAAAATTATCTGCAATCTGCATGAAAAACCAGTTTGCAGTGATAAGAATGGAGGGCAATGAAACAGACGCAGCAATCCCGAAAGCAGTAAGATAGGGCTGCATTTTCTCCCCTCTCCTTTTGAATGTTTATACAGAACGGGCGGTAATGGAAATCGAAGAGGAATTTAGTAAGGGAATCACTATCCAAGGAGAGTTGGCCTGAAAACAGACCGGCGTTCTGTGTCAGAAAGTATGCTTGCTCCCTGGCACGTAAGCCTTTTTCACTTATAGGGTACAACCTTACTCTTTCTCCCCTGTTAATACTTAAGGTAGTAATTTTCTAAATGTTGTGTTCGATTCAGTGTCGCTAACCATACATTTTAGGGGCCCTACTTGCCGATACGACGTCTTACAATTACTGTTAACCTGGCACGCTGGTACTATAGAGACTTGGTTTATTTAGTGACTTGTGAGAATTAGGCATTGCCACTGTCATATTGTCAAAACTACTAATGTTGGCGGCAAATTCCACGTGCTCTTGTTTAGTAAACAACGCCACGTGCTTTTTTGACAGCTATCATCCGCCATCTTTAATCAATAGAGCACTGTGCTGCTATCATGCGGGTAATTTCGTCAGCTGTCATCCACCATCTTTAATCTGCAGAGCGCCGTTTGCGGGTATAATTAAAGCTTTTTTTTTCTGCGGGACTGTAAATTCGTTTAGGTAATACAAAGCAAGTAGAATTGTGGCATGTTTAAGTAATGCATTTAGTAATGTAGTGGGTTTGAAATGATAAACGCAGCATTTATTAATTACGGTCTTATATCGTCCAATATTTACGTATATAAATCAATTAGGACGTCTAAGAAGCAAGAGAAATCTGCATGAACTGCTCAGAAAAGGGAAGCAACATTACCTCCTCTATAAAAATCAGTTCAATTCAAATGGAAGGACATTTCGTTATCAACCTAACTTAACATAACCTTGTCGTGTCACGACAGTTTGCAGACTTAGCATTTGTGTATTCTTATCGAGTTACGGCATATGTATATGTAATATATTTGCTTGTGTGTGTTATTACAATGTGGTTTCACTTCAGTCTGACTTATAATAGCAAATTTCCGGAAGGGAGCTGAATTATTTACGCAACACGGTTATAGTAAAGCGTACATCAAAATAAAGGCAGAAATATATGTTAACATTAAATTAAGTGTGGGTGAGGGAGAGTGTGTATTTCCTTAATTCCTCATTAAGCTTGAAAACCGACTTAATTATGAATATATTGATTGGTCATTTATTTATTTATTATCCATGCAAAAGCCCTACCTTGTCTAGCATATTAGGGCTGTAGGTTATAACTAGTGACCTTAAATAGTACAAATATATAATACAACACTTTTGAAGTGAGTGATTACACACACAAATTAACTAAACTGGGAGAAAAGGAAAAAAAAACTATTCTTAATTTTTTCTAAAATAAACTACATAAACTTAAAAAAATAATTCAAACAACAGATCTTGTAAAATATCCTAAAAATAGGTTTGACTAACATTACTGTACAATGATTTAAGTGTTGCTCCAAAATGTATCTAGCTTTGCTGAAAAATCGACAATCAAAAATAAGGCGAGTTGCAGTTTCTTCATCTCCACAAACACAACTGTTATTACTACTAATTTTCAGACTCGTTGGCTGAATGGTCAGAGTACTGCCCTTGGGTTCAGACGGTCTCGGGTTCGATTCTCGGCCGGGTCGGGGATTTAAACCTTAATTGGTTAATTCCAATGGCCCGGGGGCTGGGTGTTTGTGCTGTCCTCAACATCCCTGTAACTCACACACACCACACTTAACACAATCCTCCACCACAATAATACGCAGTTACCTACAAATGACAGATGCCACCACCCTCATTTGAGGATCTGCCTTACAAGGGCTGCACTCGGCTAGAAATAGCCACACGAAATTATTATTATTATTATTATTATTATTATTATTATTATTTTTATCATTATTATTATTACTAAATTTGAATTTATTTAAATAAAATTTAAATATTCCGTGACCCGAAAGAAACTGAGTGCTGGTGAAGTTTGGGTAAGGGAATCTCCATTATTGATAGTTACATTGACGTTAGTTTGTTGATGGTTGTCTTTTCTAATTTCAATATGTAAACAGTCAGGTTGGCAGCAGTGATGTGCCATTAAGAAAAAAATAAGAAAATAGGGCGGCGATATTTGCCTTTTAGTGTATACTGTAGCTTTACTATAACGATGACCAAAGGAGAGAGATTTACTTCACGTGGAAGCAATGCCGGACGGATCTGGACTACAGCTGTTGTAATTCACGCAGCAGATCACCACACACACAAAGAGGAAGACTGCTGCTGATCTTGGCGTATCATCGTTTGCAGTGAGACTTGCCGACTTCCTGGAAGCATCATCCCAATATAAGTCGTTCTCAAGCCATTCCACCCACGTCGCCTCTTAATAGGCCAATTACACGCCGCATCCTCCAACTCCATTTAGATGCTAATTGTCCATTACGCTCTAATCAACGTTATAGTAATACCACTCCGCTCGTAAAGGTCACTAATTGATAACAGACGGCGACAAGAAAAGGCGACGGTTCAACGTTACACGTAACCTACCTTCACGACATATAGGATGCTTTCTCGTTTAATATCGCAGTGAATCAGTTCAGGCTCAAAGTCAAGTCTGTTGCAAGTAAGATATTCGAGAATGGTTTGATACACTTCCAGAGGTAACGACTGAGCGAACTATTATACGAAAGAATTTCATATACTATTAATTCATAATCGATTTTGGTCAACTATGCTCCATGTAAATAACTCTTCATGACTTCAGCTTTCTTTGGCGCCAGTATTTCTTCATTCTCTTGCTAACAACTTCTTTCTTTTCAGCCGTTCTAAGTTACTTCTTCTAGATAGCTGTTTCCGTCTCCAGGAACCCCTCATATTTGTGTGTGCATCTTGTTCCTGAAAGTGCTTCTGTTGTAAATGTCTTGATCCATGATTTAAAGTTATAAATTTCATGATTGTTCCGTACTGAATAGAGAAATCTACAATATTAAATAGAAGGAAGGATCCACCTTTCAATACTCAGTTACTAAGTTGAACCAAATTGAAGTTACAACCTGTTCATTTGGGACCGGTTTCAACACATTTGAAGTGTCATTATCAGCCAATTAGCGAAACAGTGCAAAAATTAAGTCATAAAGATCTGAAAACACGTAACACAATGTGATCATTGGCTGGTGATGACACTTCAAATGTGTTAAAACCGGTCCCAAATGGACAGGTTGTAACTTCAATTTGGGTCAACTTAATAACTGAGTGTTGAAAGGTGGATCCTCCCTTCTATTTAATATTGTATATTTAATCCATGATGTTCATTTATTGCAAGTCCTGTCCGGCTCCATGGCTAAATGGTTAGCGTGCTGGCCTCTGGTCACAAAAGTCTCGGGTTCGATTCCCGACCGGGTCGGAAATTTTAACCATCATTGGTTAATTTCTCTGGCACAGGGGCTGGGTGTGTGTCGTCTTCATCATCATTTCATCCCAATCACGACGCGCAGGTCGCCTACGGGTGTCAAATCGTAAGACCTACACCTGGCGAGCCGAACATGTCCTCGGACACTCCCGGCACTAAAAGCCATACGCCATTTCATTCCATTGCAAGTCCTTCTTGATGTTAACGAACCACTTGTCGTAAGAGTTGCCTTTCCTATTGGGCTGAATCTCCCTTCATTTCTGACAATTATGATCAAAATTACGTTAGACTTGAGCATCAGGGTTGCTGAACATCTGTTCCTTTCTTCATTCCATTTGCATTTAAGAATTCAAAAGAACTCGTTCAGCATATGTATTCGAACCAGGTATACTTAGAACATCAGATACGAACATCAGTATATTTCGAACAGAACCTAATTAACTTTGGAATTTTTTAAACCCATTTTGTGTTCACATTACAGCTCTACAAGAGGGAAAAAACTTGGACGGGAACACCTTACGAAGGTAGAGAGTTTCAAGTACGGTACCTGGGAAGTATGACAGCGGAAATTGGAAGAAATGATAAGGAAATATTGGACAGGAGCGTTCCTGAGAAGTGTCAGAAGCCCGGTTTGGAGCAACGATGTCCCTCAGAGAAGCAAAAGAGTGATATACAGGACATATTACGTACCTATTCTGACGTATGCAACAGAAGCTTGGGTAATGAGGCAGAGAGCTGTAACTAGGATACAGGCAAGTGAAATGAAATTTCTGTGAAGCAAACTAGAAGTGACAAGAATGGATAAGATGAGAAACGAGAAGGTTAGAGATATAGTAAAATAAGAGTCACTGCGGAATAGCATAGAGGCATCTAGATTTAGATGGTATGGACACCTGAAGAGAATGGCCGAGGAAAGGATACCAGGAGGATGCACGAGAAAGATATAACAGGAAAACAACCAAGAGGAAGACCAAAAGACACGTGGATAAAGGGAGTGGAAGAGTGTGTACAGTGAAGAAGATAGGACTGGGCAAGAGTGATGAAGGAGAAGTAGTAGGAAGACAAGAGAAAATGGAGAGGCTTACGTTCCAATCAGACCTGATCAACAGCTGGAAACTGCGCATGATGAAGATGATGCTTACAACTCTGATAACTAATCAATATCAGTACATGTATATCTAGCTCCAACATCACGTAATTCAATGTTATGGGAAGAACATTCTTCACAAAAGCGATCCAAATTAAAAGCTGGACTTCAGCAAATTTCAAAGGATTAATCATTTCTTCAAAAGCAGAAAATCTAGCGTATTTTAAATGTAAAGCCTCTAGTTTCTTAAAAACATTAACTTCACTGAACTCATAAACGTTTTCCAGATAGTTAATTAAGGCCATGGTCGCTTCCTTCCCGTTCCTAGCAGTAGGTATTCAAGCACCGATTTCTGATTGGCTGTTGAGCTGTAATACCTTCGAGGTCGGAAGAGAACAAGAGTTGACCAACAAAGGTCGAATAGGATAGATGAAAGTGAAGAGCCTGGCACAAGTAAATGGAAACAATATCAGGAATCAAGGTAAGGGCCCCGTGATCGCCAGCCCACACTCCGAAGTTAAAGACCCTGAAACTGTCATTGAGAGAGCAGAAGGCTATTGAACGCACACATACACACTTCGACACTACTATAACTGATCGAGCAAGTTGGCCTCACGGTTTGGGTCACGTAGCTATGAGTTTGCATTTGAGATATGGGGCATTCGAACCCCGCTCTCGGCATCCCTGAAGATGGTTTCCCGCAGTTTCCCACCAGGCAAATGCAGGGAGTGTACTTTAAGGCCACGGTCGCTTCCTTCCCACTCGTAGCAATAGGTAGGCCACACCAAAGGTATATCAAGCGCTAATCGCTGATTGGCTGCTGAGAGTGTGACGTCACCTGGCGGGCGATTTGAAAAGTAGGGCGGCTGGCTAAGTGTGTAAGCTTAACCTCGTATGCTTATGTTCTAATCAGTTCCGGTGGCTCGTGGGTAGGGAGGTGGCTGGCTGTATCTTACCACTAACTGTCTTACAAGGCAAGATAATAATAATTTCGTGTGGCTATTTCTAGCCGAGTGCAGCCCTTGTAGGCAGACCCTCCGATGAGGGTGGGCGGCATCTGCCGTGTGTAGGTAACTGCGTGTTATTGTGGTGGAGGATAGTATAATGTGTGGTGTGTGAGATGCAGGGATGTTGGTGTCAGCACAAACACCCTGTCCCCGGGCCACTGGAATTAACCAATGAAGGTTAAAATCGCCGACCTGGCCGGGAATCGAACCCGGGACCCTCTGAACCGAAGGCCAATGCGCTGACCATTCAGCCAACGAATCGGACACAAGGCAAGATGGCTGCTATACATTGGTTTTATGTGACTGATAGTGACAGTTCGGCAGCTTCTTCTTCTTCTTCTCAAACTAAGGGCTTCTTAATCGGCTGGTCTTCCCTAAACCAGCTCGTAGGTTTCTGGCGCAAGGGCTACCAGGCAAGATGGTTGCTATACATTACCTTTATAAAAGGCTAATCTACAGTATATCGGTGTAGCCTACCTACTGCTGGCCCTTTCATATCCCATTGTCGCGATAAGGCTGTTCTGTGTCGGTGCAACGTAGAGCAAATACCATATTGCTATAAATGACAGAAGGGAGCTAATAATAATGGCGTGTGGTCTCTGGAGAGGCCTGTTGCAGGTCCTTTGACGCCTTATAGGCGTCCTGCGCGTCTGATGAATTCTAGTGCTGAAGAAGGCACACACAGCCAGTCAGTCAGCCTCTGAACCATCAAAATCGGGCAATCTTCCTCTGCTTTCCTAGCATTTGTCCCACATACTTGCGGCGTCTGCTTTTTTTTCCCCTCTCTGTCGCCACTTCACACGACTGTGTGCCATGTCAGGACGAAGGCGTGCAATTTTTATATCTTTATGCCAAGGCTGTCTCGGTCGTCCTACTGGCCATCTCCCATCAATCAGCAATGTCAATCCACTCGAAGCACATGTCGATATCAGCGGAGGCAGCTTTCCCCTCATCTCTTCAGTGATTGTTGCCACTCCATATCGCTTGCAAACTTCATTGTTGCCGACATGATCATGAAGTGTCAAGCCAGGTGTCCATCGGAATTGACCAATAACGGCTACAATCCCCGAACCGTCCGGGAATCGAGCCCGCGACCCCTTGAACCCCATGAAACCGGGCGAAGTAAACTCGTGTCCTCATCCCGAGGAGGTGCAGCTCATATCAGACACATCCCGAAAGGAGGTGAGCTGCACGTACCATTTTAACCACATACCAGCCAGCCCTCCTGCCACTCTTAAATCTGTGGCAGCTGATAGTGCTACTGACGGTTACGCTATGGAGGTGGACACATGCGAACTGTCAGGTGGTAAGAGAAAGCCGAGGTCATGCCTCACAGACTCCGGATTTATATACAGTAAAAGAGGTTAGAATATAAACTGATTTGATTATTAGGGGGTGTCATGTAGGCCACTCTTCTGTAATGTACTGAGAGAAACATAAATTCTAGGGGTTCTGATGGGCCTACCCGTAATGTGTATGCAAACCTCATAGCATAACGGTTGTGCAGATTAGACTATATGCGTTACTCACTTCAGTAAGTTTGCATTTTAACCTATTACTGCATAAAAGTCGGGGCTCTAAACATGAAGTGTTTCCTCTTCTTCTTCTTCTTCTTCTTCTTCTTCTTCTTCTTCTTCTTCTTCTTCTTCTTCTTTTTAGATAACAATAAACTTCTTCGCTGTTTCTTGTGTTTTCTGTTCTTTTTTTTCTGAAATTGAAACTTGTACATCCACAGTAGTTGAAAGATTTTGAGGTGTAGCTATATAGGAGGATATTGAGACTAGCGGGGTACAGACCATGTGACAAACAAGGAAATGTTTCACAGAGAATGAAGAAAGACAAGGAAATTCTGACCACTGCAAAAACAAGACAATTTCTCTGTACATGTTATCGATGTCTAACCCTGTTGCATGATTAATGCATGATTTCGCCTTTCACCAAGATGAATACGTAACTGAACTGCTGTACATTCAGTCATGTAAACTGGTCGTAGGAATGCAAACAATCTCCTGAAACTAAACGCTTTCAAGAAAAATACCTAAATGAAATGACGTTGACATGTCTTGAGGATGGGGGTTTATCTGGAATTAGAGTCATAAATTCCCTCAGCACCATTGTAACCATGGCAACCAGCGTTCGTCTATGTACACAAGGTCAGTAGCGTCATCTTCTCACTGTGCGCTTTCCATTTTACTATTTGCTTGACGCCGCACCGATACAGATAGGTCTTATGGCGACGATGGGATAGGAAAGGCTTAAGAGTTGGAAGGAAGCGGCCGTGGCCTTAATTAAGGTACAGCCCCAGCATTTGCCTGGTGTGAAAATAGGAAACCATGAGAAACTATTTTCAGGGCTGTCAACGGTAGGATTCGAGTCCTCTATCTTCCATCCTTCATTATAATTATGTATATTAATTAGGATGGTATTTAACCCCTCCCCCATTTTTGGTTTGAACATATCCTTTTACTTCCATCATTCTCATTCAATGTCAAATTTCATCTTCTTTCTCTTCGAACATCAGTGGACGAGTAATACCTCGAATCTCCTTGTGTTTCTCTTTTTTCTTTTTGCTAGTGTATATATTTATTGAGAATCTCAACTACTTTCCAGACATTCCGGACTGCCAAAAGAATACAGTTTAACTACATCAAAAAATAACAAAATTAAATTTGAACAATTCATAACACAATATATAACATTAAACATTGGGAAATACAAAGAAAAAATGGATTTAGGACATTAAAGGGAACTTCTGTAAATACATATGTGATTTTAAAATTGGTAAATATCCTCGTAAAGCGGCAATTACCGAAAGATTGATTCTTGACTTCTGTAAGCCAAATCTGTTCCAGACATAATGAAAAGTTTAATACACTTGAGGAAAAAGTGGGACTCACATTCAACACAAAGAAAACAAGCCTAATGATATTCAGTCGAGGAAGAGATAAAGCTATTCTGAAACTGAAAGATCAACAAATCCAACAAGTTGATACATTTAAATACCTTGGTTGTTGGGTATGAGATTAAGAGCAGTATAGAAATGGAACGATTAGCGTTCAAGAAAATGGAGGTTTTTCTGTGTGATAACGCCTTAAATTCAAATCTGAGGCAGCCCATGGTTAAATGTATTGCTTTATGGAGTTGAAGCTTGGAATTTTGAAATCGACCACAATAAAAATGCTGGAAGCTCTGGAAATGTAGTTTCATAGAGGAATGCTGAAAGTCTCTAATGAAGGGATATTGCAGAGAGCACACTCTAAGAGAGAGCTGCTGACCACCATCAAATGCAGAAATACTGCGTACCTGGGGCATGTGTTACGGGGTGAAAGATATACAGTACTGCACCTCATTTTAAAACGCAAAATTGAAGGACAGGGAGAAGTTGGCACAAAAAGAACGTCATATCTCAAGAACATCCAAGACTGGACTGGAATAAAAACCGTCGAACAACTCTACCGTGTTGCTCGCCAATGACCGGGAGACTAGGCACGGCATATAGAAGAATAAGAATAAGAAGCGGTTAAACTTCACTGTAACGCATCGAAGGCTTTCCGTGACGCTAGGATGGGACAGGGCTAGGATCGGGAAGGTGACGAACGTGACCTTGATTAAGATACAGCCCCAGCATTTGTCTGGTATGAAAATGGGAAACCACGGAAAAGCATCTTCAGGACTGCCGACGGTGGCATTCGAAGCCACCATATCATGAATTCAAGCTCACAGCTAAGCGACTCTAACCGCATGGCCAGCCCGCTCGGTTTATGTCTCTCTCACTATGGGAAAGTTAATTATAGCAATAGCGCCAAGTGAACGCGATTCCATTCCACCAACATCAGTGCAAGACGGAGTTAACTGATGACCTTGCGCGGCAAAGTGGCGCAGCGTCACACCAAACACGATTATCAAACGTGTGTTATTCGAGGTCATTTCCCCAGCACTAACAATATGGAACTGTCGCCACTAGGTTACGTAGTCATCAAATGGAACTCAATTTCCAGTGGACAATTTTCCTTTTCGACCCCCGATGATCAACTCCTGTCATCTTCCGACGCTAGCGAGGTCTAGGGATTCTTTCATTTTAACCCCTCTTTATTTTGCCGATACCCTCAATATTCCTTGTCTTGACGATACAAACTGTTTGACGTGATGTCACCTAGCAATCGTGCAGGCTGTGATGTGAAGTACTGATGGATGGCCATGAATGAGAGACGTATTATCAAGGAGGGCGTTAGAGTGGAGATCAATATTTTCATTAGTGCTTTGATCTAGCCATCTCACCTCCAGCGTTCTTCAGTAGCACCACATTTCAAAGCTTCCATTCTCTTTTTTCTCAGCTAGTTATCGTCCATGGTTCACTTCCATACAATGCGACACTGCAGACGAAAGTCTTAAAAAACATCTTTCTAATTCATAAGTATATCAGTGTTCGAAGTGAGCAAGTTTCTTTACTTTAAGAAAGACCTTCGCCTCTGTGGTGTAGTGGTTAGTGTGATTAGCTGGCACCCCCGGAGGCCCGGGTTCGATTGCCACCTCAGCCATCCTCGAAGTGGTTTTCCGTGGTTTCCCTCTTCTCCTCCAGGCAAATGCCGGGATGGTACCTAACTTAAGTCCACGGCCGCTTCCTTCCCTCTTCCTTGTCTATCCCTTCCAATATTCCCATCCCCCCACAAGGCTCCTGTTCAGCACAGCAGGTAAAGCCGCCTGGCCGAGGTACTGGTCCTCCTCCCCAGCTGTATACCCCGACCCAAATCTCACGCTCCAGAACACTACTCTTGAGGCGGTAGAGGTTGGATCCCTCGCCGAGTCCGAGGGAAAAACCAACCGTGGAGGGTAAATAGATTAAGAAAGAAAGAAAGAAAGAAAGAAAGAAAGAAAGAAAGAAAGACCTTCCTGGCTTGTGATGGCCTGCATTTTATGTCCTCCTCACTTCTGCCAATGTTAGTTATTTTATTACCCAACTAACAATATTCATCTAGTTCCTTTAAGACTTCATTACTAATATTTCCGTTGTCACCTGGCTTCGATCGACTGCACTCCATTACCTTTGCTTTCGATTTATTTATTTCCATCTCGTACTCCTTCTCTGAGACTATGCCCGTACCATTTAGCAATTTCGCCAGATCTTCTCCAGATTCAGATAAAGTAACAATATCATCGGCAAATCTTTTGTATTTTAAATTTTTATTTCCTTTCCTGACCCCAACTGGGCAGGTTCGACCCTGGTTCAGTCCGGTGGTATTTGAAGGTGGCCTCGTGTCTGCTGATTTACTGGTACCTAATCTGCGGGACCAAATTTCGACTCTTCTGCGTCTCAGTAAACAATAGAACTACACTGACTGAGCAAATGTCATGGGATAGCGGAGCACTGATGCACAGGTGTGTTGTTTGCGCACCACACGCCCCCTGTGCCAGCGGCAGTTGTATAGGAGACCTTGTGAGCAGTGGCTGTGCAGGTGACAGGTGTAACATGGAACGTCGTCGTGAGCCGACACCGTTCGAACGGGGTATGGTGTTCGGTGCCCGACGGATGGGAAGTGCGATTTCGGAAGTGGTGCGGGAATTCGGCTTCACACGATCAACCGTGTCCAGGATGTATGGTGAATGGTTGAATGCGGGTGTCACCGTCCACAACAGACGAACGACCGGCCGTCCAGCTACCCTCGATGACCGTGACCGTCGACATCTGAGACGAATTGTCAATAGTGACAGACGGGCAACCGTGCAACAAATCACGGCTCAATTCAACACAGGCCGTGCTAGACACGTCTCCCAGTGGACAATCCGTAGGAACATGGGTTCTATGGGGGTATGGGAGCCGGCGCCACACACGGGTGCCACTGTTAACCCAACGTCATCGGGCACAGCGACGCGCATTTGTCGCCAGTCACCAGGGATGGACACTGGAACAATGGCGTAACATGATATGGTCGGACAAATCACGATTTCAACTGCACCATGCCGATGGGAGGCACCGTGTATGGCGCATACCACATAAAGCGATGGATCCCGCCTGCCTCGAAGGTGTGGTCCAGGGCGTTGGTGTCTCTGTTATGGTCTGGGGTGCATTTTCCTGGTATGGAATGGGCCCCCTAGTTGTTCTGGAAGAGACTTTGAATGGTACGCGGTATGTTGAGCTGCTCGGAGACCATCTCCACCCATTTTTGTCCTTCCAGTGCCCAGACGGTTCTGCGGTGTTTCAAGATGATAACGCGCCGCCACATCGCTCCCACGTCGCCCGGGAATGGTTCCAGGAACATGCAGCGGAGGTCCAACGACTGCCATGGCCACCCTGTCGAGCATATCTGGGATGTCCAGGAACGCAGGCTCCGTGCCATGGATCCTGCACCCACGAACAGACCAGCATTGACGGCCGCTCTGCAAACGATTTGGTGTCAGCTGCATCCAGAGGAGTACCAGGGACTTGTCGACTCACTTCCACGGCGTCTCACTGCAGTTCGCTGGGCCCCACACGCTATTAGGTGACTATCACATGGCATTTGCTAAGTCAGTGTAGTTAGTGGGATGCAAGACGAATAACATTATTATAATATGAGAGAAGCTACATCAACACTCACGCGTTTAGCTGCGACAACGTTTTTCAGCCCACCACACTTGTAAGTACGCCACTTCTTTAAAAGATCAGTCTTCAGATTTGAAGTAAAATACTTGTCGAATGTAAGTTTATGCTTAATTTATATTTTAACTTCAATACCAACATATTTTAGTCACAAACAAAACACATCTTACACAAAATTAGTCATGGATATCCATATCAGTATGGGGAGCACTTGGAACTAAAAATACTCACGTAAAACATTGATGCATGCGGTGGTGAATGCTGCTTCAGACTGCCTCTAGCCGCATGCCGCCAGAAGAGACGCATCGTCTAAACGCGGCATTCAGGGTGCATTATTGTATTATGAGTAATTTTGCTGATACAGACAATTCCTAAGCCATACAACTAATGTGTCTTAAAGGAAACGAATTCAATCAGTCACCACTTTTTTTTTTGCTACTTTGCTTTACGTCGCACCGACACAGATAGGTCTTATGGCGACGATTGGACAGGAAAGGGCTAGGAGTGGGAAGGAAGTGGCCGTGGCCTTAATTAGGGTACAGCCCCAGCATTTGCCTGGTGTGAAAATGGGGAAACCACGGAAAACCATTTTCAGGGCTGTCAGTCACCACTGATCTGCATTTAGGTTATTCGCCCATGTGGCAGATTTCCTACATGTTTCTTACCAAGCCTTTTCTTAAATAATTGCAAAGAATTTGGAAATTTATTGAAGACCTCCCTTTGTAAATTATTCCAATCCCTAAGTCCCGTACATATAAACGAATATTTGCCCCAATTTGTCGTCCTGAATTCCTACTTTATTTTCATACTTGATCTTTCCTACTCTTAAAAACACCACTCAGACGTATTCGTCTACTAATGTCACTCCACGTCATCTGTCCACTGACAGCTCGGAACATACCATTACTATATTGTCGGAATTCACCCAGAACAAATCGAGCTGCTATTCTGTGCAACTTTTCCAGCTCTCGAATCAAGTAATCCTGGTGAGGGTCCCATACACTGGAACCATACTCTAGTTGGGGTCTCACCAGAGACTTATATGCCCTCTCCTTTACATCCTTACTACAACCCTTAAACACTCTCATAACCATGTGCAGACATCTCTACCGTTTATGTGATTACCCCAACCCCAATGAAGATCTTTCCTTATATTAACACCTAGGTACTTGCAGTCATCCCCATAAGGAACTTTCACCCCTATCAATGTAGTAATTAAAACTGAGAGGACGTTTCCTATCAGTGAAACTCACTACCTGACTTTTAACCCCGTTTATCAACATACCATTGTCTGCTGTCCACCTCAGAACATTGTCAAGTCTTTTTGCAGTTGCTCACAATATTATAAACTTATACATAATATATCATCCACAAAAAAGCCTTATCTCTGATTCCACTTCTATACTCGTATCATATATTTATATAAGAAAATACGAAGGCCTTGAGAAATTCCATTTTAATGATTATAGGATCAGATAAAGCTTCACCTACTCTAATTCTTTTGAGTTCTGTTTTCTAAAAATATAATCTCTCATTCGGTCATTCTTTTGTCTAGTCCTATTGCACTCATTTTTGCCAGTAGTCTCCTATGATCTACCCTATGGAATTAATAGTTGCTTACTTCAAATTTCTTGTACTTTCAATTAAAGCTTGGATGAAATCAGATGAGGTCCAAAATACATTTATATGCTGACACTTTTCCCCGGGAGGAACTAAAGTAAATGTATTCTGTGTGTACGTATGGGGAGAGCAGAAGGCCAGTGGGAACCCTCTTGTTTAGCTGCAGAGTACGAACCTATAAATTCAGGCGATTCTCGTGGGAGAAGGTAACCTTCACGCGCAACAAAAAAAGGTGTTTGTAACACGCAACGGAAGCACGTGCTCAATACATTATTGAATCTGACTGTATTTATTAGGGCTGCATCTAGAGTTCTTCTAGGGCACGGCTCAGCTTAGTAATGGTCACAGTTTACTCAGGCTTCACCACACAGCTTCAATGGCATTCATCAGAAGCGGTTAGTGATTGGAAGTAGAGGATGATCCATTAGCTTATTGTGTCTACTTTCTCACACCTTCCCCCCGAACGCTACTGATATTAATTTTAAAAACTTATGAATTTATTAAACTAAGTCATCATCCACGATAAGATAAGTTAAATCAGAAGCAGAAAAAGTTAGGAAATAGGTCAGAAATTTACAGCACTGGTTACCGTGTAGGGAATAAACTGCTATTTGTTCTCTGTAACAGCAAACCGTTCGCAGTGATTTAATCGTCGATAAGTACATAAATTAGTCTTTATGGAGAACAATCCCGGCGATGGCGTGAAATTTTTATAAGTAATAATTAATGAGTACATTTCTATGACGAAAATTTTAAATAAAACACACATACATTACATCACACACAAAGGTAATATCTAAAACCAACTCAAAAATTCGTAGTTGAAAATTAAATCAGTGTAATATAGCATTTGGAATGCCTTAAATCGGGATATTCCTCCGCCACATAAAACATAAATAGGTCATAAATAACGCAAGAGATATTTTAAGGTGAACCCCCATAAAAATGTGGGGAGAAGTTTACAGCACTTGAACAACACAAGTTCAGGTATATTGTAAGAAAGATTATTTGTTTTAGAGTTATCTGGTCTATAAGCACATTTCTAAGGATCATCAGGATCAGTCCCTGATCAGTCCTTAGCTGCTTTTGAAAAAAGTTACTGTGGAGTACTAACACTAATTGCAATGCCACTTGAACCACTCCTATAAGTTCTTTTTTTTGGTAGTGGTTTTACGTCGCACCGACACCGATAAGTCTTATGGTGACGATAGGATAGGCCTAGGAGTTGAAAGGAAGCGGCTGTGGCCTGAATTAAGGTATAGCCCCAGTATTTGCCTGGTGTGAAAATGGGAAACCACGGAAAACCATCTTCAGGGCTGCCGACAGTAGAATTCGGACCCATTATCTCCCGGATGCAATCTCACAGCCGCGCGCCTCTAACCGCACTGCCAATTTTCCCGGTACTCCTATAAGTAACCGTGCAGGCTGTGATGTAAGATATGGATGGATGGTCAGACAATGTTACCTAGCAACCGTACAGGCTATGTCTTACGGCTGGTCGCCATCTGAAATTAGCGGCCATTGATGGATGGCCATGACCGCAACGCATATTTATAATCATTTGATTTTCGTAAAGGGAAGCGAGATTTCATGTTTGACTTATATATCTTTTGGCTGGGGGTCATCCGAAAATCTGTGAAGCGTGACGAAATGTGCGATCGAAGTGACATCACATTAGTCGTTACCGTAAGACTTGACCGCCAATAGTGTGTGTTGAAATATAAGGTGTACCTACCGTCAGTGACGTCACATTAGTCGTTACCGTAAGACATGACCGCCAATAGTGTGTGTTGAAATATAAGGTGTACCTACCGTCAGTGACGTCACATTAGTCGTTACCGTAAGACATGACCGCCAATAGTGTGTGTTGAAATATAAGGTGTACCTACCGTCAGTGACGTCACATTAGTCGTTACCGCAAGACATGACCGCCAATAGTGTGTGTTGAAATATAAGGTGTGCCTACCGTCAGTGACGTCACATTAGTCGTTACCGTAAGACATGACCGCCAATAGTGTGTACCGTCAGTGACGTCACATTAGTCGTTACCGTAAGACTTGACCGCCAATAGTGTGTACCGTCAGTGACGTCACATTAGTCGTTACCGTAAGACTTGACCGCCAATAGTGAGTGTTGAAATATAAGGTGTACCTACCGTCAGTGACGTCACATTAGTCGTTACCGTAAGACATGACCGCCATAGTGTGTACCGTCAGTGACGTCACATTAGTCGTTACCGTAAGACTTGACCGCCAATAGTGTGTACCGTCAGTGACGTCACATTAGTCGTTACCGTAAGACTTGACCGCCAATAGTGTGTGTTGAAATATAAGGTGTACCTACCGTCAGTGACGACACATTAGTCGTTACCGTAAGACTTGATCGCCAATAGTGTGTGTTTAGAAAGTGTACCTACCGTCAGTGACGTCACATTAGTCGTTACCGTAAGACTTGACCGCCAATAGTGTGTGTTGAAATATAAGGTGTACCTACCGTCAGTGACGTCATATTAGTCGTTACCGTAAGACATGACCGCCAATAGTGTGTACCGTCAGTGACGTCACATTAGTCGTTACCGTAAGACTTGACCGCCAAGAGTGTGTACCGTCAGTGACGTCACATTAGTCGTTACCGTAAGACTTGACCGCCAATAGTGTGTGTTGAAATATAAGGTGTACCTACCGTCAGTGACGTCACATTAGTCGTTACCGTAAGACATGACCGCCAATAGTGTGTGTTGAAATATAAGGTGTACCTACCGTCAGTGACGTCACATTAGTCGTTACCGTAAGACTTGACCGCCAATAGTGTGTGTTGAAATAGAAAGTGTACCTACCGTCAGTGACGTCACATTAGTCGTTACCGTAAGACTTGACCGCCAATAGTGTGTGTTGAAATAGAAAGTATACCTACCGTCAGTGACGTCACATTAGTCCTCACCGTAAGACTTGACCGCCAATAGTGTGTGTTGAAATATAAAGTGTACCTACCGTCAGTGACGTCACATTAGTCGTTACCGTAAGACTTGACCGCCAATAGTGTGTGTTGAAATAGAAAGTGTACCTACCGTCAGTGACGTCACATTAGTCGTTACCGTAAGACTTTATCGCCAATAGTGTGTGTTGAAATATAAGGTGTACCTACCGTCAGTGACGTCACATTAGTCGTTACGGTAAGACTTGACCGCCAATAGTGTGTGCTGAAATAGAAAGTGTACCTACCGTCAGTGACGTCACATTAGTCGTTACCGTAAGACTTGATCGCCAATAGTGTGTGTTGAAATAGAAAGTGTACCTACCGTCAGTGACGTCACATTAGTCGTTACCGTAAGACTTGATAGCCAATAGTGTGTGTTGAAATAGAAAGTGTACCTACCGTCAGTGACGTCACATTAGTCGTTACCGTAAGACTTGGTCGCCAATAGTGTGTGTTGAAATACAAAGTGTACCTACCGTCAGTGACGTCACATTAGTCGTTACCGTAAGACTTGGTCGCCAATAGTGTGTGTTGAAATAGAAAGTGTACTTACCGTCAGTGACGTCACATTAGTCGTTACCGTAAGACTTGATCGCAATAGTGTGTGTTGAAATAGAAAGTGTACCTACCGTCAGTGACGTCACATTAGTCGTTACCGTAAGACTTGATCGCCAATAGTGTGTGTTGAAATAGAAAGTGTACCTACCGTCAGTGACGTCACATTAGTCGTTACCGTAAGACTTGATCGCCAATAGTGTGTGTTGAAATAGAAAGTGTACCGTCAGTGACGTCACATTAGTCGTTACCGTAAGACTTGACCGCCAATAGTGTGTGTTGAAATAGAAAGTGTACCTACCGTCAGTGACGTCACATTAGTCGTTACCGTAAGACTTGGTCGCCAATAGTGTGTGTTGAAATAGAAAGTGTACCGTCAGTGACGTCACATTAGTCGTTACCGTAAGACTTGACCGCCAATAGTGTGTGTTGAAATAGAAAGTGTACCTACCGTCAGTGACGTCACATTAGTCGTTACCGTAGGACTTAGTCGCCAATAGTGTGTGTTGAAATAGAAAGTGTACCGTCAGTGACGTGACAATAGTCGTTACTGTAAGACTTGATCGCCAATAGTGTGTGTTGAAATAGAAAGTGTACCGTCAGTGACGTCACAATAGTCGTTACCGTAAGACTTGATCGCCAATAGTGTGTGTTTAGAAAGTGTACCTACCGTCAGTGACGTCACATTAGTCGTTACCGTAAGACTTGATCGCCAATAGTGTGTATTGAAATAGAAAGTGTACCTACCGTCAGTGACGTCACATTAGTCGTTACCGTAAGACTTGATCGCCAATACTGTGTGTTGAAATAGAAAGTGTACCTACCGTCAGTGACGTCACATTAGTCGTTACCGTAAGACTTGATCGCCAATAGTGTGTGTTGAAATATAAAGTTTACCTACCGTCAGTGACGTCACATTAGTCGTTACCGTAGGACTTAGTCGCCAATAGTGTGTACCGTCAGTGACGTCACATTAGTCGTTACCGTAAGACTTGATCGCCAATAGTGTGTGTTGAAATAGAAAGTGTACCGTCAGTGACGTCACAATAGTCGTTACTGTAAGACTTGACCGCCAATAGTGTGTGTTGAAATAGAAAGTGTACCTACCGTCAGTGACGTCACATTAGTCGTTACCGTAAGACTTGACCGCCAATAGTGTGTGTTGAAATAGAAAGTGTACCGTCAGTGACGTCACATTAGTCGTTACCGTAAGACTTGATCGCCAATAGTGTGTGTTGAAATAGAAAGTGTACCGTCAGTGACGTCACATTAGTCGTTACCGTAAGACTTGACCGTCAATAGTATGTGTTGAAATAGAAAATGTACCGTCAGTGACGTCACATTAGTCGTTACCGTAGGACTTAGTCGCCAATAGTGTGTACCGTCAGTGACGTCACATTAGTCGTTACCGTAGGACTTAGTCGCCAATAGTGTGTACCGTCAGTGACGTCACATTAGTCGTTACCGTAGGACTTAGTCGCCAATAGTGTGTACCGTCAGTGACGTCACATTAGTCGTTACCGTAGGACTTAGTCGCGGGCACGTGTGTCTATGGACTGCCTAGAGCATGTTGAGGTCCTCCCGTGGCCAGCAAGATCCCCGGACCTCTCCATCATTGAACACGTGTGGGATGACATTGGAAGAGGACTACGTCGCAGTACCAACCTTTGGGATCTGGAAGAACAGCTGCAACAGCTGTGGACGAACTAGCCTCGGGAGTGTATCCAACGGCTGTTTGAAACCATTCCGAACCGCATAAGGGTATGCATTGCGGCCGAGTGGGGGTGTGGGGTGCGCGACACCCTACCGAGCTGGCGAAAACATTCCACCTGTAACTTCCAACGGCCTTGTCTCTTTCATCCTATATTGTAATCAGTTCCATAAAGGCACACGGTCTTTCAGCATACGGTATGTAGTTTAATTCACTTTCAACCACCTTTTTTGTCAGGCAGTGTAAACTACCTCGAAAAGAAAACATATAGTATAGTTGGGTCGGGCAACCGGAAGCAAAGAAAACGGCATACGTTTGATCTCCTGACCCCTCGCTTGCCCGGCAGGGGGTGATTTATGACGGTAGTAAGTTTTAAAACGGAAGTACTCCATCCCAACAGAAATCCTTAAAGCTCTGTTGCCAATGCACCTCTTATTACAATAGACGTCAGTCTCCTTTTTCAGCTCAGACAATTCTCACGTGCTTTGTTCGCTGTTTGAAAGTCTTGTAAGATTTGGTTCATTAATTAATATTCGAGAAGTGTATTACTTTTCACTTATCTGCATGCAATCATGTGGAGGCCGTAAAATATGACAACCATGTTCTTGACAGCGCTCATTTGTCTTTTAAACGACACGCACTCCTTGTGTTCAGAGTAAAGAAACCGACTGACAACACTCATTGTCACTAGGGCGGGCCACGTTTTGGGATCAGAAGCTGCCGCCTGGGTATACGTTCACCGTCCCAACTTTAACAGTATTATACTTGAAAAAGAAATAACTAAAACAGAATGACATGTTTTGTTCTTAAATGAACATGATCGGATTCTATCAAATGACACTCAAATTTGGAAATGAAATAAACATTTATGTTTATTTCTGTTTAATACTTAGGAACTTGAAATTGGGGACTTATCGTAATTAAGTCCTATTTTCTCTCCACTCCAGCATACAACTTTCATGTTTCTTTTTTCAAGTATAACACTGTTACCATATGTTTTCATGTACGTAGTTTATAAATTTATTATTCAAAATTAGTTTCTACAGACTGAAGAACCTAAGTTATAAATTAACTGAGTGGAAAGCGAAAAGAGATGGCTTCACATAATACTCTATAATACAATTGTGTGTATTAAACTTGAATATATATGCTGCATGTGTTGTTTGGACACCTCATTATCGGTCCCATATAAATAAAATCGAAAAGTTCAGAAAAAAGTTTCTTCACATTCTGTATTACAAAACGCATCATACTTCAGCACTAAGAGAAAAAGTTTTATACAATAACTTGCTAAATGAATTTAAACTTTCTTCGTTATGTAATAGAAGGGATATTCTGCAACAAATATTGTTGCACAAACTTGTAAATAATGACAGTGAGTTACTCGCTAGAGTGAATTTTAATGTGAAAAATGCAAATTTACGAACAAGACCTACATTTTGTTGTGAACACTCTAAAACAGTGAGCCACAAAAAATCTCCAACAGTCAGAATGTGTAATCGTTTTTTAACAAAATTGCTGCATGTAATCCGAGAATTGATTTCACAATGACTCTTCGAGACCTCACGCATCATGTGGAAACTGCAGTATCACACAGATGACATTTTCTGATTTAAAAAAAAAAACATTGTATCATCTAGTAGGTACTTAAAATAAAAGTTGGGTAGGCCAACAACAGCTTTTTGTTAAAATATTATATTAGTCAAATTGTACTTCTGTATAATATTTGTGCTAAATTTACTGAATTTATTGTATTCTCAAGTTTGCTTTTTTGTCTTTCTCGTATTTTTTCCATATTTTGAATACTATATTCTTGTTATTTCTTTTTACAAATTCTGTTCTTTATAATGTGTATTATGTTTTATGAAATCCACATATAAATGGAGAATGTCTGTTTGTGGCATATGTTTAAATAAATAAATACATGCATCATAATTACGCCTTTCAGTGTTCAGTCAGCAAGCCTCTGTGAATTTGCTAAATGTGTCACAATCCTCTATTTGTAACTAGTGCTGTGGCCTCATTTAGTTCTATACCTCTTATATTTAAACCGTTAGTATCCGAGTCTAACCATCGTCGTCTTGGCCTCCCTCTACTTCTCTAACTAACTAACTAACTAACTAACTAACTAACTAACTAACTAACTAACTAACTAACTAACTAACCAACTAACTAAATACATAAATAATCAAAAACTCAGTTTGCTGTTTTATGGTATTTTTTTGGCGAAGTGAACGTGGGTGGATTAACAAAACAATCATTTTGACAGTAACAACACACAATGTTATGTTACAACATAATCATATTGAGGAAAATATTAGGACCCGTCAAAGAAGGGAACGAATGCAAAAGGCGACTCAACCAAGAGCTCTACAAATGCTGTGAAAAAAGTCACGGACGTGGCCAGGAAGAGATGCCTAGCACTTTATGGACACGTCTACAGGATGCATCCATGCCAGACTGACCAACCAGCTTCTCGTTTACTGTCAGAAGAGGAGGAACTAGTCACCAGGGTTGATGGAAGTACACAAAGATCTGCAGAAACTGGGAAGAGATTTAAAAGAGCGGACATCTTTCAGGAGGATGCTTAAACAAGAGGTTCCCGAACAAAGCACCAAGAAGGAAGACAGATACCCTCTGGACAACGGAGAGGAAGGAACAACAAAGCCAGAGAATGTGCAATTACTGGGCGAACATCAAAACCCACCCCAAACGCAATAGTTGAATACCGTGGTCCTTAGTCGGCCTATACGAAATAATAATAATAATAATAATAATAATAATAATAATAATAATAATAATAATAATAATAATAATAATAATAATAATTTAAACACTGAAAGTAATGAAACAGCATGCAAGGTGACGATCAGGAAAGGAGTAAGACAGGGGTGACCCTTATCACCACTTCTATTTAATATGTACATTGAAGAGGTCATCAAAAATGTTTAAATATAAAACACCTGGCATTAAAATAAATGGAACAACTGTACACTGTATTAGATTTGCCGACGACATTGCACTTCTCGCTGACAATGAGAAGGACATGCATTTCATGCTCAACAAATTAACATCCATCTTAAAAGATTTCCAACTTAACATTAATGTAAATAAAACTAATGTTATGGTTGTAAGCAAATCTAAAATGAAGCCAGCAGTGCATCTCAGAATTGGAAATATTTTAATAAAACAGATGCACAAGTTCTGCTACTTAGGATCAGTTATTACCGATGACAACAGATGCACTGTGGAAATAAAATGAAGAATTTCCCTGTATAAGAAAGCCTTTGAGGAGAAGAAGCAGCTCTTAATTTTAAATCCTTAGATACTGAACAAAAGAAATTGTTTATCAAAACATTCATTTGGAGTGTGCTGCTATATGGCTGTGAAGGATGGACTCCCTTGAAGGAGGACGTGAAACGAGTAGACTCAGTGGAAATGTGGCTATGGAGGAAGATGACAAGAACTAGCTGGATTGAGAAGAAAACTAATGAAACAGTGATTGGAGAAATAAACACCCAGACACATTTAATAACAACGATAAAAAGCAGAAAAGCTCAGTTTTTGGTCACATTCTCCGGCATAATGACTTCATAAAGAACTTGTTCGAAGGCAAGGTGATGGGAAAGAAAGGCAGAGGGAAACCACGGAAGAAGATCGTTGAAGAGGTAGTTGAGATGATGGGATGCCAAGGTTATGAAGAGATGAAAAGGAGCGCAGAGAGAAGAGATCAATAGTTGCAGCGACAAGGCAAAGCCTTTAGACAATGATGATGACACCATGATTAATTTGCTACTTTCACCGAATTAAAATTTTTTTGCAACATCAAAAATCTTAATAAAAAATGTCAGGTATGAAGACACTAATCAACTGCATCCAAGCAATAATACAATCAGAGTTCGCTTTGTTTGACGAAAACTTTTTAAAATACTTTCCACAGAAGACTTACAGAAAAAATCTCAGCTGTTCAACTTATTCTTCCTCTTGGTGTTCCGAAATCATTCGTCAGAAGCAGCTGATATTTTGAACGGAACATTACGGATAAACTGTACTTCTTGTCGGCCAATGCTCATCTCGATAACTCGGGTGTCGGTTGGGAAGGTGGTGATGATACTTGTTGTTTAGAGGGGGCTAACATCTAAGGTCATCGGCCCGGGTTGGGAAGGGTTCCTTGTTCGTCTGCACCTCTCCTCTTTGTACTCGTATGAGAACAGAATTTCAGTGTTACATGATGATGTCCTGGGTATTAAAGCAAGACGACGATCATACAAGCCTCACGGTATTCGATGATGAGAACAGATTGTGTTTCTGTTCCATTAACAGATTTCAGCCGTTCATGAGGAACACACCACTGAGGAGTCCCTAGCCACTTTAATCTCGATACTGATTTAGTAAATATTGATCGTTTTATCGTGTATCGAACACACTCATATCGCCACACTCGTGTGGGAATTAAAGGCTTGCGCATTACAGTTAGTTGTGCCCACAACTGTTACGCACACGAGCTCGTGTTGTAAACGTCTCAAGGGAGGTGTGAACGCATTGCCATTCCCAGCCAACTGAAGTTCCAAAACTGAAATAAACACGGATAAGATAGTTCGGTATTTTCGTACGATCACCATGAGAAGACCTGTTTTAGGCGTGTCTGGGTGAATCGGCCAGAGTACCGAGCCTGTCTCTTACCAGGAGGCTTCGGGTTCGATTCCCGACCAGGTCTGGGATTGTTGACGATGATGATGCTTGTTATAATAATAATAATAATAATAATAATAATAATAATAATAATAATAATAATAATAATAATAATAATGGCTTTACGTCCCGCTAACCACTTTTACGGTTTTCGGAGACGCGGAAGTGCCGAAATTTAGTCCCGCAGGATTTCTTTTACATGCCAGTAAATCTACCGATAAGAGGCTGACATCTAGGTCATCGGCCGCTAATTGTACGAGATAATAATTTCATGTGGCTATTTCTAGCCGAGTGCAGCCCTTGCAAGGCAGACCCTCCGATGAGGGTGTGGGCGGCATCTGCCATTTGTAGCTAACTGCGTGTTATTGTGGTGGAGGATAGTGTTATGTGTGGTGTGTGAGTTCCAGGGATGTTGGGGACAGCACAAACACCCAGCCCCCGGGCCACTGGAATTAACCAATTAAGGTTAAAATCCCAGACCCGGCCGGGAATCGAACCCGGGACCCTCTGAACCGAAGGCCAGAACGCTGACCATTCAGCCAACGAGTCGGACATTGTACGAGATGAGACGAAATGTACTGAAAATTAAAACTTCAAAATGTGTCCAGTGACTAGACTTTAACAAAAAAATGACGATGCATTACAGGAATTTAAAATAATCAGTGGATCGAATTCGCAACGGTTTATTTTTTTATAAAAGGTAAGGTAAGGGTGTATTCTGACCGAAGACAGGTCCGTAGCTCCGCAGGGGTATGCCTGAGCCGGAGTTTACGTACGGTAGGGTGGCCATTTCCTTTCCGCTCCTCCATTCCCTTACCCCCCACCAACAGCGCGTAGTAATCAATCCACATCTTGACCACGTCCAATGTTGCTTAACGTCGGTGTGTCAACACGGCTACGGCCGCTGGCAAAAGGGAAATGAGCCAACGGCACGTGGTGTTCCCAAGCGGTCACCCTTCCAAGTACTGACCACGCCCAATGTTGCTTAACTGCGGTGATAGGACGAGAACCTCTGTATTCAACATGGTATGGCCTTTGGCATTATTTTTATAAAATGATATAAATATAGATTGAAATAGGATAAGGCACTGAATTTAAAGTAATATATATTATACATCATTCAAATTAAAAGTTCCTTAAAATACACAGAGACGATCTAAAACAGAGTCAATACAATAAAACGTACCGGTAGTTAAAAATAAAATTAAAAGCAAACAGAAAATACACTTTCATACACGATAAAACATGCCACTTCCCTCATAAAACGGATGACGACGTCTGCTATTATTATTTCGTGTGGCTATTTCTAGCCGGGTGCAGCCCTTGTAAGGCAGACCCTCCGATGAGGGTGGGCGGCATCTGCCATGTGTAGGTAGCTGCGTGTTATTGTGGTAGAGGATAGTGTTATGTGTGGTGTGAGTTGCAGGGATGTTGGGGACAGCACAAACACCCAGCCCCCGGGCCATTGGAATTAACCAATTAAGGTTAAAATCCCCGACCCGGCCGGGAATCGAACCCGGGACCCTCTGAACCGAAGGCCAGTACGCTGACCATTCAGCCAACGTCTGCTGACTGCTCTTGATCTCGTAGAATGGTATTCGGGAGTTTTAGACTACGGCGCAGATCGGCCAGGTCCATGCACTCCGCAAGGATGTGTATCACGGTAAGGTGACTGCCGCAAGTTCATTCACATCTCAGGAATTTTTACCTGGATTTGAGGGCTGGACCGAAGTCCACCCAGCGTACTGAGAACACCTGAGGAACTATCTGACGGTGAGACAGCGGCTCAGATGTAGAAAGTCAACAGCCGAGAGGATTCATTACGCTGACCATGCGTCATCTCTTAATCTGCAGGCCTTCGAACAGAGCAGCAGTCGCTGTAGCGCCATGGAGATGGCATTGCTTCCAGGGCTCCTCACTTTCATTTTTCCTTTCCTACCTTCCTTGGTCAACTCGTATCCTCTTCCGGAGCCGATGCTATGCAGGGAGACTGACTCACTTGGGGTGAAATATCTGAGTAGTGAGAATAAAGCAAAAATAGAAAGAGAGAAAGAACACTATACAATTGTCCGGCTCCATGGCTAGCGTGCTGGCCTTTGGTCACAGGGGGCCTGGGTTCGATTCCCGATAGGGACGGGAATGTTAACCATAATTGGTTAATTGTGCTGGCAAGGCGGCTGGGTGTTTGTGTCGTCTTCATCATCATCATCATCATCATCATCGTCATCATCATCTCATCCTCATCAAGACGCGCAGGTCGCCTACGGGAGATAAATCGAGAGACCTGAATCTGGCCAGCCGAGCTTGTCCTCGGACATTCACGGCACTAAAAGCCATACGGCATTTCATTTAAATTGTTACAGTTTTACTAATAAACCGAGTTTTTAAGTCTCCTGTATATACATCTGTTACAGTTATTCACTGAGCTTCTTATACAGACCAGGACCCCTGTATAAGCGCTGTATATAGCAGCGAGTGACGAAAAAAAGAAACGGGTGGTCAGTGTATAATTATTTTAGTGGCATGGGACCTATACTGTCTGCAGTACTATAAAACAAAAAAAAACCATGGCACTACAGCCCTTGAAGGGCCTTCGCCTACCAAGTGACCGCTGCTCAGCCCGAAGGCCTGCAGATTACGAGGTGTCGTGTAATCAGCACGACGAATCCTCTCGGCCGTTATTCTTGGCTTTCTAGATCGGGGCCGGTATCTCACCGTCAGATAGCTCCTCAATTCTAATCACGTAGGGTGAGTGGACCTCGAACCAGCCCTCATGTCCAGGTCCAGGTAAAAATCCCTGACCTGGCCGGGAATCGAACCCGGGGCCTCCGCGTAAGAGGCAGGCACGCTACCCCTACACCACGCGGCCGGCCTGCAGTAATATACTCGTGTCAAAATATCAGACTTATCCATTAAGCAGACATTGAAAGAATGGAAAATAACGTTGATGATCTCCACGACATTTCTACCGTAGAAGACTGAGAAAATTTAAAAGTTATGGAGGCTGAAAATGTTCGTAGAATGAAACACTTTGAGAGACAAAGTGACCCATTTCACCTCGCTGACGAAAGTTTTAAAATTAATTGTTGGTTTACGAAGGAGTGTGCTCGAATTGTCACTGACACAAGTCAAAAATGACTCAATGAAAGATCCACAGAGTATGCGTGCGACGTCAGTCTTTCTTCTCCATTATTACATTTGTTATTCTATACAACTGATCACGATGTATTCACAACGACAGCTAACCTCCGACTGAGCGCGCGAGTCAACACAACGCCATCTTATTACAGAGTATGCGTGTGACGTCACCTATTTAGCACAAATTTTGCCTTGCTTTGAAGCGCTATTTCATGACAACTACACTTCAGACTTTCATTTTTGCAACATGTAGCCTCCTCTTATCTGTCAACTGAGACATTAAATATAATCGTAAGTTAAATACTCTGGGTCAGGATCAGCCAACTGCGTGTACGTGTGATGTCAGGTAACACGTCACACACTCTGCTCGGGCAGCGAAACGAAGTACTTAGTACTGTAACTGAGAAGTGATGACTAGAGGGGCGAGGGGAAACACACCGTCATTCGTAGAGGGAGGCCCAAGGGCTGCAGGTACAAGGCGGTATGTGTAGTACATATTTCTCTCTACATATTTTATTGTAACGTAACTTTGTTATGAAGTAGCGTAAGAGTTATAAAGCAACTTTATTTCTACACATACAAACTAAACATTTAGCTGTAGCATTCCTATCATTTTCAACAAATAAATATAGATCTTCCCATAAAGATAAAAAGATCGGAGGGGTAGGTAGCTTGTCGCACCGTGATGTGCCCGGTTCATCCATACGTACTGTACCACTACGTGTGGCACTGCCCGTGTTTACTACAAAGCGAGGCTGTCTCTTCGTATCACTCGTCGACAACGTCTCCCCACCTTCTGCGCTCATACGTCACATGTGCTCTCCGACGTCACACGGGCCCTCTTACACCACACGCCAGCCAGTTGACTGACCCTGCTCTGGGTGATACACACGTTCTGCTCAAACACTAAAAGCGTCTTAAAACTCTTTTTTATCCATGCACACGTTGTCGTGGAACGTACGTCTCCTACACCTCGAACACTTCGTTTCAGCTCTGCTGTAAAATTTCCGCTGTCGACTTCAGGGTTTCTTTTCGCGCAACGGGTTACATACCGGTATTTTTAATGTACTTTACATACGTACTAAGAAGTGTTCGCTGGTGCAAACATTCATGGGATGTGGTCTAACAAGAAGTATGGCTAGGCAGGGTGCGAAATCAGAAAAAATGAAATGGCGTATGGCTTTTAGTGCCGGGAGTGTCCGAGGACATGTTCGGCTCGCCAGGTGCAGGTCTTTCGATTTGACACCCGTAGGTGACCTGCGCGTCGTGATGAGGATGAAATGATGATGAAGACGACATATACACCCAGCCCCAGTGCCAGTGAAATTAACCAATGATGGTTAAAATTCCCGACCCTGCCGGGAATCGAACCCGGGACCTCTGTGACCAAAGGCCAGCACGCTAACCATTTAGCCATGGAGCCGGACTGCGAAATCAGAAATAAATCGGGAAGGGACATAAGGCTTTAGTGTGTATTTCAGGCAGTATTTAATTACCCCCTCCCCCCCCCCCCCCAGACAAATGTAAATTGTAGATCTTTTTGTTTGAATTTTGTTGTTATAACGAGAATGATGAACATCAGAATATTCCAATCAGCTGAGAAGTTTTGAGAGACTGTCGTTTTCTTACGAAAGGCCAGACGAGGCGCAATTTGTCCCGATTTATTGCTTTATTAGCGGAACCTTCCTCTGTTTTGACTGAAAGAAATGTGTCGGTTTGTACACTGATTACGAGAATATTGTTCTATTGGCCACTTATCGGAAACACACCCTCTCCAAGAAGTGGTGTAAGCTCGAGCTACTTAGCGAAATGACAAAGGAGGAGAGCTTCAAGTAATTTATATTTTTTTTTTCTTCCAGGGTTTCAGATGGACTTGCCAGAGTGAAACATGAATAATAGCTTGCAGGTCCGGAATGCCACTGCTACGTTGTTTTATTGCTCAAGGTCTGGCAGTCACTTGAATTATTGCTGATGTTTTCATAAAAATATGTACAGTAAAAATCATTAATTTCAGTCATAAATTATATGTATTCTACATTTTCCTCATAATTTTATAATGAATGAATTTCCCCCCCCCCCGGGCAATTTTAGTAGGGAGGGGACCTTTGAGATATAATCGTCGGTTGGCGGGGGGGGGGGAATCCCTCCCTTCGCCCCGTGATTTGACACCCTGTGGCTAGGAAATAACGCTAGGGAAACACCTCATTCCACTGAGGAACAATAAATTAATTTTTCTCGGGTATATTCTGTGGTGTTATACTTCATTCTCTGAGGAGCCGAAGGAACTACGCATGGCCCTCTTCATGTCTTAATCAGAAGATATCGCAGGGGCCTTTGACCTAATTTATCGGCCTAGTGGCGAGTTCATTGGGCATGTCGAAGGTTGTTACGGATCAACATGCATCACATTATTCGGTGTTCAACCTTGGTTGTATGAGATTTTCTCCTCGTATTTCGTTACTAGCTTTCGTAGTTATCACTTATGTTGGTGAATTGAAAAACGTGTGTGTGCAAACTGGTGCTGTACATACATTGTCCAAGGATGTCAAAAGAGCTGAAGTCAATTGTTCCCTCATTAAAGTATATCTGGTAGGATGTCCACTCTCTCCTCATCTCTTCAATATGTTCATCGAAGAAGCCATCGCAGTCATGAAAGAGAAAGCAGCTAGAAACAAAATTACTAGTAAACAAGTACATTCTGTAAGATTTGCTGTTGATATTGCCATGAACAGGCAAAAGTACGCAGAGAATAATCAAGATACTATCAGAAACTTTAGGCAAATGGAACGTCAAAATTAATGCAAGGAAAACAAAAAACCATGACAATATGTTAATTCCAAGAATACACCTATAACACACATCGAAATTGGTCCTGATAGAATTGAAGAAGTGGAACAGTTTTGCTACCTAGGAACCCTAAACACAAGTCACGATCGGAGCATATCAGCAGTCACAAAAAGGATAGCAACGGTAAAGAGAGCCTTCCAAGATTAAGAAAAATAATCTGCTGGCCAACAAACTCGGAAGGCCTTTGCAAAAATCTTTGTAAGGAGCGTGCTTCTGTACGAAATCTGGGCATTATGAGAGCAGGAAAAGAAAATACTAGAGGCAACTGAAATGTGGATCTGGATGAGGATGCAGAGGATAAGTTGGACTGAAGTGAAGAGCAATACCGAAGTCCTTAGAGAGATAGGAGAAGAACAGATTCTGATAACTGAAATTCAAAAACGGAAAATAAAATGTATTGCTCACATTCTGCGGCATGAGTTCGTTTGTGACACTGAAGGAAGAATTAGATGGAAAAGAAGAAGAGGACGACGCAGAGTGTCGTACTTCAAGAGCCTGCTTCTGAGGATGAACTGCAAGACCTACAATGAGTTGAAAAGACTGGCTCAAGACGGACATCTAGGGCTGCGGCGACAAGAATATGATGGTGACGAGATGAGGTACAAATTATCCTGGACCAGGGTGCTCAATTAATTTTCCCAGATGCTAACATTGCCATAAAGCGGGTTCTGTGGTCCAAATATTTGGCTGAGTAAGACAGGTGCTGGTGACTGGTGCTGCGAATGGTTCCTGGTTACAGAAAAGTCTTCTAGAGACACAGGGTACACAGAAACATCACTTATTTCCTGCTTGAGATTTGTTCAAATATCCGCGGATAACAATTCTAACCTGAGGACATTTGCAGCAATAAGGCAGCGATATGAATCACTTTCGCATCACTTGGAAAATAACGTTCTGACCGTTTCAACAATACCCTCTAGAAAAGCAGATAATATGTAGTACCAATATTTTCTCGAAAACTGTCGAAGTTTCATACGAGGCCCTCACAATTTTCAAAGAAAATTGACCAGAAGTTTGTTTTTGGGTTTATTTTATACAAAATGTAATTGCATTTTGTGAACATTTCAATTAATAGCAAAATTAAGAAAAAAATATTAGTTCCGATGCGTGCACGAGAGGGTTAAACCTACTAACAACAAGCACGCGGAATGTTAAGCTAAGATAATAATAATAATAATAATAATAATAATAATAATAATAATAATAATAATAATAATAATAATAATAACAACAATAATAATTTATTTTATTTATTGTATGTTTTACAATCACATCACAATAAAAGTATTTTAAAACTGTTTACACGTCTGAACGCATTAAGCCACAATGTCAAATTAGTATCTCTTATTAATTAACACCATTCTGAACAGCCATCAGGAACTCGGCTGGATCTCCTGAGAAGGCTGTTAGAGGGCATTCTTGGATAATATGCTGAATAGTTTGTCTTTCAGCACCACAACTACACTCGGGAGATTGAAATTTCATCCATTTATAAAGGGAGTCTGCACGTCTGCCACAATTAGTTCTGATTCCGTTTAGAGTACACCAATTTATTTATTTATTTATTTTTTTATTTATTTATTTTTTTTTTATTTTTTTTTATTTTTTTTTTTTTTTTTGGCGAGCTCAAAACCTGGTGGCTTAGTTGTGACGCATGGGACAGTTTGCTGTTCTGGTGTTGCAGAGGTCTTCCATAATTGCTTCCAGCTGTCATTCATGTTGAAAATACTTTCAGAAAGCTTCCTTGCAGTATTCAATGGAGGGTGGCGAGAGCGAAGTATCTTCCTGTTAGTAACAGGAAGGTCAAGATGTACAGAAAGAGAAGAATTGTCGCATATACACCTTGATAAGTCCTTGTTCTCTTCTCACGGATGGAGGTGGTATGCGACTTAATGACGGCAGCCAGTATGTTGGAGTACATCTGATTGTCCCTGATATTAAACGCATGGTTTGGTTGAGCTGAGTATCAACAAGCTTAACATAAGCGCTGTTTATCGAGATTGGAGCACAATATTCAGGCACGGGATAAAATAGTCCAAGGACAGAAGTCCGAAGTGTAGAAGCTGCTGACCCCCACGTAGTGCCACACAATTTCTGCAGGATATTATTTCTGGTTCTGAGCTTGGCGGCAGTTCTCGTACGATGTTCTTCGAACCTTAGAGTCCCATCAAGAATGGCTCATAGATTTCTTTTTAATTTTTTTTTTGCTATTGGCTTTACGTCGCATCACCACAGATAGGTCTTATGGCGACGATGGGACAGGTAAGGGCTCGGACTGGGAAGGAAGCGGCCGTGGCCTTAATTAAGGTATAGCCCCAGCATTTGCCTTATGTGAAAATGGGAAACCACGGAAAACCATATTCAGGGCTGCCGACAGTGGGATTCGAACCCACAATCTCCCGAATACTCCTAGAAATGTTGGATGCTTAGTATGTGAGAGTAATCTGCCATCAAAGTGAACTTTCAGTTTTCTATTCGCTTGTTGAGATGGAACGAAGCAACTAATATCTTTACTGGGCATGGCTGTAATCCCCAGTCATGAAAGTATCGCCCCATAGTAGATAGGTCTCTGGTTAGAATATCCTCGGTAACTTCGAAGTCCATGTGGCTAACAGCAAGGGCCCAGTCATAATAAACGATCAATATATTTGAATTCCAAGCTAAGGCTTTACTATACAGCAGTTAGACCTGAAGCTCTATACTCAGCAGAATGCCTCTCGATGAATAAGAAAGATCTGGAAGAACAACTAGAAGCCAAAGCAAGAAAGATTCTAGGGAAGATCTTGGACCCTGTGAAGGAAAATGGAGAATATAGGAGAAGGCACAGTCATGAACTACATGTATATCTACATATGGGGAAAATAACAGAAACTATTAGGAAAAGAAGAATTTATTTCTATGGTGTCTTAACAAGAATGAGACCAGAAAGATAGTCCACCCGAATCTTTACCTACTTTCTGAATAAGCAAACTAAAGGGGTCTGGTTCACCGATGTGGAAAAGGATTTGTAAGAATTGGGGATCTTACGTGACGACATCTGGCAACGTGACCCTTTAAAGAACAAATTTGAAGGTCTAAAGAGTTTCCGAATGGAGAGAGACAAGACGTGAAGCGAAGAACGGAAGAAAGCTCACCGACGAAGGATGCCAGAGTGGTGGCGTGCCAGATGCGACCGTGCCGCATGCGACCCGTGCCAGTAGCGACCGCATAATCCGTAACCATGCCAGATGCGACCGGCGTTGACAAACAAATTGTCATTTGATAAGTTGTGTCACCTCGCAAGATAAGGTAAGCTAAACGAAGTGCAATGCCATTTCAATAAGTCCTATAAGCAGCTACTACCCCTACTTTACATAACACTTCTGGGGGAAACTCGTTTTACAACACGAAACACGGTGATGCGTTTACGTCTTTTCCCACCGGGCGAGTTGGCCATGCAATTAGAAGCGCGCGGCCCTGAGCTTGCATCCGGGAGATAGTGGCTTCGAATCCGACTTCGGCAGCCCTGAAGATGGTTTTCCGTGGTTTCCCATTTTCACACCAGGCAAATGCTGGGGCTGTACTTTAATTAAGACCAGGGCCGCTTCATTCCTATTCCTTGCCTGGTGCGGGTCTTTATACCTGACTCCCTTGGGCGCCCTACGCGTCTGGATGTGGGATTATGATAATAAAGTAGGGATAGATGAAACTCGGTTTCGGCACGTAGCCTACTCCTCTCGAATAATACCAAGGGGTCGCCATCCGACGGCCGAATCACCATCAACAGCATCATATCCCCTCACTCCATTTGAACACTGCGAAAAGGTTTGGATTTGAATCCCGGCTTTTGGCATGCAATCTAGTGATTAGAAACTGTCTACCACCAACTTTCCTACCCTGCCGGCCAACATTCTGATGGTGAATTTTTTTTTTCATCTCTATATGTTTTGACACCATGGCTCAGACGGTTGAGATGCTGGTCTTCCGACTCCAACTTGGCAGGTTCGATCCTGGCTCAGTCCGGTGGTATTTGAACGTGCTCAAATACGTCAGCTTTGTGTCGGTGGATTTACTGGCACGTGAAATAAGTCCTGCGAGACTAAATTCCGGCACCTCGGCGTCTCCTTAAACCATAAAAGTAGTTACTGGGACGTAAAGCCAGCAACATTATTATATTTTTCTTTCGACCAACGGCACTCGAACCTACTAACAATGGTGTCAGACCTTTATTTTAGAAAAGACCAAGTTAGCTACTTATAAGCAATCTGCCACTTGGTGACAGCCCTTAATGCAGATCAATTGTAAGTGACTGATGGGTCGCATGCGGCACGATGCTTATCCGCTCGGTCGCTATTGGCACGATAATGGCCGGGTCCAAGACCATCTACAATAATATCAGACCTTAATACAGAAACAACATGGCCGACGCATCGGTTCAATGTAAACATGCCTGTGATACGTAAACATAAAATTTTGATTATCGTATTGATTTGCTAGGCTGTCAATAATAACAAACAGAATACTTTACTTTGCTATCTAGAAGTACCCTATATTTTGATAAGCAATATGCGGATAATTCAAAATATTCAAAATTTCTATGAACTAGTATTGTAAAGGAAATAGGTAATATAGGATTGCATTCTAAAATAACAATCCTGGGGGAATATTTGATGCGTTTCAATTCAGTCAATTAATTAATCAATCACCGATGATCTGAATTTAGGGCTGTCGTCCAAGTGGCAGATTACGTATCCGTCTACCTAGTCTTTCCTTGTGATTTCAAAGAAGTTGGAAATTTAATAATTGGTGTAGACATAGTAGGGGAACCCTTGGTAAATTATTGCAGACTATAATTCTCCTTCCTGTAAATCAATACTTGTTTTAGAAATACATTTATTTGAATGAACTTTCCATTGCCATACGTTTTTAAATATAATATCCTACCTCGTTCAAGAAATTTGTTAGAAACCTAACCTTGTCGCGAATTTCAATTCTCTCATAACAATGATCCTAATAATGACTCACCAAACTGCTACATCTGTTTCATTTCAGATAATCAATAGGAGAATCAGTTTGAAGCTCTCTGGTAGCATATCAATTTTCGTATAAAGCACTTTAACACCGAAATCGTTGGCAACGTAAATAAGTACTGTAAGTGATCAGTTGATACCTTGTCCTCTAATTTAATAAAGAGAATATAATCTTCACTCACAGATAAATAAATAGCTTTATCACTTTTTATAACCTCACTTTTAAAAACCTCAAAAGGTATAGTTATTCAGAAACGTACTAGAATTGGCACCAACGCAGAATTTTGGCCTTATCCGAAAAAAAAAAAAAAAAATACCAGCTCATCAAGTACACGGAACACATCCTCTCTATTGATAAATTTATCCTCGAGTGTTTTAATGCACCCGTAACTTCGAAATCGTCACGATGCATTAAATACACTTGATCTGAATGTAAGTGCATCTGCTGTAATATGAATTGCACCCAGACATACAACACGATCGACACGTCCTAATATATCAAAATAGTTTTAAAACCAAAATTTCAATAAAAACATCACTACACTAACGTTTCCTAATCACACCAAACCAATAGAAAGAACTAAACAGATGCTTCGCACATGCTCATGGTTACATTTGAGCAAACCGATCGGGGCGCCATTTTAGCTAATATCGATAGCTGCATTAAGGTCTGATATATTGTAGTTGGTCTTGCCGGGTCGCATCTGGCACGTAACCGCGAGAGTACTGGGCGAGTGTTAAAGCTCAAGACAGGAAACGGTTGAAATAGCGTGGTCCATAGCTGGCCGAAACGAAAGAAGCAGCATAATGTGTGTCCTTGTCCCACTTCTCTATGGGGGATCAGGTACAACGTGAGATGAATCTACGTAGCGAATTTTTACGACCGGAAGTCAACCTCATCAGACGAAGTTATGAGATGAAATTTTTTTAAAAAAAAGGTATATATGATATGAACAGGGAGGGCGAAAGCCAACGTCGGCACCTAGCCTACTCCTGTCGAATAGAATCAAGAGGTCTGCTCAAGGCTTAACGTCGCCATCCGACGGTCGAATCACCTTCAACAGAGTCATATGCCCTCACTCGGTATAAAAACACTGCGGAGAGGTTTGGAATTGAATCCAGGATTGACATTCAGTCCAGTGATTAGAAATTGCATATCACCACCACCTTTCCTATCCTACCGGCCAACATTCTGATGGTGAACATCTTTTTGACCACGGAGTCAAACCAGAGAGAGTTGATGCTCTAACGATCATGGCCACCAGGCGGAATAATAATAATAATAATAATAATAATAATAATAATAATAATAATAATAATAATAATAATAATAATAATAATTAGTTTCTGCAGAAAACAGGCTGACAAGAATCATACTAGAGGCAACAGAAAACACCAAAACAAATAGGTGGACTTGGGAAATCCGCCGAGACCTGGAAAAATCAGGAATTAAAGTGGCCGACATCGCAGACCGAACCTGCTACAGAACGAAAATCCGCAAGTGGAAAGTAGAGTCAGAGAGAAACCACAAGAAGAAGACAGGAGACAAGTGGACAGAAGAACGAAGAACCACGGTGAGAGAAAAACTGAAGGCTGCTTGACAAAGAAGGTAATGCACAACTTCTAAGTGAGCTTTGCGCGATCAGTTTTCTGGTCTCTTTCGCATCTAATAATAATAATAATAATAATAATAATAATAATAATAATAATAATAATAATAATAATAATAATAATTTTTAAATTTCGTGTGGCTATTTCTAGCCGAGTGCAGTCCTTGTAAGGCAGACCCTCCGATGATGGTGGGCGGCATCTGCCATGTGGAGCTAGCTGCGTGTTATTGTGGTGGAAGATAGTGTTGTGTGTGGTGTGTGAGTTGCAGGGATGTTGGGGACAGCACAAATACCCAGCTCCCGAACCACTGGAATTAACCACTTAAGGTTAAAATCCTCGACCCGGCCGGGAATCAAATCCGGGACCCTCTGAACCGAAGGTCAGTCCGCTGACCATTCAGCCAACGAGTCGGACAATAATAATAATAATAATAATAATAATAATAATAATAATAATAATAATAATAATAATAATATACTTCGACTAACACTTAATTTTATAAGAATAATCCACACAAAAACATTATCATTGCGCTAGTAAATTGACACATTAGTTTCATCAGAAGAAGTAACGTCCAAATTCAAACCTCATTGTTTCAGAAGCCTTTCTCGTGGACAGTCGAGATTTTCTTCTGATGACGCAGAGCGAAGTTCTCTGCGAAACATAAAGAACTTCACCTTATTTTCCTGACACGGCATAAGCCCAAAAGCCTATATCATGTATATAAGTCCGGGCCGTGAAAGCATCAATGGCAACGTTACTACCTATGTATGTGTATGTTGGGTATTCAGCCCGAAGGCTGGTTGGATCCTCAACAGGTTCACCGTTAGCTGTCATAGATGGCCTAGGTGTCACTGAAGAGGCGTACTAGGGAAATGAGGAGTAAGGTAGTTTCCCGTTGCTTTCCTCACCGAGGCAGAAGTTGCCATTGCACATCAGTCTGCCAAGGCCACTGAAATGCCTGCACCAACCGACCCTGTGAGTGACATTTTCACACCATTCATAACAGGGACTGGCTGCATAAGGAATGGGATTACTAGAGTCACTCATACCTCAGCCACTTTCATATTGTCAAAGCCACGGAAGAGACTGAGACAGGTCAATGAAAGTAACAATTTTATTCTAGCCCATACCAGAAGACATAGCGCACTGTAAACACTACATCTTGCCAGCAAAGGCATTTACTACCTATATAATATTAATTTGTTACTTATTCAGTTTTCATTTTTCTTTCTTTCCGTTTCAGGTACGCATTAGAAGTGAAGTAGTCTACCCGAAGACCTCTCTTGTGTTCGTAACACCAGGTAGGATGTGAAAGTTTTTCATTAAAGACAACACTATCAATTTCTAGACGATTTCCAAATCAATTCCGTAAGCTTCTGTTGTACTTGGATGTTACTGTTTCCCATGGCTTAGGCATATGACTATGCAACCTTTAGAAATCCATCTCCACTTACACTTCAATTTCATAGAAGAAAATCCACACAAGAATATCGCCACTGCGACAGTAAAATGGCATATTTGTTTCGTCAGTTATCCAAACCTGTCTCAGGAATGCGTACTTGGATATGACTGGCGTATTGTAAAGCACTGTTATCTACTTCAGGGGGGCTGAGAAATCAGTTTTATACTTACAATAACCACGGAAATTGCATTCATCTCCAAATGGGTAAAATGGAATTAAACCCAAAAATAATTATTCATTCCTCCAAAATCGTTTGCCACACGAAGTTGAAATTTCACAATAATGATTGTGCTCTTTTAAGTCTCCGATATATATACATATATTTTTGGATGTTATATAAGACAGGGTTTTAAAACATTCCCCTTTTAAGAGGATTAAAGGGATGTAAACACAAAAAAAAACAAAAAAACACAATATTCAATCCTCCAAAGCCATCTGACTTACAAGGTGGATGTTTCGAAGTAATTACGTTCTGGAGATTTTTAAAGAGTACTTCAGTATCGATTTGATCTTCACAGATGACCAAACGGAGAGGTTAAACATACCTCTAGAGTTTATCATCTCCATTACACCTTCAGGAATGCCAACGCACAAACTCATCCTGAAAGTTGGTGCAATTGTTATGCTCGTCAGAAACATGAACTTTGCCTCAGTATTAGTTAATAGAGTTTGCATTGTGGTACGTGAGTTAATGGAAGTTATTACAGGTGCTGGAAAGGGGAACATAGTTTTCACGTCAAGAATTAAATTAGTTTCTACAGATCCCAATATGCCTTCCTCCATGAAAAAGATCGCAACTCTCGTTAAGATTCGCGTTTAAAAAGACAATAAACAAAGGGCAGACTTTCAAGAAAACAGAAATCTATCTTCCCAAACCAGGATTTCACACATGGGCACCCATATGCAGGGGGTGCCAAAGATGTTGTTAAAAATAACACGTGAACAAGGTGAACATAGTGGCACTGTATATGCTAAACACATTGTTTACAAAGAAATCTTCTGCTCCGTAATACAACAGGTATACATATTTATTTGTTGACATAAGTATGCCTTATGGATGAGGGTCATCTGAAAATTAGCGTCAGGAAATTCAAGGTGTTCTGCCTGTTGGCAAGTTTCTTACATCGTATCTGTCCCCATTTGCTCCTCTCTCGCGCCAAATGTTTGGTAGTCTGGTATCTTCCTCTTTTCACTTCATTCAGCATTGCTATTCTTCTCCTTCCTAGTTTCTTTTCCCCTTCCACTGGTACCTTCAAGAGCTGTTGTTAAAGGTCCGTTTCCTTTGAATATATCATGTCTCATTCAGTTCGCTTTCCTCTTTTTTACTCAGGTTTAGGGGAGTTCTTTGTTCCTTAATTTTTTCCAATACTGCATTGCTCTTAAATTTATCCACCCATTTTATTTCCCTCATTTTCCTCGAAACCCACGTCTCAAATTAGCGACACAAACTGTGTGGCGCGATGTTACCTAGCAAGCGTGCAGGCTGTGATGTGAAGTATTGATGGATGGCCATGACTGAGAGATACAGTCGAATCTCCATTACTCGAATTTTCAGTATGTCGAAGTAACTGCCGTTCGTCCTATTCTCCACGTGTATTAACTTGTCCATTACTCGGAATTCGGTTACACGAATTTCTCAATTTCTCGAAGCAAACGTTTCCTCCCTTGAAGCAAAAAAAGTTCTGAAACTCGAATTTTGTGCAACATTAACTGTGCAATACGGCATTTGTGGTGTGGAAGGAAGAGTTAGCAAGTAAAGAAAGGTTTAGGAACTAATAATAATAATAATAATAATAATAATAATAATAATAATAATAATAATGTTATTTGTTTTACGTCCCACTAACTACTCTTTTACGGTTTTCGGAGACGCCGAGGTGCCGGAATTTAGTCCCGCAGGAGTTCTTTTACGTGCCAGTAAATCTACCGACACGAGGCTGACGTATTTGAGCACCTTCAAATACCACCGGACTGAGCCAGGATGGAACCTGCCTAATTGGGGTCAGAAGGCCAGCGCCTTAACCGTCTGAGCCACTCAGCCCGGCCAAGGTTTAGGAACTAATATGACGGGAAGCGACAAACTAAAAGTTCTAATGACTGGAAAATCGGCGAAGCCTCGCTGCTCCAGTTACGAATCTCGGCCGCGTGGTATTGGCGGTAAGTTTCAACGTGAAGGGAGGAAAGGTTAAGGGACTACCGGATTTTTTTTCCAAAGGTTTTAACTGAGGTATGTTTCTTGTTTCACTGCTGTATGTACAGTATCCTGTCTTCAAAAAAGTTACTATAATAAGAGTTATAATTAAAGTGATACCGTAAAATAGAGCTTGTTTGTACATTTTTAAATCAACATCATCATCATCTGTTTACCCTCCAGGTTCGGTTTTTCCCTCGGACTCAGCGAGGGATCCCACCTCTACCGCCTCAAGGGCAGTGTCCTGGAGCTTCAGACTCTTGGTCGTGGGATACAACTGGGGAGAATGACCAGTACCTCGCCCAGGCGGCCTCACCTGCTATGCTGAACAGGGGCCTTGTGGAGGGATGGGAAGATCGGATGGGATAGGCAAGGAAGAGGGAAGGAAGCGGCCGTGGCCTTAAGTTAGGTACCATCCCGGCATTCGCCTGGAGCAGAAGTGGGAAACCACGGAAAACCACTTCGAGGATGGCTGAGGTGGGAATCGAACCCACCTCTACTCAGTTGACCTCCCGAGGCTGAGTGGACCCCGTTCCAGCCCTCGTACCACTTTTCAAATTTTGTGGCAGAGCCGGGAATCGAACCCGGACCTCCGGGGGTGGCAGCCAATCATGCTAACCAGTACACCACAGAGGCGGACACATTTTTAAATACCGTTAAAAATACTGTATTTAGTATAAGCCCGTAGATACGTATGATTCAATTATGTGCTATACATGCTCAAAAGGGAACCTCCGTGCCTCAGGCAGCAGCGCGCCGGCATCTCACCGCTGGGTTCCGTGGTTCAAATTCCGGTCACTCCATGTGAGATTTGTGCAGGACAAAGCAGAGGCGGTACAGGCTTTTCTCCGGGTACTCCGGTTTTCCCTGTCATAGTTCATTCCAACAACACTCTCCAATATCATTTCATTTCATCTGTCAGTCATTAATCATTGCCCCAGAGGAGTGGGACAGGCTTCGGCAGGCGGCACAATTCCTATCCTCGCCGCTAGATGGGGCTTCATTCATTCCATTCCTGACCCGGTCAAACAGGCTGTGGATTTTCATTTTCACATGCTCAAAAACGATAATCTCTATATCTCAAAATTTCGATAACTCGATATAAAATTTTGCTCTCGAGATGATTCGAGATATCGAGATTCCATTGTATTATCAAAGAGGGACATTAGAGTACAGCTGGTCGATGTGATCTTGCAGACTGTGACGTGAAGTATTGATGGATGGCCATGACAGAGACAAATTATCAAAGAGGCATCACCTCATCATAGTCTAAAAGAACTGATTATGTTACGCATGGTAGTTTCACAGGTCCTGAGTCAGTTTCCCACTTTCAATGCACTGAATCATACACTTGTCCACTCCATATTCCATACTGATAAGTTATCTCGCGAAAACGATGCAAATAAATGAATCGTTATCAATATTTACGATCATTTCACTTTCCGAAAGCAAAATTCGACCTAATGTTTTCATTGCTTGGTTGTATATTTGTATAATCATAAACATAAGCAGCTTTTGCTGTTAAAGCCACTAGTTATTAATTTTTTTTAAAGGGAAAATATTTCAGTACAGCACAAGTTGGGTTTGCAGTATTTCTATTCTTCAGTAAAGCAATACAGGAACTGTCATTTCACATTGTCGGCGAGTTCTCCCCAATCTGTCTTCCATCTCAACTTTTATTACCCTCCAAGGAAGAGTGTTATTATAGCCAGATGCCCCGCTGGCCTCCACAGAACAACGTTTTGCGTCCCAAATTGCCGCTGTCACAACACAACTCAGTGATGGAATTCAGGAGGCCTTGAAAATCTCTCTCTACGCGCTGGGGGTGTTATCTGTGATTTGTGTGGTCGTCCCCACTTTCTCCCAACCCCACGCTGGGCTGTCCCTTACGATTTCCGTCTGGTATTGGTCTAATACAAAGAACTGGGGATGCTACGGATACATTAGTTGCATTTAGTAGTAACTAGTGCTCTGGGAGACTGCACTATACGATCCAAACTTCCTGATAATAATAGTAGTAATCACATTTTATTTTCTTCAGGCTTCGCTATATTACAGCAATCGAGGCCTGTCTTTATGTTTCTTCTCCCCTCGTTCTTCCGAAAGGATTATTCCTTCACGTTCTTTTAACGTAAAGTTACGTTCCTCCACAACGGATACATGGAAAGAATAATGTTAATGCCCTTTTACAGTCGTACTAATAAACGGTGTATAAATTTTATACAAGGTTTATACACCGCTTATGTGCCATGTGTTAATTATAAACAATGTACAAGCCTCCTGTGCATATGTCTGTTATAGTTATTCACTGAATTAGTTATACAGACCAGGACCCTTGTGTAAGCGTTGTATAACAGTGAGTAACGAATAAGAAACGAGTGAGGTGGTATTTACTGTCTGTAGCAATATAATCGTGGTGAAATATTCGACTCATTCATTAAAAAGTACACATTGAAACAATGGAAAATACACTGACTGACAGTGACAATGCAACCCCAAGGAGGAGTGGTTCGAAAGGGATGAAAGTTGGGGAAAAAACAGAGACGGCACGGACGAATAATTGATGTTTATTTCAGGTTACACAATGCGCACGGCATCGACTCAGTAGGATGTAGGACCACCGCGAGCGGCGATGCACGCAGAAACACGTCGAGGTACAGAGTCAATAAGAGTGCGGATGGTGTCCTGAGGGATGGTTCTCCATTCTCTGTCAACCATTTGCCACAGTTGGTCGTCCGTACGAGGCTGGGGCAGAGTTTGCAAACGGCGTCCAATGAGATCCCACACGTGTTCGATTGGTGAGAGATCCGGAGAGTACGCTGGCCACGGAAGCATCTGTACACCTCGTAGAGCCTGTTGGGAGATGCGAGCAGTGTGTGGGCGGGCATTATCCTGCTGAAACAGAGCATTGGGCAGCCCCTGAAGGTACGGGAGTGCCACCGGCCGCAGCACATGCTGCACGTAGCGGTGGGCATTTAACGTGCCTTGAATACGCACTAGATGTGACGTGGAATCATACGCAATAGCGCCCCAAACCATGATGCCGCGTTGTCTAGCGGTAGGGCGCTCCACAGTTACTGCCGGATTTGACCTTTCTCCACGCCGACGCCACACTCGTCTGCGGTGACTATCACTGACAGAACAGAAACGTGACTCATCGGAGAACACGACGTTCCGCCATTCCCTCATCCAAATCGCTCTAGCCCGGCACCATGCCAGGCGTGCACGTCTATGCTGTGGAGTCAATGGTAGTCTTCTGAGCGGACGCCGGGAGTGCAGGCCTCCTTCAACCAATCGACGGGAAATTGTTCTGGTCGATATTGGAACAGCCAGGGTGTCTTGCAAATGCTGAAGAATGGCGGTTGACGTGGCGTGCGGGGCTGCCACCGCTTGGCGGCGGATGCGCCGATCCTCGCGTGCTGACGTCACTCGGGCTGCGCCTGGACCCCTCGCACGTGCCACATGTCCCTGCGCCAACCATCTTCGCCACAGGCGCTGCACCGTGGACACATCCCTATGGGTATCGGCTGCGATTTGACGAAGCGACCAACCTGCCCTTCTCAGCCCGATCACCATACCCCTCGTAAAGTCGTCTGTCTGCTGGAAATGCCTCCGTTGACGGCGGCCTGGCATTCTTAGCTATACACGTGTCCTGTGGCACACGACAACACGTTCTACAATGACTGTCGGCTGAGAAATCACGGTACGAAGTGGGCCATTCGCCAACGCCGTGTCCCATTTATCGTTCGCTACGTGCGCAGCACAGCGGCGCATTTCACATCATGAGCATACCTCAGTGAGGTCAGTCTACCCTGCAATTGGCATAAAGTTCTGACCACTCCTTCTTGGTGTTGCATTTGCTCTGTCAGTCAGTGTAATATTGATGATCTCCATGATATTTGTAACACAGAAGGCATAGAACATTATAGGTTATGGAGGCTGGATATGTTCGTAAAATAAAATACTTTAATTCAATCATCAATTCAATTACTACTGATCTGTATTTAGGGCAGTCGCCCAGGTGGCAGATTCCCTACCTGTTGTTTTCCTGCCCTTTTCTTAAATAACGCCAAAGAAATTGAAAATTTATTGAACATCTCCCTTGGTAAGTTATTCCAATCCCTAACTCCCCTTCCTATAAACGAATCTTTCTTCTTTTTCTACCGTTTTCCCCACACGTGTGGGATCGCATGTGCGAACTAAGTAGCACATGTGCATTCAGCACTGTTTTACGGCCGGATGACCTTCCTGACGGCAACTCTATATGGAGGGATGTAATCACTATTTGCGTGTTTCTGTGTTGGTTGGTAGTGTAGTGTGTTGTATGAATCAGAGGAGGAAAGTATAGGGACAAACACAAACAGCCAGTCCCTGAGCCAGAAGAATTAATCAGACGCGATTAAAATCCCCGACCCGGCCGGGAATCGGACCCGAGTCCCTCTGAACCGAAGGCCTCAACGCTGACGATTCAGCCAAGGAGTAAGAACCCTTCCTTTAAACGAATATTTGCCCCCAACTTGTCCTCTTGAATTCCAGCTTTATCTTCATATTGTGATCTTTCCTACTTTTAAAGACACCAGTCAAACTGAGTGTCCCAATTCTCTTAGACGACGAAAGTTTGAAAATGGAATATATATATATATATATATATATATATATATATATAAATGGGAGAGTATGAAAGTTTGAAAATGGAATATATATATATATATATATATATATATATATATATATATATATAAATGGGAGAGTATGCACGAATTGTCATTACCACAGACAGAAATGACTTAATGAAAGATCCAAGAGGTGGCTCTATATCGTGCGAACTTCATGTTCTCACAGCACTACAGACATGAGCTCGCAATGAGGTTAGTAATAATAATGTTGAAATGATTAAATTGTAAATGACGTGCTCAGTTATGCACATGAAGTGGTTACGTGTAAGAGAGGGGCAAGAGTCCTGACCTCGCCGCAATAAAGTCGCTTTAATAACGGGGCTGAACTGCATAAACCCTTTAAACCATAGTCTATACCAGCTCTAGTGTCAATCTCATTTTTGACAGTACCGGAAATCGAACCCGAACCTCCTAGGACGGTAGCTAATAGTCTTAACCACTGCACTACAAAACTGGAAAAATAACTCGTGTAATACTGACAATCGAAGAAATTTTCATAAGACACTTATTATTTCAGATTCTCAAAGCGCTATCAGGAAATTGCGGCACCCTCGAAGGGTTATGTATCCACGAAATGTCACTGTATTATCTGTCCCAAATGGAACATAATAATTCCTTTTACACAAATGAAGTGAAAAATCTGCGGTAAATTAAGAAATACCGTCGTTACTAGAGAAATGAAATGGTGTATGGCTTTTAGTGCCGGGAGTGTCCGAGGACAAGATCGGCTCGCTAGATGCAGGTCTTTTGATTTGACGCTCGTAGGCGAACTGCGCGTCGTGGTGAGGATGAAATGATGATGAAGATGACACATAAGCCCAGCCCCCGTGTCAGCGAAAGTAACCAATTATGGTTAAAATTCCCGACCCCGCCGGGAATCGAACCCGGGACTCCTGTGGCCAAAAGCCAGCACGCTAACCATTTAGCCATGGAGCCGGACGTTACTAGAGACATATGTACACGTACTTACGGGCTGTAGACAGGACTCCCTTATGCTGTATTTCGCTGCTCGTGCCGTCTTTTGTTTCTTTCTTGAGGTCCAGGGCTAGCACCGACGAATGGGAGTGCCATGTCTGTGAATTCTCATTATCTTTGTCCATATGACTAGCGCGGGCAAATTCAAACAGCAAAATAGCATGATCCCTGGACCAATAAATATATCATTTAATGAATGAGTTAGGGTACAAAACGAATGAGCAACATGAAGAAGACCGGGCGAGTTGGCCGTGCGCGTAGAGGCGCGCGGCTGTGAGCTTGCATCCGGGAGATAGTAGGTTCGAATCCCATTATCGGCAGCCTTGAAGATGGTTTTCCGTGGTTTCCCATTTTCACACCAGGCAAATGCTGGGGCTGTACCTTAATTAAGGCCACGGCCGCTTCCTTCCAACTCCTAGGCCTTTCCCATCCCATCGTCGCCATAAGACCTATCTGTGTCGGTGCGACGTAAAGCCCCTAGCAAAAAAAAAAAACATGAAGAAGACGACACCTAATTAATTCAAACAACTTCAGTGAGCAAAGACAACACACACGAAAGTGACAGACAAACAAAACACATACGGACGTAGCAGAAAACAAAATTAGTTGTAAGGTAGTTCATATCATTCTCTGCAAGTAAAATATTTCCTACTATTTCTTAATTTACAGCAGATTTTCGACTTTATTTGTGTAAAAGGAATGATTGTGTTCCATTTGGGACAAATATTACAGTGACATTTCGTAGATGCGTATGCGCTATGTAACCCCCTCGAAGAAACATACGAACACACTCTTACCTCTAGACATGTTAGAATTATAGTTCGTCATGAAATCGCTCGGAAAGAGAGTGTCATTTTTATGGGTGAAAGGACTCTCAGGACTTCCATTCGACGACACACGACAATGAACACGCGCTGTTTTACTGTGAGCACCATTTTGTGTTGGATTCAACTGGTCACTAAACACGTCTGCTCCTCTCTCTCACACTCAATGACACAGTGACGTACTCAGGAGATACGCACGCGCAGACATGTAACAGCAACCGATCGATGCATCGAAATCAGGATTTCCAGCATTTCCTGTGATGGGCCATTCTCATGTTCATTAAGAAGGGTCAATTCCGCGCCAGTTTCTTTTTGCCCAGCCTGTACAAAAGAAGTATTGAACTGATGTCAAGGACCATGGCCCGCTGAGTCAAGCCATGGAGTGCCGTACAGGTGCATACACTGACGGCGAGGGTGTTACAGGATCACGTGACCTAGTTCATCACAGACGTCTCCGGTGTCGACGTGTGAAAGTCTAATTATATTGTGGAGTGTCGCTCAGTGGGCTAATTAAGTCACGACGAAACAGACACTCCAAGACAAGACGAACTTCTTAAAATAAGCTACGAGGAGCTTAACCATCTAATTACGTCGATAATGTTTTGTTTCTCCGGAGATAATTTTAAAAAATTCCCTAATTTATTGCTATGTTCACTGTTATAATTTATTCTTCCTTGCTTTTTACTGTCGGGCTGAGTGGCTCAGACAGTTGAGGCGCTGGTCTTCTGACCCCAACTTGGCAGGTTCCATACTGCCTCAGTCCGGTGATATTTGAAGGTGCACAAATCCGTCAGCTTCGTATCGGTAGATTTACTGGCACGTAAAAGAACTCCTGCGGGACTAAATTCCGGCACCTCGGCGTCTCCGAAAACCGTAAAAAAAGGAAGGTAGTGGGACGTAAAGCCAATAACATTAATAATAAATTATTCCTTTTTTACTAATATAATCGTACGATTTGCAGATGACAATGAAAATGAAAAAGATATGGAAAAGGCACTAAGTCACTTGAACGAATTGCTAAAAGAGAGGTGACCGAGCTCGATAGCTGCA